>NC_056741.1:1949219485-1949544485 GCF_019279795.1 Protopterus annectens
GTATCCTGCTAATCTGTTATGAAAATCCCAAGAGTCTTTACAAATCTATGGTAAATAGCTCAAGCCTTTCTTTAATGTCATATCTAAAAATTTGGCTATAAAATGGGTTTTTGATCTAGTTGTATCAACTATGGGACATAATGGTGGATTGTTAATGGATTTGCAGATCTTGGGAATGCTGAAATACTAAGCAATTTTTGGTATGTTATTTAATGTAAATGTAACTCTTCTTTGGTAATAAGTCCATGTAACAACACGTCATTCAACAAAAGGTCTATCTTAATATAAACAATGTTGATCTCATTTTTGTGAAACTTATTCAAAGGTGTCCTACATAAGTAAAGAATTCATACTGTTGGAATAATCTGTTTTTCCCATAACCACCAGACCACCCCCTTTATCTGGTTTCATGATTCTAACACAATCATTGCCACAAATTGTGTTAAAAAGCCTGCATTCATGGCTGGTAGTATTATACAATCTAAAACCACCAGATTTATCTAACAGATGCATAATACCCAATTCACAAACCTTTTCAAAGTTCTGCAAAATATGATGAACCAGGAGATTAAAAATACTCAGCTTGTGTGGAAGTTCAGAGTGCAATGAATGGCTATCTAAATTAAACCATAATGCCAAATTTACTTTCCTTATATACAGTTTCAAATCAGTCAAAACATTGGAAATATTGGCTCTTTTAGCCAGTACAAACATTATACCTTTTACAAGAATGTTAGCATGGGAATAGTCCTGTTGTTCTGGGGAATAGTTGTAAATTTTAAAGTCCCTAGAGCTATTGAAAATAATATTGATTGTGCAAAAGTCAGGAGTCTCAGAGGTGGAGACCTGCATTAATTCCATTTCTTGTTGTTCATCCTCTTCTTTGGTTTTACCCCCCTACTTCATGTACAGTTGGTTGTATGTCTGGCAGTCCTGCCTTCCCTCCTGAAAACTGCGGTTCCTCTTCATAATTTGCTCTGACCTCCTCAGTTGTGGGTTCTCTAAAGGGGCTAGTTCATTGATGTTGGGGACATCATGTTCAATAATTTCTGGGTTGGCCTGCATACACCTACCTCTAGGTAGTCCTTTGGTCCATCTGTCGGATCCAGTTCCTGGTGGCATTAGATAAGCCATCCCCTTGGAATAATCTTCAGCATCTCTGCTAAGTTTACTGTTCTTTCATTTCAAAATAAAATCAGAAATGCTGTTGATGTCTCTAAAAATTGTATGATATTTTGAAGAGTGACTCTCAAACATCAAGTCGCTACAAATAGTATGGTCCAGCATGTTAATATCACTCAGTAACTGGTCCACTTGTATATTGTTGGGCTTAATTAATGACCTCATCAATTCAAAACCAGTCCAGTCAAATAATTTTAAAAGATCAAAATGCAGCTCAGCAACCCTTAACAAGTCCATTGGGATACTTCCATATTCTCAAACCTTTTAGAAGTTGGTTTACTTCTAGGCATTTAAATAAATTTGCATTCTCCAAATGTAACTTCTTATATTTCAGCAATTTCTTCTCAAAAAACAACCAACTGTAAGAGTACAGTACTTGATTTGTTTCTGGTGAAACCACGTAAAAGCAAAACATTTCCCTATCCAGTTGTTTAAATACCAGCTATTAGTTATAATGTCTCCGGGGGATGCCATCGATAAATTAGGTGTATGCTGATTCAGAGGCAAACTGAGAGAATGGTTTGTACTTCCCACTCCACTGACAGCCAAACAATTCATATTAGCATTTGAATAAAATTGGGAAGCTGCTAGTTATTGACTAATCTGTTGTAATAACAAAGTGAGCTTTCCCAAGGGTGGATTGGCATTCTGAGTGTCTTGGATGATGTTGATTGGGCTACCATGGCTCAAATGTGAAGATGGCATTATAACAACAAACTGAGAAACCAAAGTCGAATACAAGGTACACAAACCAGTAATAAATTCCACGTTGTTGTGGTACAAAGAACCAGGACCATGGATCCACACCAGTAGCAAAAAAAAAAATAAGTTTAAAAAAAAAGTCTAGCGCTTTCATTCCCACTTTGAAAGAACTTCATCAGAACAGTAAAAAAAACTTACTTCCTGTTCATTTTTAAAATCTGTCCACAAAATCATATGCATCATCACAACCAATCACAGTCGTTCTTTTAGTATCATTCTTTTAAATCACTTTAACGCAATACAAGCTTGAAAAATACACCACTACTTAATATTCATCATCTATTGCCAATATTAAAACAATTCTATGTAATTAACATAAAAACTTATATAAAATAATGTCTTAGTTTGAAAATACAATTAACAGAACACATTTTGTTCATCCCTGGGAATCTTGTTGCATTAACAATTGCCACCACAATTCGCAGCTCTCAAAATATTCTTCTATAAAACCACCCCTTGGGTCCAGACTGATTTGTGCCAGTATAAAAAATGCAGATTCATGCCTTACATTGTTTCGATATGTTTCTATAAAGCATTAGTATATTTCCTTTTCTTTATGTCGTAATTATGTTCGTAGATCCATTCTCTCAATTTCTTACTGGTTTTACCAATATAAAATGCATGACATAATTTACACATAGCTAGGTACACCACCCATTTTGAATCACAGGAATAATGATCCCTAGCATATATGATTTTCCCATAAATAATGTCAGCATTTAAAGATTCCACCCCCCCCCCAGTTGGAACTAACCATCATTGGGAAAAGTACATTCCCCCCTCTCTAAATCATTTTTGAAGCACTTACCTTTCCTGTAGGTTATCAGGGGTTGCTCCCCAATGTTCTACATATTTCCAAATCTTCTGCTAGCAAGCTCCAATTTTTATGTAAAATATCAGAAATGGGATCACTGTCCAAGGTGTAGGTATTAATAAAGGACCTTCCCAACTTTTTGTCTGGGAAGTTTGAGATCACCTCTTCATCCCTTTTTGCCCCAGAATTAATAAGGTGTAAAAAACATTTCTCCTTTTAGTAACTACCTCTTCCATAATAGAGTTGATAAAATTGGGTGGGCATCCTCTTTTGAGAAACATATTAATAAGTACATCACATTCCCATAGGAATACCTCAAGGTTCGATACCATCAGTGCCAAACAGACAAATTGTCCCTTCACCACTGCTTTTTTCTGGTGTTGAGGATGCCAACTGTTGAAATGCACCACAACAAGGTGGATTTTATTACTACTGTCATCCTACACATGTGGGAACAGTGCTGCCACCATTACAGTGAATTGAGGCGTCACAGTCCTGACTTCCTTTGCCAATGGGAGGAAGACATTAAGGCACAGTCACCCCCTCCATTCTGTATGTATAATATATTTTAATTACCCAAATAACCTGCCATTTTGTGTGACCATCAAATTTTTCATGATGTCCTTTTTATGTGTCTAGCCCCTGAAGTGATCACAAAGGAATAGGCAGATGCATGGCAGCAAACTGGAGCATCTAAAACAGTGCTGAGATGGGTATACATGCTGTCATAAAAATGTCAGGCTTTTAAAAGTAACAGTAGTAGGCATTACAAATCTAAAACTCAGACACCCTTCCCACATATGTCAGTAATGGCACAGATCAAATGTATTGGTAAGATTATGTAATGTTAGAAGTGGTTCTTCATTCTGCCTTCTGTATAGGTGGACACGTGAATCTTCATGTTAAGTATCTTTGCTCTCACATTGACTAGGATGCCAGTGGGTTCAACCCCACCCCCCTATCACACACGGAGAATGTTGTTATTATGGGCATCATTTCATGTATACATTTCTAACCAGTAGTATCACAGCAGTAGTACATAACCCATATATGTAAGGTAATCACTATTGGTTTTCTGGACATTTCACAAATTACAATAGGATTGGCTGTCTTTTACCTACTGCATCTCTGACCACAGGAACACGTTGGTCTGGCTAAATATCCCCAGGCATTAATCTTTTATCTGTAATACTGCATGTCAGTCTGGCTGTTGTTTATATATGTGTATGTGTGTGTGTGTGTGTGTGTGTGTGTGTGTGTGTGTGTGTGTGTGTGTGTGTGTGTGTGTGTGTGTGTGCATGCGTGTGTGTGTGTGTGGGTGTGTGTGCACATGCGCGCGCATGTGCATGGTGTGCGCTTGTGTGTGTGTGTGTGTGTGTGTGTGTGTGTGTGTGTGTGTGTGTGTGTGTGTGTGTGTGTGTGTGTGTGTGTGTGTGTGTGTGTGTGTGTGTGTGTGTGTGTGTGTGTGTGTGTGTGTGTGTGTGTGTGTGTGTGTGTGTGTGTGTGTGTGTGTGTGTGTACTGACTTTGACTGAAACACCCAAATGTCAATATTCAAAATGTTGACATTGTAAATGTTGACACAGTACTACAAATGTTCCTAGCAACAGCTTCAGTGTATCAAACAATAAAAGTTAAAGAGATTAATAACATTGTTTTTGCAGTGGAGCAAGCCCTGCTGCACCCCCCACATCCCCTGTTGATTATATATACTAACTCTGAGATCACACAGTGCTGAGAAAAGGACATATTTTCCAACCCATGAGAATTGTGCTATCTCTCACATGTCTGAACAGGTGTTGATCATAGCTAGAGTTGGCAAAATTTAGTATTCCCATACATCTCTCTCTCTCTATATATATATATATATATATATATATATATATATATATATATATATATATATATATATATATATATATATATATATATATATATATATACATATACATACATATATATATATATATATATATATATATATATATATATATATATATACATACATATATATATATATATATATATATATTTAAAGCCTTCTAACTTCAACAATTATTTGATGCATTGCAAAGTGTATTCTGTTTAACTATATTATTAGAAACAATAGTTAGAATGCTGTTTTCATTGTGTCTGTATTTCTCTTCCTCCACCGTCTTTGTCACCATCCTTTCTCATAAATATTTTTAATTTATTTTTTTTGTAACTCTCCATTTCTTTTGCTATTATATGCATCAGCACAGCAACCTGCAACTGGGCCACTGGCAAAACCTGTTGGCTCCCCAAAGGTGGAGGCAGGACCAGAGATGGCTAACGTGGTAACCACCAGTAGCAGTTTGAGTGAAGGTGACACTTTAATCACCCATCAGCAACTGGCAGTCATTGTGGGGGATCTCATTGATTGGAGGTTGGATGCCCACATTGGCCATATGGAGAACATGTTCCAGCAACTCATTGAGTCTCATCCCTGCCCAGGACTGGGCTCCAAAGTCTGAACCAGGATCTGGACAGTCCCTAGAATTACAACTTTCCCACGGTGCCTCAGCTGATAGAAACTGTATCTGTGAATACCCAATCCTATCCCCCAACCTGGTGGCCCCTCCCTATTGTGTTGGTTTAGTAATATTCCCCTCATCATAGTCTTTCCTTTGTTTGCCTAATGTCTCATTCACCATTGTGTTGCCCCAA
Source organism: Protopterus annectens (assembly GCF_019279795.1). NCBI lineage: Eukaryota > Metazoa > Chordata > Ceratodontiformes > Protopteridae > Protopterus > Protopterus annectens. The sequence goes on from NC_056741.1 coordinate 1,949,224,931, forward strand.
TTTCCCTTGTGATAACCCATACCTGTTAGTCTTGTCTCTTTTGTTGCTACCTAACCTACCCTTCTTACTTTCATCTTACCACCCTTGCTTCCTTTCCCATCTTTCCCATCTCTTACAAAAAAGTCACCCGTCCCACAAAAATGTTTATTCCTATTACCCCTCCAGCACCCTGTTTATTCCTTATTTGCTCACCTTGCGCTTTACATCTCTTTGCTTCTCCTTTTCATCTTTGTCTTATACTTCCATTCTCCCATTTCCAACATTTAATCTACTCAAAACAATAGGTAAGTACACAAGCACACAACCAAAAAGGGATGTAAAAATTATGTTTTTATGGTTGAAAGGAGCATAATGAATTGTGGAGAACATCCTCAATGGCCTTGTGTCACCAATGCAAAATGGCACTCCTCCTTGTATAGCAAAAATAAAATCAAATCTATACCAGTCACTACAGATATTGACATCAGACATGTAAATGAACTAAGGTCTGTTGTGCAGTAGGTGTAAGTTATGAAACTGAGTAAAGCTTGTTTCTATATTCTGACTGCTGCCATGGCTCAGCTTGTTAATGACCTGCTTTGTAGACTGTCAGTGTATAGAGTGGGGTGTATAAGCCCATTCATGGTTATGTTTTTTTTTTTCACTTTTCTACCTCTATTCTGCCCATATGTAACATTCTCTTGTTATGTTTTTTCCTTCCACCCTCAGTATGATTTTTGTAATGATTTAACTTGTTAATGTGTTTAAGAAGCTATCAATGAAGATAGTCTTAGGTTCAGATTCTTTGAGGTCTGCATTTTGATTTCTACTTCCAATCTGTTCTTGTGTAACATTTCCCTGATGTGCTTCCCTGACCTCATCAATATGATTTTTCTGAAGGCTCAATTTGTTAATGCTGTATTTAAGAGACTAGCTCATAAGAGAATACTGGGTACCAATCCCTTACTGTCTGTCTTTTGATTTTTGCTTCCAGTCTTTTGTGATACATTCCCCTGGTATGTGTTTCCCTGACATCTTCAGAGTGGCTTCTGCAATAGCTCAGGTAGGTAATGTAAAGGCTAAAAGAGTCTCATCAGAGAAAGTCCTGCATTTATTTCTTTTGAGGCTTGTATCTTGTTTACTACTTCTATTCTGTTGCTGTGTAACATTCCCCTAAAATATATTTCCTTGATCCCTTCAGTATGACTCCTGCAATAGCTCACCAAGTTAATGCTGCATGTATGAGAATATCACTAAAAAGGGTAATGGTCTGAAATCCCCTGAGAAATGATATTTTGTTTTTCATTACATTTGCAATTATAGTACAGGTACATTGATAAAATAGAAATGCAATGATGTTAGGAGTGATGTGGGTTGGTACATCATGTTACTTTACCGTATCTCTCATATCACATTTTATCTATATTCAGGTATTGCACATGGATATCTGTGCAGGTGTCATAAACCCTCCTCTATTGTGTTCTGTAGTAACATAGCTAGGGTTGGTGAAAGGGGTAGCTGCCTCAGGAGAAAAGTATTAGGAGGCATGATCAGCAGATGCTTATCAGTTTTCAGTGTAGTGCATTACCGACATTCTAATGCTGGTATTGCATTTGTGATCAGAACGGAAGCACTTAACACTCTGTATGTGGCTTAAACAGTAGCAGCTGTTGTCTACATTACAGCAAGAGCAGTTTACTACAATTTAAAAAGGAAAGATTTTTTTGAGAACTGAAGTACTTTGAATCTCCATGTGTCATATAAACTTTAGCAGCTGCTTGCTACAGTTTAAAAACAAATAAGATTTTTTTTAAAACTATATCACTTTACAACTCTGTATGTGGCATACACTGTAGCAGCTGCTTGCTAGAAATGTAGCAAACATTTTGTTACATTTTAAAAGAATAAGATGGCCTTTTGTTTAGAAAGGAAGTGCTTAATGCTGCATGACAGAGGTCCTTACATATTTGTTCCACAGGTTAGGGTGAGATGAGGAGGGTGAGACTGGGGAATGGCACCGGGTGACAGAATGGCTAGCTATACCTCTGGTGTTGTGCATTCCTCCTATGTTCAGGAGTTCCCTTTGCAGTCTTTTACCCATTTCTGTTTTTGTTGCTCTAATACCACATTTACAGTTAACCCTTACCTATCATAGCCTTACCCTGGTCTGTAAAACATTTTACTGCATATCTTTTGCCTTCAGTCACAACAATAATTCATCACATTCACCTGTGGGCATGGTTACATGATTATTAGGCTTACTATGACAACGTTGAAGTTGATTCAGTCAAATCCACTTTAGACAAAGTCCAGAGGCCAAAAGGTGACTATGTTGAACCCAACAGTGTCAAAGTACAAATCTCGCCATGTTAAAACCCATTCCGAGGTCGAAGTCGAGACATATTTTGACAATGTTGGAATTCGACATTGTCACTTTTGTGGACGTGGGTTGATGATCCCATCATTCAACCAAGTCCACTCTGACATTACCATAGTAAACCGATTACTATACTAGATGTGTGTGAATAGTCAGTGTTTACAAATATCTGCCTGTACTTTACACTGGTTGTAGGTTTGGGCTAACACAATCTTTCCATGGTTCCCTACTGCAGTCTCAATGAGGATCTGCTCACCATGCAAACTGGTCTGCCTGCATGCATTCCTTTGGAGCCTTTGGGGGTCATCACGCACACACATGGTAAATGTCTTGACTGTGATCATGGATGTGGTGTTTCTGAATCCTGGGAATGAAGGTGAGCACAAACAGTGGCAAACACAAGATGGAATGACTAAAACTTAACTAGGGAGTAACATTTTTTTCAGGTACAATACACAATGATATAGAATGTCTGAAAAACAACAACAGCTAGTAACCTTGGCTAATGACACCAACATTACAGACCAGTAACCTATGTATAGACTCATGATACAAGAGCTGGTAGATAAGTGTTAACCTCATCTACACAAGGTTGTGGGTGCTGTGGACTACCTGTTCCAGTAGATACTAAGGTATGTGTTGCTTTAAGAATGCTTGCTACAGGGGCCTTTCAGTAACCAATAGAAGACACAGTGGAGAAATCCAAGATATACCCCCCACTTCCTTGATGCTATACTACAGCTTGTGGTTGAGCATATCTGATTTCTTCATACAACAAAGGAGAGAGGCAATGTCATGTGGGACTTTTATGATATAGCTTTTGTCCCAAAGGGACTGAGTGAGACAGACTGCATGGAAATGAAGGCCATACCAGGTGAGCTGGGAGGGAGGTACATTAATGGTGAAGGTTACAACTTCATCAAATGCAGGGTGGTTTGCAATGCACAATGTATTATCTAAAATGTGTCTGCAGGACACCAGGAAGCCACAATGACTCCTACATATGGCATACATGTGAAATGGATCACTGGTTTGTGAGAGTGACTTTCCCCAGAGTTATCTTATTGGTGATGTCAGATATGCCATGCTGACATGGTTGATTACATCTATCCAAAACCCATACAGTGTAGAAGACAATGGATATAGCTATGTCTGTCCTCAAACCCATGTCACCATGGAGCATGTGTTTGGGTTGCTAAAGACATGGTTCTACTGCCTGGTTATATCTAGTGGTTCCCTGCAGTATGACCATGACATCTGTGCTAAAATATTGTCAATATGTGTAATGTTACTCAACATAATAATGAGGAAACAGTTGCATCAAGGAGTGCATATGCAGGTGAAACATCTGCCAATGCACCAGCCAGTGGAATGTGAGTTAGCTGAGGAGTCAGTGGTGGACCAACCAGCAGTAGATGACCATGTGAGATGAAGACGGGTGCAGTACAATATGATACTGGCCAAGAAGGAGCAACTGGCAAATAGCTTTGGGCCTTAGTAAAGCATGTACACTACAGAAGAAGTGATGCATGTAAGTTAACAACAGGACGATGCTTACTCATGCATAGGCTGGACATACTGTATCCGATGTAGACAACATAAGTAAAAAGTATATAAGGCACGGCACAATTATCATTTGCTTGGAGATGGGACACTAGTGTGCATTGTGTTACACAGGAAATTGTGTGAATGCTGTTTTTTGCAGTGTGAGTCTGATGTGGGAGTGGGGGGGACTATTACAAAATACTCTGGTATGGCCATTGTCAGTATGTGTGTGTTTGTGTGTGTGTGTGTGTGTATATGTGTGTTTTTGTGTGTTTGTGTAATTTGGCACTGCCATGGACTATGTGTGGCTATGCTGGGACACTGCCTCAGTGGATGTTGTAGCACTAAACCCCCAAAGAAAGGCACTGGTAAGGCAGTTCGGATCTCAGTCGAAAAATGTTTATTAAAAAAGTGTATTTATACAACGACCCCCCCCCATTAATATTCAAAAACGTGCACACTGATTGGTCAGCATGCATGTTGTAAATTAGAGTTATAGTAATCCAAAAAGGTCTGGTCGCCCAGACTTTTTCCATTACTATAACTCTTTTTTTACAGCAATGGAGAACACAAGATCTCCGTTGCTTCACACTGTCTCGCTATGTTAAACGAGTTTAACATAGCGAGACATCTTTAAAAAAGCAACGGAGATTCGCTGTTGCTTTTTTTAAAGCTGTCTTGCTATGTTAAACTCCTTTAACATAGCGAGACAGTTTGTAAAAAGCAACGGAGATCTTCCTTTTTCTGTTGCGTTTTGCAAAACTGTCTCACTATGTTAAATGGGTTTAACATAACGAGACAGCTTTAAAAAAAACAAAGGAGACTCCGTTGCTTTTTTTAAAGCTGTCTCGCTATGTTAAACCCATTTAACATAGCGAAACAGTTTGTAAAAATGAACGGAGATCTTGCTTTCTCCATTGCTTTTGCCCACAGCTCTGATGTACTGCGTAGGCATATGCATGCGCAGTACATCAGAACTTCTGCAGAATACCAGACAGCTGCAGAAGGGCCGCAATGAGGCATTATACAATGCCATTATTTAAGAAAAGTAATTATTTTTTTTCTTAAATAATATAATTGTATAATAACAATAACCCACTTCTGGGTGTGGGTAATGCTGGATTTACCCACGGTTAGCTTTGTTTGGCCACTTGGGCTTCGCCCTCATGACGAAACCACACCAGTCGTGGGTAAATCCAGCATTACCCACACCCTGGCATGGGTTATTGCTGTAATAATTAACTTTAACTGTTGAAGTTGTATGACGAAAATGCGGTGAATAAGTTAAAGCGTTAGTATGCAATTTTTCTATGATGTCAGTGTGCTTCTTGTTCATTTAATAAACATTTCTCGACTGAGATCCAAACTGCCTTACCAGTGCCTTTTTTTGGTGATTCATTGGTAGTACTTCAAGGCACTTTACCCATAATTTTGGTTTGATGTTGTAGTGCTGTGGCATGGTCTTATGGATTAGGTCCCAGACACCCATGGAAGATGTGCATGCATCCTATGTATGCCCCAATTCTTGGGAGCAGTCTCTCCCCAGAGTATTACAAGTAGTAAGCAGGCCTTGGCTAGATGTAAGTGTACTGCATGATCATGAGCAGTGCTTTCTATAGGAAGTGGCATTGGCATGATTACCACACCATCATGGATGTCATATTCTGCACATATGAACCTAGATACTATATATTGCTGAAGAAGTGGTTGCACTGCAAGACTTGGAGCTAGGCCTCCAACATCCATTACGGCCATCAGCATTACAGCCAGAGGTGGACAGGCTGTGGGATGCATTCCTGGCATTTGTCCCATGAGCCAAGGAGGGTCTGAGATGTGCCAGCAGATGATGGAATATCAAAATGTTGCAGACTGACAGAGAAACACATACACACACACACACACACACACACACACACACACACACACACACACACACACACACACACACACACACACACTCGAGGTGCTCTCCCATTCATCATCAGCTATACCCTGCAATACACGTACCATCATTGTGGTATTATTAGCCTGAGTTTCTTTGATGGCCCTGTATATTCACTGAGTCACAGATATTGAGACAGCTAGTTTGCAGGAGGGGGACATCTACAATAACCATTAAGACAACCCATATGGTCATCCCCATGCCCTGTGGAGCTTGCAGCAGACAACGAGGACAGTGCCACTGGTGAAAACACATTTTCCCAACTAAGTCTATCACTGACAATCTGCTCATATGTGAGACTCCAAGTATATTGTATAGTTTCTACAAATACTATGGCTATGTCCACTGCCTGGTTAAGGTGTGTGGTTAGCACAATCCCTGTATCCAGGGCCATAAACAACTATTTTGATGTCTTGTGCCATTGCCTGATCTGCTGCCCTCTTGACCCAGCCTAGCTATGCCTCTGCCTGTATCTAATACTGACAATGTGCTTCCTGACCATGCCTGCTGTTCACTGCTATCACAGAATCAGACTCATCTCCAGTATTAGGCAGTGGCATATCCATAGGGGTGGAGCTTAATAGTGTGTTTCCTGTGAAGACACCAAAGTAGAATACCCAATATAAATTTTACCCTTCACCTCTACTTTATTCCCAGTGCAGAACTAACAGGCCTGTTGAAGAGTGCCAGTTCTGGAAAAGGTAACATTACCTTGTGCAGTTGCCTGAGTAGTTTGCAGCCGTGATGCTACTACAAAATAAGAAAAACATAAAATCACTGACATACATTACACTCCACTGATCAGATATGTACTATTCCTAATCCAGTAGTGAAACACATCTAGGGCATCCTCAAAGGAGACTCTTGGAGCATTCCACAGCTCTTAACCTAGGGATAACACTTTACCATATGAAAATGTTTAATCTGATTTCCATATGTAGGGCAGCAAGAAACCACATAATTTCAGTCAGTAGTGTTTCAGCTGACAGGTCACCTTCCATTGCCCTTCCCTCTCATGCAATGCAGGCAGCATGCGTTTGGGCAACTTTAATCATGTTATGGCCCTGCATCTGACCTGCTCATTTGCAATAGATTCTTGCCATGTGCTGTCATTGTAGGACCTTTCAGCATTTTCCTGGTTAAGCAATGGCAGTGGAAATGGAGGGCCTGCAACAAGACCTCAGTCTCTGCATAGCAGAACTTGCATTGTCATGGCTTTCCTTTGTCAGGCATGAAGTTGTGTGGTTAAAGAATACACCATGTGACTATATGTGTTAGTATAGCCTCTTATATGACACCATCTGCAGTACATTGCTCAGGCTGTGTTAGCTATCATGCCAATATCTAAACATAATAGGCTGACAGACAGGTACATTTGATTATATGGCACAGCCACAGGCATTATTTTTTCTTCTGCTTCATTTTTTCTGGCTACCCTAGTTCTTCCCTCCATCTTCAGGTCTACCAGTCTCTTCTACTGCCCTTAGACTATCTTGGTTCTAAGGTTCAGGCCAGTGCAAACCCTAAGAGCATTAGGTGGGGTGGGGGTGGTGTTGTTGCCATTGATTGCTTCCAATGAGCAATGGGAGATTTTTTTCGTTTATAACCAACCTCTTGGTATTCTCCCACATTCACCTGTTACATCCAAGGATTATTCCCATCTGTGGACCACACTTTCCTAGACAAATGTCTTCCCCCAAGAATGGCCACACCCACCCCTCCCTGCCAGTGCCTCAGACACTTGAGCTACTAAATGAACCCGGGTTGCCTGGACTGTAGTAAAAGCTTTATGTCTCTATGTCACATTGCTGGGTGCTCATCCGCAGGCATTGATCTCTCCACCTAAGGTAATAACTACTCTCCTCTACCAAGCCCAATGACCAACAAACTGAAAGCAGCTTGATACTCCTGTCCAGAAGATTGGCAGTGCCTGACGTGTTGACCACCTGAAGCACTCAATGCTCTCTTTGTCTGCCAGTGAAATAAGTAGCTGTGCACTGCTTTCTCAGTATATGATATGACCAGCAGTTTATGTTCTGCTATGATACTGCATGTTTTGCTATGGTGTAAAATATGGCTCTAGGTGATTCAGTCATGTTGACTAATGTTACTAAAATGAGCATGGGTATTTGCCAGTGATAAGTGGGTTGAGGACCTGGCCTATTCCGACCTATGCCATGTAGCCATGCTAACATTGGGAGGGGTGTATGTTCCCCTATTGGCCAGTATATGCCCGCCACAAAGCCCAGCAGCCCTGGGTCAGTAAGCTTCTGGATGGCTGGTGTCTAGTTGCCCAGCATGGGTTACCTGGGATAGCTCTGTTGAGCAAAAGCTGGACGTAAAAACCAATCAACCTGCCAAACATGAACTGAGAATTATTACACTTACTGTAGGTTCACTGACAGGATGCAGCTTGGAAGTGGATGACATGTTGATACGGAGGAGGCTGGACATCTCCTTTATCCAAGAGACAAGATGTAAAGGCAGTGCGGCTAAACAACTTGGCTTGGGATACAGAGTCTACTATTCAGGAGGAGGACAGCATAGGAATGGTGTGGGAATTGTGGTGAATAAGATGCTTGAGAAGGCAGTAAGGGATATAATCAGAATTAGTGACTGACTCATGGCAATCAGACTCCAGTGTAATGATAGGGCAGTATTCATAATATTAGCCTATGCTCCACAGCAGGGTTGTGATAGTGAGGAAAAGAATACATTCCAAGAGCAGTTGAAGGACATACCAGATAAAACAGGACACCATCAATTGGTGTTGATAATGGGTGACTTGAATGCACATATCAGGACAGACAGAGCAGGATATAAGGACTGCATGGGTCCACATGGGTGAGGCAACAGGAATAAAGAAGGAGATGCCATTTCCAGACTTCTGTCTGGCAACTGGCTTAATAGTAGCCAACACATGGTTCAGAAATAGAGACCATCACAAGATCATATACAAGAGTGGCCAACATCCAACTCAGGTAGAGTTCCTCCTAGTAAGGCAAGGGCACTCATGTAGAATTGCTGATTGCAAAGTGACCCCCAACAAAACAGTCAGCCCACAGAATAAACCACTGGTTGCCACAATCAGCTGCAAGCACTGGTTAGAGCAGGCTGTTAGGTCAACAGAGACCAAGCTGAAGACCTGGAAATTGACTGGAGGGAAAGTACAACAGTTCAAGGAATTACTCAGGGTTCTAGAACTCCAAGAAGAAGAGGAAATAGGTGGAGTTGAAGAAGAAGAATGGCAGTGCCTCAAAACAGCATGTCTGAAGACTACAGAACAGACGTGTGGCCAAGCCAGGTATAGAAATAAGGCACATAGCTCTCCCCTAAGAATGGCCACACCCAAGCTGGTGGTGGAATGCAGAAGTCCAGGAAGTCATCAAAAGAAAGAAGGAGTGCAGGAAAAAGTGGGAGATAGAAAAGAAAGACCAGGTTAGCAAGGAATACTGGTTGGCTAACATAGAAGCTAAGAAAGGAGTTGCAATAGCAAAGAACAGGGCATTCGAGGCACTCTACCAACTTCTGGAAAATGATTCAGTCCAGTGGCGGCTGGTGACTTCAAATCACAGGGGGGCTGCAGGAGACAGCTGAATGGGTGGGGTCAAGGGGAGGGGGTGTGGTCAACCAGAAAGGGGAGGAGCTATGTACAAAACCACAAAAAACTAACTTTAATTAAATACGCTGCCCTGGGTGGCAAACCATCATTATGAAAGTCCAATCAAGACAAAAATAAGTGTAGAAGAATAAAAATATTTCAATGCATTGGCTGCATGACAGCTTACTTAATATCTAGATGGAAACAAAAGGTTGTGAGGCATGAAAAATAAATTACTTTTTAAATACATTACTGGAATGCCAGTCAAAATCAAGTATAAGAAAAACCAGAAGCACTCAACTCAAACCACTTCTCCTTGCACTGCAGTCCTAATTATAATATATTCAGCTTTATTAAAGTACCAAGTAACATGCTGAAAGTAGAAATCTATGTGATGCCCCCACTTGTAAAAATGTTTCTTATCCAAAAAGACCTGCTGCCTGACAACTTGTTTCATGGGGAAAACATGATAAAAGTAAAAAATGAAAAGCAAACAAGAAACAAGCTCAAGATACATTGCTTAAAGGATTACTGTACAGGTTATGGACCACACATGATTGGCATTCTGTTTTGTTTACGGGTAAAGTCTGTAGAGATGACTGGAAGTCTCCAACAAGTGTAATGAGCTTTTTAAAATAATGGAATCCTGTCCTTTAATACCCAAGGCTTATACATTATCTAGTCAAGTATTCTCTGCATGGCAACAACAGAAAGGCTTTCAATGTTGGCAATTCTTTAACAGTATGCTTATTAAAGCTTACTTGCATCTTACGATCTCAGACAAGCTTACCTTATGGTCATTAAAGCATTGCTACTTAAAAACACAGAGCAACAGGCACTTTGAGTAATAAGTATAAATCTGAGTAATAAGCATAAATCAACAGTACAAAAATATGACAGAAACCAGACCATTCTGCAAAATCAAGGACAGATGAAAAGCCACTGTAGTACTTATGCAGTGTGTCCTCCCATCCAAGGTAGATACAACTACTCCTTGCCTTGCTTGGACACATCCAGAGTCACTACATGGGGAGTGGGGTGCAACAAGCATGTCACAATTTGAAATCTCTCTGGCTGACTGTGATGGCCCTGACGCATTTGTCATACCTCTCAACCTCAAGAGCAAGAAATCTGGACAAAGCCATACACAGAAGTGGGACAAAGGCCCAACAATAAGGACAATTTTTAAATATTGCTCTAATAAACTTAGAAAGATAATAGAATAGGTCTTGCATTAGTATGAATTTTCTGAAGGGTATAAAATCTGAAACTCAAATGTCTGTCATTTTCTAACTTCAGTCTTTAGTGATTTGTCACTAATTTGCCAAAAACACAATTTTATGAAAAATGGACCAAAAATGTGATGCAAAAATATAAAATAGACACACAATACAGCTGCTACCTGTCAAAGAAGGGACACTTTAATATTAGTACTGCTACCTTGAGCAGCTGACAAAATATAAAAGAATCTACATGCATTTCAAGTAATCTATAACTTTGATTATTACAGTTATTTCTTAATTGTAAACCCTCCATGTTTTCTTCCAAAATTGCTATTTTGTGGAGGGATTATTAGGGGGAAGAGCAACATTTTGAGCCAAAAATTGGGGACAGTTGAGAGGTTAGCTATGCCTAATTCTATAAAGCAATTTATTTGCATGTACCTCTCAACCTGTTAATGCAGTAAATCTGAACAAGGCCAAATATATTGGGGCACATATAAACAGTACTAAAAATTGCTCTTGTATAAATTGAGACAGTTGATAGAACAGCTCTTACTTTAACATGCATTTTTCTGAAGGTTATGAAGTCTGAAACTTATTATTGAGTGACTTCTGGCAAATCATTTAGGAATTAAAACTACAAATTTTATGAACAACAAACCAAAAATAAGAAGCAAAAATCTATTCATTCTTTGAAAATCTGGACAGTTGGGAGGTACAGTTCAGCTGGGCCTGTCTGAGTTTGCTGCCCTTCCCCCCTGACAAAATAATGGTTGAATGGAGCCTCTGCAGCCATTCCAATGAACCATTATACTTGGCTATTTCACTCCATTTACCATAAACACTAATGTGCATACTGCTTTACTTCTATGATGAGTTGGACTTCATTTGAAAGTTTTATTTTGTATTTTACAGCACAAACACTAAGTCATCTGTTAAACAAAGCAATGCAGTCTCACAATGAAAACTTAGCATTAAAACTTCTCTGCCCTTGAAACTCACATTCATTGAAACAGCATTGAAACCCACATTCAAAGAAAATACATTTTGCCAGTGGCAGATAAAGATTAATTTTGGGCTGTTTTCAGGCCCCTTGCATATGAAACATACATGTGCTCTTTGATACACCTTCCTCATTGTACTAAAATTATATTCCTTGTACAATACAGTACACTTGTTAGAGGGTGTTTTAAATTTGTTTTGAACATTTTTTCCAGTAAGCAATGAAACAAACCATATGCACCCATAATGGCAAAACTGCCCAGTTGAGAACATTTATCATAAAAAAGTCTACTCAGACTTCCACAGTCCACCATTATTAGTAAATATACACAATTCTACAGTCCACCATTATTAGTAAATATGCTCAATTCCACAGTCCACCATTATTAGTAAATATGCACAATTCTACAGTCCACCATTATCAGTAAATATGCACAATTCTACAGTCCACCTTTATCAGTAAATATGCATAATTCTACAGTCCATTATCAGTAAATATGCACAATCTCTGAAGTAAGTCATCTAAATAATTCCACATTAAAGAAATCTATAACTAATGAAGCGGTTGCTGCTAGCAATCACCTTTATATTTCATGGTTTCATCGAAAAATAAAGTGTCTGTTGCCCCTCAGGAATAAATTGCCTATATTACATTAAAAATGATAAGCTAGTAATAATATTGCAAGAGGAAATGGATGGCAAACTGATAACGAACTCATAGTTAGTATCTTCACCAAGGAGAACATTCTCAGTACGGCAGCATCCACCCCTTGTGGGAGTAGAACCCACAGCCTTCTGCATCAAAAGCAAGTACACAACCTGTTGTGCTATAGTATTAACTAGACAAAACACTAAACTTCTATTCCCCTGCAGCTCTCAGCTCCTTGTAAAATCTACTCAATACTCAACTGCATCTCAACTTCGCAGCTCAAGAAAACTGGAAAAAGCCAAAATGTATTTGGGGGGGTTAAAAGCCCAAAAAACAGGGACACATTAAACATTGCTTGTATAATCTTGGAAAGTTGCTAGAATAAAATGTTGTGTTGCCACCATATATTTTACTGCCAAGGTCCCTGAGCAAAAACAGTCAGAGTAACATACCACTACGCCACATCAGCTGCTTTGTAAAAGAGAGGAAGACTGAAACTTAAATGGCTATCATTTAGTGAATTCACTTCTCACCATAGCTGTCAACCTCTTAGTACAAAACACCTGGACAAACCCAGTAATGAGGGAATATTGTGTGACCATCAGTATAGTTATGGACAGAAATGTGTGATTATGCCATATAGCTATGATGAATAAAGAGGGTTGCAGCATGCATAACTTGATACAATGACTTGATCCTTCATCTCTGGAGCAGACATGCAGGCTTGCTGCTGGATAACATGCTGAAGACGTCCCCTGCCATCAGTCTAGTCACGGTTTTCTTTTGAATAATTCAGAGACCAAGTTCATTTCTTGTCACTGTATCTGTTTATAAATTATGCTGTATAATAAGGAAAAGAATTCTCCTTCCTCTATTCTGAAAACCTATAAAATGTCAGTGTTTCTTATGCATATTCTTCCTAGCTGTATGATGTCTCTAATACTGACATCTGCTCTCAGACCCACAATGTCAGTATAACTGTATAGATGTCTTATTTCACCTGTATCCTATGGTTCTTCTTTTCCTAATGTATTGCAGGATCTAACTCTGTGTAAGGCTTCCCTGTTGCTCCAGTTCCCTTCTATATTCCAAAAGTATGGTGCTAACCTGGCTAAAATAAACTTTCTCACTATCTGCCATATGTATACAAGAGGGCAAATGACAACAGATGTAGATTTCACAAGATCGGTGCACCTTATTTCCAGTGATAATCAAGAGAGTAAAACCAGAAACTTCACACGGTAGAAATAAATGATGCATTCTAACAGCTAATTCAAGTTTCCATCTCAAGCAAAACATTACAAAAATTCTTGGTTAAAGCCAAGTCATTCCACACTTGGGTTTACTTTGATCCTGACTATTATTAATCTGCCCACTGTCATGCCATAAATCCACTAGCTGCTAGTCATCAAGAACCCTAACTCCTGGCAAAGTTCTTAGTCTACCATGAGAAGCAGTTGTCTCTGTTTTCCTGGGCAACAGCCCTCGCTTTTAAGATCGTCACAGACTGTGCTACTGCTTAGTTCCTGTTGGTTTGCACTTTGCATCATATGCTTTCAGTTACATTTCTTGTAGTATGAATTCTTATTCAATAATACTTTATGTGAAGAAAACAATATGTTTACACCAAAAACAGTACTTGAACAGAAAGCAGTATATTTTTCATTTCCTTAACCTAAATATCCCCTATGCTGCAATATACATGTTTGTGCATTCTGTAACTGTAATTTTTTTAATCATGTTTCCACTTGTTAGTCAGGGGATGGGAAAATGGGTAACCATTTGAAATGTCAGGACCCATTAGAGTGAGTCCCAAAATACGGGGACTGAATGGTAGAATGCATAGACTCGCATATACAAAGTCTGCCATGCTATTTCTCAGAATATTCTCTTTTCCTCCGAGTTGGTATGTATTAGAAGTTTGAGGGGTGTGGGAACTTGTCCTCCTGTGAAAATATTTTTTTTTATGGAGAAGAGCAATTATCATGATTCTCTCTTCTCTGGTTGTTTGCTCTTTGTTTTTGGCTTTTCAGCACACGTCATTTGAAAATAAGTAATGAAATAAATAGTAAAAAATAGTAAATAACTCACCTGTTGATTCCAGATGAAAGAAGCAGGGAAGGCAAGCAGCAATAATAAATCCACCAGGTCCACCACAGTTGTTGCCTCACGCTCTTTGTCTCTCTTGTGCCAAAAAATAAAAAAAAAGGTTTATAATTGTAAATTTGTACTGTTAGTTTAACAGGAAAAAAGGTCACAATAGGTCCAAGTTACGCCGAAAACCGACTGGCTGATTCTCGCTCTTTTCCCAGGACATAAAGCCTGGGAAGAGAGCGACAACCAATCAGCAGCATTTGCCCAGCAAGCACGTCATGACGTGCCTGCAGACGTCGCAGTCCGAGCCCCTTCCATGTCTATGCGGTTTGTGTCTCAACCGCATAGACTTCTGGGGAGTTCTGGGCATCACAATGATGCCTTCTTTGCTCCCCCGGGCTGCAATCAAAACATTGCAGCAAGAATTAAAAAAAAAAAACGCTGTTGCGCTAGAAACGCGCAATGCGCATGCGCGTAATTTCGAGTCGCAGACTCGAAATTTCAAGTTTTAACAACAGATTTATTTTTTTTTTTTTTACATTAAAAATAAAATAAACTAAGTACTCAGCTGTCTAGCTGAGGGGGCTGCAGTCCGGCAGCCCGATGCCATGAGCCGCCCCTGATTCAGTCGCTGGCACAAATAAACTTTACCAGGTTGCAAGGCAATGACAGAAAGATAACGAAGATAGTCAGGCACCCTTCATAAGGGATGCCAGAAACAACTTTCTCACCAGTCCACAGGACATAAAAGGCAGATGGAAAGAGTATTTCCAGCAATATCTGAATGAATAAAACCCCACAGAAGCTGTACTGCCCCAGGCACAGCCTATAATGAGAGAAGAAGAGGTGCCCACCCTAGAAGAAGTAAGACTAGCACTAAGGAAAATGAAGTTAGGGAAAACAGCAGTCTCAGATGAAGTTACAGCAGATGTGATAAGGATGCTGGGTGAGATAAGGGAGAAATGGCTTCTGAGGGTAACCATAGCAGTGCGGAGAGAAAAGAATATCCCAGAATACGCATACTCATGCCAGTGTACAAGAATAAAGAGAATATCCACAACTGTGGGCAGTACAGAGGCATCAAACTCCTGTCACACTGCATGAAAGTTCTGGAGAAGGTGATTAATAAATGGATACACAGAGTAGTAGAGGGAGATGAGCAGTTCTGATTTAGATCAGAATGTAGCACAACTGACCCAATGTTTGCAGTGAGACAGATAGTTGATAATAAGCTAGAGATGAGGAAAGAATTGGGCATTCCTCGACTTGGAGAAAGTATATGACAAGGCCCAAGAAAGCTGATGTGGGCAGTACTGTAGTGGTTTGAAGTCCCAGAAACACTGGTAGAATTAGTGCAGACTATGTACAAGGATCCAATGACTCAAGTATGAACAGTGTTAAATCTCACATAGGGGTTCCCAGTGGGAGTGGGTATGCACCAGGTTTTAGCTATGACCTCACTGCTGTTCATACTGGTGATGGACTACATTAGCAAACAAGTCAGAGGGGACAGACAACAAAGTTGCTTTATGCAGATAATGTGGAATTACAGGCAGACTCTGAGCTATTACTTAGGTTCATAGGTTCATAGGTAGGTACTAGGCTATTGGCCCTTGGGCCTATACAAGCCCAGCCAAAAAGGTACCCTGGCTTTTGCAACGCAAGAAAATTATTTTCCTGTGCCACTGTCGAGCAGAGCCACAGAAGTGATCCCCGGGGTGAATTTCCTATTTCCCATCCAATCTTCAAGATTTTTCCTGAAGAGTGCTAATGAGTAGCTTTGTTTGATATAGATAAGTAGTTTGTTTCAGACTATGAGAAGTCTCTGGGACAGGAATCTATCCCTCCGGCATGTTCTGTTTATTGTGGTGACAAGGTTTAGGTCCCTAGGGCATGTAGCTCAGAGGGATTGGGATTTCTTTAAGTGGAGCATGTCCAACAGCTCTGGGTTTGACATAGCTTTGCATGTTAGGCAGAGAACACCTCTGAGTAGGTGATATGCTACGGAGTAAGGCTGGAGTTTTTTGAGACGGTCTGCGTAGGGCATCTGTTTGAGGCTGGTAATCCTCTTACCTTCAGCAGAGGATGGGGGAAGGGAATGCAAAACTGAAGGCACATGGAATGAAACTATGTACAGATAAGACAGTGGTCAGGGAGGCAAACTGGGGAAATCAGAAGAAGCAGAGAATTTAAATAGAGGGGAAGATAGTGGAACAGGTTAACAGCTTCAAATATCTGGGAAGGGTGGTTGGGGAGAAGGGAAGTCTGAATGATGAAGTCAAAGCTAGAATCAGAGGGGCTGCAGCCAACTGAGATAGAATGTCAGGTGCAGTGCATGACAGAAGAATGCCAAAGAAGCTGAAGAGTAAGGTGCACATCAACCAGTAGAAATGTATGGTACAGAAACCTGGGAAGTAAAGACATAGCAGATGAGGAATCTAGAGGTGATGGAAATAAAGTGTCTGAGAAGGGTGGTAGGATGCAAACTATTGGACAGACAAAGAAATGAGGACATAACAGCAGAAGCCAAAGTAGCTCCAATTGCAGAAAAAAATCAAAGAGAACAGAGTACAGTGGTTCAGACACACGTGCAGAAAAGCACAAGACACTCTGGTGAAGAAGATTTGGGACAGACAGTAAGAAGGTAAAAGGAATGAGGACATCCAGCAATGAGGTGGATGGATTGTGTGAGAGAAGATGTGCGACAGATCGAGAGAGATGGCTACAGTTAACATGGTACCCCGACTGTTAAGAGAAAAAGTTTTAAAAACATACTGCTATTTGTCTTTTTCCTGTTCTTGCAAAGTGAACATGTTATTTGTTGGGATATGCCTATCAAAAATGGGCCTCATCTGTGAACAAAATGCAGCATTGCTTATGAACCTGAATGATATCTGTTTTCTGCATTTCAGAATAAAGAGATTTGGTTATAGCTCAGTGAAGCCTGGGATAAGGATGCACGGCTGAGTAAGAGTTAATTTACTAGGGCAGGCTGTGTGTCCTGGAAAATTTGAGCTACCGTTGTTGAATTGAACATTTTGTACTTCTTGAACATTCTGTACTAGCTGTGGGTTTGAGGTAATTTGTGATAAACATGTTTTTCCTATATGTTTTTCATAGCTAACTGTCAATGGTCAGAAATGTAACAAAAAGTTGTTTTGCTTGCAGTATAAAAGTTGATGTCAGTAAACAAGTTGATCAGATCAGAGGAGATCAGATCAGTCCAGACCGGACATCTTGGCCAACATGCTGTGTAATCTGGTTAGCTGCTAATAAAGGAAAATACATCACCTGAGGCAGATGCGACTAGTTTGAATTTTTTCTTCTGACATTTTGGTCCTTCGGACCGGAAACCTCTACGAAGATACAGATCAGACCGACAGAGAGACCGAAAAACCTGTGCAGGTGAGGGTTTCTCATCTTAAGATTCCCTCGACTGAAAGCCCTCCGACTGATTTGTCGTTGAAAAGAGGCCGGCCGCTCTCTGATCCCTATCTGAGGGACGGTTTCTGAACAAAAAGGGGAAACGGAGTCTCATCTGGTTCAGGTAGGTTGAAAAGTAAATTTCTTTTAATTTAATTTAATCTTGTCGACAAGGTTTTATTTTTAGTTAAGGATGGATAGGATTACTTGTTAAGATTATTTTGTTAGGGTCACCCATTAAGATAGTCCCATTTTATAATAAGCCCTATAAAATAATTTTGATACAGTCCTAAATACCTGAAAAAAAAAAAAAAAGAAAGGGAAGGTAAAATAAGAAATCTAGGGGAAACATGGGTTTGAGTTGCTGCAAGTGTGAGAGTGATGCCTGTTTAAATGTTGATGCTAAGTATATGAAAGGTTTAAACAAAAATAATGTTACATTTTTGAAAAAGTGGAAGTCGAGATATGATTTTGATGGTACACTGAATAAGAATGCCTGTGCAAAATTGGTTAGAGATTTGAAAAGAGATGCGGGAACTAGAACTAAAAAACAAAGACAATTGGGATTTCCCCAAGCACAAAAATGGTTAGTAGCAAATAAACGAGCTATAAAAGAAAAACAGTGCCAGGAAAAAGAAAAAATAAATCAAAAGGGATCACTGGTGCCAAGTGGAAAAGTAGCTTTATTTTTAGATAAGGAGGATGAGCATACAGTTTGTGCAGTACAAAGGCAGGCAACTGCCCCACCGTATGGGGAAATTGCTGCTGCTGTACCGGCGGAACCTCCTCAATATCAGTCTGAAGATGTGGGATCTGTACAGCAGGGTGGGTTATTGGCTGCTCAAGGAAACGTTGTGACCCCTCCAATTTACCCGCAAATTCCCGTAGTACCCAAGGTTGCTTTGCAACAGGTAGACCGACCTATGCAGTTAAGGTCGGGACCAGCAGGGCAAGAACATTGGGCCATTAAACTTTCTGACCACTCAGAAGCCCTTCCCTTAATACAAGTTGCAAACCCACAAGCAGGGGATGTTGGACAAGAGCCAACTATTTTAGTTTATCGTCCCTGGGCTAGAGAGGATATAAAGCGAGCTACGGATGGTATTCCTCATCCCAAGGTTAATTTTCAAAAGTTTTCTGAGGACATAGTTGGTATGCGTTTAAGTTATCATCTAAATGGTTTAGAAGTAGAACAAGTAGTGCGACAAATCCTGGGTCCAGATTGGCACTTAGTTTGTGGTACTTGGACATGTAAGGCAGATGACGGCACTACATTAAAGCATAATTCTGGGGTGTTAGACACGCGAGTCACTGATCTGTTGAAGAGAATTTCTGATAAGTGGTGTCCAAGAGCAGATTGGACAGTAATAAATCAGTGCATCCAAAATGATGATGAATCTGTAGATCACTATATTGTAAGATTGACAGAAGTGTTCAATAACCATTGTGGAATGATGATTCCGCAGGATCAGACTACTGATAGTCCGTACGAACAGCAATTAAAAAATGCTTTTCTTAAAGGTTGTAAGGCTCCGATAAATAGTTTTATAACTAAGCATATGGTTGATCACAGAACATGTAGACTGCAACCTTTGTTTGAATATGCACGGCATGCTGAGCGACATTTCAATTTAAAAAAGAAAAAGAAAGTACAAGTGTTAGCAGTAGGGGATGATGGTGGTATATTTTTGGTACAGGACCAAAGGGGGCAAGGGCGCTGTGGTGGCATACAAAAATGTGGGGCCCAAATGGGACACGTCAAATAAACAGGGTGGACATTCAGAGGAATATGAGGGGAGGTTAAAATGTGGAGAATGTTTTAAATGCGGTAGACGTGGGCACTTTGCTGCCGACTGCAAAGAGTGGCAACATCCCCCACAACTTACGAACAAGGGCTCCGCATAACTATATGATAGTAAAGGAAGGCACCAAATTCATTATTGTGATTATTGTAGAGAAGAAGAAAGCGAGAATGATTGTGATGATGATGAGGCAGACACTCTCTGCGATGAATGTCAGGACACCCAGGAAATTAAGGAAGGGCGGGATTGTGACTGTGAAGTCATAAACCTGGCACATTTGGGTATTGCTATGCATCTGGATCAAAAACCCATGATAGAGTTTTTGGTTGAGGGACAGAAAGTGGAGTTTTTATGTGATTCAGGTGCATCGCGTACACTTTTGGGAACAGCAGTTCTACCCCTGAACTGCGAAACAGATGAGTTTGTCCTTGTGAAAGCGGCAAACGGGAAAATCTATAAGGAACCACTGTCTCATCCTCTATTGTTCACAGATCCACAAACAAACCAAACTGTTAGGTGTAGGGTAATTATATCGAAAGTTTGTCCAGTTAATTTGCTGGGAAGAGATTTGATGCATTTGTTTGGAATAGCGACAATTCCCACACCTAAAGGCATTGAGGCGAAAAGGTTAGCGGATGGCTTGGTGGTACAAGGAGTACAAGACTTGTTTTACTGGTATAGCCAGGACTTGATTTCAAACAGGCCAGGGAGGGTTGATACAGATTTGATCAACCTAGCTTTAAGTAAATCTAGGAGTGGATCACCGCAGGTTGCGGTGCACTTACATTGTACTATGTACTACAGACAGGCCCCTGGTCTGGATAAAGAATTTGAAAAAGAATTCTCTAAGCACAAATGTGCAAGGATAATTTTGAATGATATGTTTTGGGATAAGCAAGGTAATACAGTAGTGACCTGTACTTTGACCAAGGAAATGAGTTCTTTATATTGCTCAGGTTATAGCCCACATATTTCAATTACTAAAGCGGTGGGGACACATTGGGTAGATTTGTCGAAAAAGGTAACAAATTGGGACACAATGTCCGAAAGTCAGTTGAAGGATCAACAGATCCAGGTACAAAGATTAAATTGGGTGACTTGGGCACAACCAAGTGTGCACCTCAGGGATGACAAAACAGAAATGGCATGACAAATCCTCCTAACTCAAGAGGAAGATAGTGCGTTAAGTGCCTTACCTATAGATTTATGGTCAAAAGGTAAAGGGGATGTAGGACTGATGAAAACAGCAGGTGAAGTTTGTATAACTCCAAAGTCAGGTTTCAGACCTCGTAAGCACCAATACCCGCTAAGTAAACAAGCAGAGGAAGGAATTAAGCCAGTCATTGAGCAGCTAAAACAGGTAGGAATTCTTGTTGAATGCCCAGATTCGCCCTGCAATACTCCGTTGTTTCCTGTAAAGAAACCGGATGGGTCATGGAGGTTGGTTCAGGATTTACAAGCAGTTAATTCGGCTGTGATCCCAAGAGCACCGGTGGTCCATGACCCCTATACATTACTTAATGATTTATTACCTCAGCACAGATATTTTTCTGTCATAGATATAAGCAATGCCTTTTTCTCCATACCACTACATAAGGAGAGTAGATTTTGGTTTGCATTCACTTATCAAGGTAAAAGATACACCTACACCAGATTGCCACAGGGCTATTGTGAGAGTCCGACAATATTCGCACAAGAAATGGCTGCGAATTTAGCTCAGTTTGTTCCCCCAGAGGGAAGCCAGGTTCTGTTGTATGTAGATGATATTTTGTTGGCCTCACCCACGCAGGAAAGTTGTAAAAGGGATACCCTTGCCCTTCTTAGTTTTTTAGCTGAGCAAGGACATAAGGTAAATAAAGAAAAGTTACAATTGTGGAAAGCACAAGTAAAGTACTTGGGTTATTTAATTTTGCAGGCAGGTAGACAATTGGAGAACAAAAGAAAACAAGCAATTCTTGAGGCACCTATGCCTACGACTAAGCGGGAGATGATGTCCTTTTTAGGTGTGACTAATTTTTGTAGAAGTTGGATCCCTAACTATGCTGAGGAAGTAGGGCCATTGACCACACTGATCTATGATACTCCCATGGTGGCTAAGAATAATATACAGTGGACAAATAAGGCAATACAGACATTTATTAGAATTAAGCAATTGATAGCAGGATCCTCTGTTTTGGGTTTTCCGAACTATTCTAAGCCGTTTGTACAAATGGTTGATTGTAAGGGAGGATATATGACTTAGGTTCTGGTACAAGTACATGGGGATAAACAGAGGCCAATAGCTTTCTACTCCTCCAGATTAGATCCTGTTGCAAGGGCATTGCCGCATTGTGTTCAAGCTGTGGTGGTGGCTGCCATGGCAGTACAAGCCTCAGCAACATTAGTTTTGTTTCACCCATTACAATTGTGGGTTCCACATTCAGTAGCTACTATACTTTTGCAAGATAAGATAACCTTTTTATCTCCTAGTCGACATTTGTCATGTATGACAGTGCTGCTGACACAGCCTCATATGACCATAGAAAGATGTACTACTCTTAATCCGGCGACACTTTTGCAGACTCCAGAAGAAGGTACTCCACACGTTTGTTTAGACAGCATTCGTGACAAAGTACTTCCCCGACCAGATTTAACGGATATTCTGTTGATAGATTCTTATCTTGTTTTGTTTGTAGACAGATCAGCAAAGAAAGACACTGTAGGAAAAATACTAGTAGGGTATGTTGTCACCACAGAAACTGAAGTTTTGGAGGCAAAAGGATTGTCAAACATTTATTCTGCACAGGCAGCTGAGTTGGTGGCTTTGACTCGAGCTTGTACCTTAGGGGAGGGTAAAAAAGTGACAATTTATACAGATATTCAATATGCTTTCTCCACTGTACATGTTTTCGCTCAACTATGGAAGAACAGGGGAATGGTTACTGCGACAGGCAAACCAATAAATCACAGAGATTTAATTTTACAGTTGTTAGATGCAGTGCAACTACCACTTCAGATAGCGATATGTAAATGTTCCGCACATACCACCAGAAAAGATCCTGTCTCCAGGGGAAATGCCCTTGCTGATATGGCTGCAAAACAGGCAGCTCAAGAAAATGATTTGCTTTTACATGATAATGATCTGGAGCCCAGGCACCTCTTAGACTTAGAGATACTAAAAGTAATGCAAACATTGACGACACAGAAGGAAAAATGTCGTTGGGTAAAATATGGTATCACTCAACAGAGTGGGTTGTATAGGGCATCAGATGGCAAAATGGTATTACCCTCAAACCTTTTTAGGTATGTGGCATTGGTTAGCCATGGACCTGCCCATGTAGGAGTACAGGCGATGATTCAGATAGTGTCTAAGGTGTTTTGGTGTAAAGGGTTTTCAACTTATGCAAAGCAATTCTGTTTATCTTGTTTATTATGTGCAAAGTATCATGCTCAGGGGGGAGTTAAAAAGTCTCAGCAGGCATTCCCTACCCCTCCGTATCCATTCCACACACTCTGTATGGACTTTATTGAATTGACACCCTCAGAGGGAAAAATGTTCTGTTTGGTCATTATTGATGCTTTTTCTAAATGGGTAGAAGCTTTTCCAGTGAAGCATCCGAATGCACAAACAGTAGCAAAGCTTTTGACTACAGAAATAATTCCCCGATTTGGCCTACCAAGACGCATTTACAGTGATAATGGGTCTCATTTTGTTAACCAGATTGTTCAGAAATTGGGTCAAGTGTTTTAAATTGATCTCAAAAATCATTGTGCTTACCATCCCCAATCAGCTGGACTGGTGGAAAGACACAACGGTATCTTGAAGAATAAGCTCCGCAAACTAATGGCAGAAACACATAGGTCATGGACTGTGTGCCTTCCGTTGGCACTCCTGTACATGCGAATCTCACCTTCCTGCAAAGGACTTACACCATTTGAACTTTTGTTTGGGAAACCATATTACGTCCCGCAGTGGCAAGGATTGTTGCCAGCGGAACGTGAGGGGGGTGAGGATCTAGCGGATTATATGAAGAAGCTGCTAAATGTCAAATCTCTTGTAACCAATGACTCCTTTGCAGATTCCAGAAATGAAACCTTGTTAAGCGTGGCACCCGGGGACTGGGTATGGATCCGAGTTGTGAAGAGAAATAATTGGTCATCCCCCAGGTGGGAAGGCCCATACCAAGTACTTATCTTGACACCTACGGCTGTAAAGATTGCTGAGAGGACTTTGTGGATTCATATCACCCACTGTAAAAAACTCAAGGCTCTTCCTTCTGCCATTGATATTGGTCAAACTCCACTGGACCTCTGAGCGCAAAGTCTGGCTACAAAGGGGGATTAGCCCAATAGGGGTTAGTTCGTCTCAAACCCAGTGAAGAAACCAATGGCGCGAGGTAGTCCTTAGGGAGGATGGCCATGTTCATCTGGTACTTGAACTGTCACATGATGATGATTTTGGTGGCGAAAGTAAATATGTCCATACGAGAAGGAACAGTTGCAAGAGAAAAAGGAATGGTGGTGCTGCAAGTGCAAACAGGTGTTACTACTGTGTTTAAGGTGAAACTTTGTGAAGGAATTTTGGACTGTTCTAAATGGAACAATAATAATTTCTTGACTCATGCAAAATACTTATGCAATAGAGACTGTATGTCCTGGTCAAGTGTTTGGTGGTCAACAGATGTGAATGGATGGGAAACACATGGTGCAGTGATACCAGAGAAAGATAAAAGCAGGCAACAAAGAATAAAAATTGCGCATTTCCAAGGTACCGGAGTAGTTACTATAACCATTGTGTCACCACAAGAAAGTGATTCAGGTATTTATGGAATCGGAGTGTCTCTTCCAACTAGAACTGATCCTTTGGGGACCCTCCAACTTAAAGTACAAAGCCTTAAGAATGCTAAAAATAAAGCAGATTTTGCCTTCACAAAAGAAGAACAATTGTTACTTGAGACAGGATTCGTACACCATAATGAATGGTTATCTTGGGTTAGATATAGTACCCGAGAAGCACATCATGAGAACTGTATTTCTTGTGCTGAAGGTAAACAGCAATTAGCAACAGTCCCATTGATGCAAGATGAAGGTAACCTAACATGTCTGTTGAAATTATTCTTCAACAAAACTGAAGATAAATGCAAAGATGAAACTCAGCGTTTTCCGGTCATAAGCAAAGTTGAGAAACCGCCTGCAGCGATTTCCTATCCAGGTTTGTATATGTGCATTTCCAGAGATGGCACAGGGAAAAATTATGGCAATATGGGACAGAACTATTGCAATGTTACTGTGAATGGCAATGGGAATCCATTTCTGGAGAACCAAACTCATAGTTTAGCAGACATATGGTGGTTATGTGGAGACAACAAACTCAGATCAAGGCTTACGACTCCCTGGAAGGGAACTTGTGCACTTGTAAAGTTAATTCTGCCATTCTACATTTTCCCAGTTCCAGCAAGCAATTTCGTAAGAGAACTCGAAATAAAGCCGAAGTAGTTGAGTAGGAGAAAAAGAGAGGCACTGAAGCAATCTTTCGATAATGGCGTCTACATCGATAGCATTGGCATACCAAGAGGCGTACCTGATGAATACAAAGCAATAAACCAAATAGCAGCTGGTTTTACATCCATCTTTGTCTGGATTCAACCTAATAAGAATGTGGACTGGATCAACTACATTTACTATAACCAGCAGCGTTTTGTAAACTATACCAAAGATGCATTGAAAGGAATTGCTGAACAACTGGATGCCACTTCGCAGGTGGCATGGCAGAATCGAATTGCGTTGGATATGCTCCTGGCCAAAGAAGGAGGAGTTTGCAAGATATTTGGGACTTTCTGTTGTACATATATTCCAAACAACACTGCACCTGATGGAAGTATCACTCGAGCTTTGAAAGATTTGGAGATGTTATCCGAAGAATTGGCAGAGAACTCTGGGGTAAATTATCCCTTTACAGATTTTCTACAAGCGTGGTTTGGAAAATGGAGTCATTTCATCAGCAGTTTCCTGGTGTCCATTGGAGTCGCTGTGGCTATTGTGGTGGTATGTGGTTGTTGTTGTATACCCTGTATCAGAGGTCTTCTACAAAGACTGGTTGATACTGCTGTTATGAAGACGATGTACCAGCAATTGCAACAGACTGGTGAAAGTGAATACATTGAAATGTGACTCTTTGCAAATGTTTTTGAAGTTTAAAAATTTGTCTTGCCAATGAAGTAATGTATGCAAAGAAAAACTTAGTTTTCATATATTGCTGAAATAAAAGACAAATAAAAGTGTTTTCAGGGGAAATGTTAAGAGAAAAAGTTTTAAAACATACTGTTATTTGTCTTTTTCCTGTTCTTGCAAAGTGAACATGTTATTTGTTGGGATATGCCTATCAAAAATGGGCCTCATCTGTGAACAAAATGCAGCATTGCTTATGAACCTGAATGATATCTGTTTTCTGCATTTCAGAATAAAGAGATTTAGTTATAGCTCAGTGAATCCTGGGATAAGGACGCACGGCCGAGTAAGAGTTAATTTACTAGGGCAGGCTGTGTGTCCTGGAAAATTTGAGCTACCGTTGTTGAATTGAACATTTTGTACTTCTTGAACATTCTGTACTAGCTGTGGGTTTGAGGTAATTTGTGATAAACATGTTTTTCCTATATGTTTTTCATAGACAACTGTCAACAGTCAGAAATGTAACAAAAAGTTGTTTTGCTTGCAGTATAAAAGTTGATGTCAGTAAACAAGTTGATCAGATTAGAGGAGATCAGATCAGTCCAGACCGGACATCTTGGCCAACATGCTGTGTAATCTGGTTAGCTGCTAATAAAGGAAAATTCATTGCTTGAGGCAGATGCGACTTGTTTGAATTTTTTCTTCTGACACTGACCCCATGTAGAAAATGAGAAGGGGGTTGATGATGATGATGATGATGATGATGATGGTACTGTAGCTTTGTGGTTGCTCCTGAACCACTCCCCTCCTGAAAATAAATGTCAGGAAGCAAAGCTGGAAAACAGAGTATTCTTTACAGGGATTTCCTGGCTGAACTTTTAGTAATGCATGCCCCATCTGTTTGGTCAGCAGATATATAGGTAATCTATACAAAATTCAAACAGCAGCAGCAACAGATGCTGGTCCTAACACATACAACAAGGTCTTTGTCACACAGTGGAACTTAACGGTAGTCTCACACAGTTTTCAGTGTGGCACCATTAAATGGCTGACTTACACACTCCCTGCAAGGGCTGCTCTGTAGTTAGATGCCACATTACATTTATACTGCTTGCCCTCTTTTTCCATAGTAATGTAATGGTGGGTTACAATGGGTAGTAAGTCTATGGGGAAAAAAAACAGTTTCCAAATATACAGGAGGAGATGGAACACATTTGGGAGGCAGTGCAGTAAAACACAAACTTTTAGTAACAGGTCACACCTACCTTAAGCAAGCAGAAATGTGGTATTCTTCCTTCAATAGTTCATTTCTCACAGGTGTAGTAAGTTGGATTAATGGTGCTCTATGTATTCTTTCATAGACAGGTGAGAATATATGATGCTGCTGCCAGTGCTTAAAGCACATTGATTTGGGTAACTAAATACCAGGATTATTCAAATTAGAGCTCAGGTGATAAATGTTTCTAACCCCTCAATCTATGCATCACATCTGGAGGTAGAATCTCACGTAGTGACTTACAGTGAGTCATGCATGAGCTCCTGTGAGTACATTGAGCATGGGTGAGTGGGACAATGACACAGAGGGTCATTGCCTTTCATATTGCATTCCTACACCTAGGTAGGCACTAATGAGTAATGTCAGTCAAAATATGCAACAACACACATTTTTTTATCATGGCTTGTGCCTTTGAGTCGCATTTAAACTATCATCATATTGGCACAGGCCATGCCTCACCCTAACACTGATCATGCTACTGAGTTGCCTTATGTTGTATGGCAATTGGCAAAAGCTGAAACAAGCATGCCCATGAGATGCCAGTTGTTATTCTCTGGTAAGAGACCTGACATATCTCCATGATTTCCAATGGCACTGTTTCTCATAGGATGCCCTGATGATGTTGGAAGGAATCAGAGATCTTCCTATGCTTGCTACACAGGGACCACTGGGAGTTCCTGCTCAGGGACTCATATGAGGGTACCTAGTATAAGGAGGTGGATGCCTGCCACTGTCTTACCAGGGCTATTACTGATGACACAGCCATTCTGCAGTCTGGAGAGCAGTGCAGGCACCACTATAGTGACCTGCAGAGGCACCATCTAGATCTTATTAGATGATATGAAGAACAGTTATTATGTGAAGTTGTGTATTTTTGCCACTTTATCTTTATAGAATGTAAATTTAATCATTTTTCACTTTTATCAAAAACCGTGAACTCTATTGCAAAGAATGATCGCCTATAATGGGGCAGGATCCAACACCTTTCCAGTGCAATAGTGAGAGCACCATTAACTTGACATATTGAAATCATATTCCTTTCATAATTGTTTTAAAGTTTCTAACTTCTCATTTTATTGCCTGTATATCAGAAAAGCATATTGTATGGATGTTTCATTGTTGTATTGTTTATGGCTTGTGTGTGGTTTAGAGAGCATGGCATTTTGTGTAGTCTTGTAATATCTGTTGTCATCTGGCTCAGTTTATGCCTTTGCACATATGTCAGAAGTATATTAGATGATGCACACAAAAAGCAAGGGAGATATAAACTGACTTGCTGATATGGTTGTAGCACTTCATAGGTATGGTAGCTGTAATATACCAAATGCTCACAGTCAGTAAAGGTACTATAACAAAAAACACAAAAAATTTGAAACAGAGCACCCAAATCAAACAAAACAACCACCACCAAATCAAAGGAATAATTCTATTCATCTCTAGTGCCTCAGCAAAAATGCTTTCAAGGAGTAAAAACATTTACAATAAAGCATCTTTAAATACACCTATCAATCAAACAATTAAACAGTCAGATACTTATTAATAAAACAATTATGACCTTATTAAAGCATGTATTTCCAGTTACATTCACTATTTAACCCCCTGGTATCAATGTATCATATTAAAGCATATACAGTGTTTATTTATACAGCATTTTATCTTTAAAATCACCATATTCCCCATCTCCAAATGTATTTGTTCCAATATGCAATGTTTTAACAAGGAAGGGTTACTATGGTGAAATTTTTGAAAGTGAATACCCAAGGGACTTTCTACTCTAGCATTTCTAATGTCCCTGACATGCTCCTGCAACCTAATTTTAAAAGACCTTAAATTTTCTGCCACATAAAATAAGTTGCAGGGGCATTTTAAAATATACATAGAGTTATATGGGTTGGTTAAACATTTTCTCTGTATTTCTTATAACAGAGGGCATAATTTAGCAGCTTTTATAGAACATAATAAAGTTGTTCCCCTCTTAGACAAACTGGTAAAACAACTTCCTGTAGGTGCTTATATGTGTAATAGATAGTGTATGTGTAAATATATTGCTAAGAGATTTGTTAAAATAAATGGTGTCAGATTTGATCCTAAAGACCACCAACGCTTTATGCAAACATATTTTAGATATGGCTCAGACACATCAATTTTATTTTTTAGTTTTACAAGTAATACAATTAATAATTAGAGGAGGTGATATAGTTAATAGCATGGAAAAAGATGAATTAAAATGGATTTTACGTTTCCGTGCTCATATGCCACCCAGTCTTAATGGGAGTGTCAGTATTAAACCAATTCTAAATGAGTTGCATTATCAAGTCTAAAATGAATGTCCTTTTAAGTTGATTCATTAACTGTGTGATCATGTGATTTCTTATTAAGTTATTTAAACAGGTCAATGTTACGTTATCGAACAATGAAAAGAGCAAATGCTCTTCCATCGAACTTGAAAGGTCGACACCACTAAACAGCGAAGACACAGAATAGAGATTTTTTTCCAGGGAAAAAAAATCGCTGCTCCACAAAAGAAAAGAAAATTCAAACACAAAATAAAATGGACTCCCCAATGTGCCCCCCATCCCCTCCATACTTAAATATACCAACTCCAAGATCGCACCATGGTGGAGGAAATGGCAAAGTCCTGAAGACTGCCCACCGTTTCCCTGGGAAAAAAATTGATGTTTCTTCGCTGTTTAGTGCTGTCTATTTTTACAGTTCGATGAAAGAGTGTTTGCTCTTTTCATCATTTGATAACGTAGCATAGACACTGTTTAAACACTTGTTTTTACTATGATGTTCAGCGTGATGAAGCATTTGTGAAAGTTTTAACTTGTGATATTAAACAAGTTGTTCCAGTTACGCTTATGGCTCCAGAGTTTGCATTTTGGATTTTATTTTGCTGTATTTTTACATTCACTGGACTCATTGTTTCACTGACTTTTTTGTCATTTTATTTGTTGTTAGTGCACAGTTTCAGACATGATTGTTTCAGGAGTTTTAGGAGCTCATGGAGTCCTAACCTCTACCAGCACTCAACCTGTGACATTATTGCTGACAGTTCAATAACTAACCAATGTTCCTTTCAACCTACCATTTTTGGAAGTAGACTCGACTAGTAATTTGAAGGGGGTTGAGGTGGCATCCAATTATGACACTTTAAAGGAAATTGGATACTTGTAAACAGAAAGCCACTATGTTTAGGCATCTACAGTGGCAGTGACTAAGTTTTGTTTACTTAGCGCATAATGTTGTTCCACGAGGACTTTGCATCTTGAAGATGCCTACTTACAGTAATAAATACCCAGATTTATTAAAGCAGTGGCACAGTGTGAATTTAAAATGCTCACTTGAATATATGAAAGTCATGACTGCTTTCTTTTTGAACCAATTGAGTCTGTGCTCTAGACTGAGATTGAACAATTGCATGCTGAACTAACACATGATGTTAAATAAAACATGCACACAGCACTTTTTTATGAGACTTAAGACTGTTTTCTTTTTTTTTTTTTTGAGAAAAGCCTCACTGAAAATAAAAAAAGGAAGCTCAAAAGGGACTACAATGACTGTTGAAAATCAGGGCAAGTTTTTGCATGGTCCAATAGAATGCAAAATTCTGAAGCAGGTGATCCAAATACCACCAAATTTTCACTACCTTCTCTAACGTATAATCCGTTACCTTCAGAACAACCTGCTTTTGTTGACCCTCTTGTCATGTCAGCCCTACACCCTGTAGATTTTCCCAGTATAAAGCAACATCCTCTTCCTACACATGGAATAAAGAACTCGCAAAAAAGAGTTATCGCAACAACAAGAATGGACAGGTGAATGGCCGATGACCACAAAAGAGAAGTCAGTTAAGGGTCTAGTGGCAACAGAACTGGTATTTAATCTTTCTAAACATCCCTTGAATGAACATGAAAAAAATGTGTATTAAGTAAAGGCTTAGCCTTTGTTCTGGCAGCATGTTCTGACATTTCACAAGCTTTTATGGAGCTTAAATGCTTCATCAGATCTTTGAACTTAAAAGTATTGCTTGGTAGTTGTAATAACTATGAAATGTCTGGTATTCAGTGCAGAAGCACATTTGTTCCTCTTCAGCATGCTCTTGTTCAAGTTTTGAGGAAGCTGCTGAACATGAAATTTATGAATTGTATACAAATAAAAATAAAAAAAAAATGTATAATTTGAATGCTCAAAAAATTCAACATTAGATTTATTATTAAATAATAAACAGTGATTAAAGGAGCTGATAAAAGTGGAGGTATACTTATTCTTGACATGGATTTCTACTTACATAGCATTTATGAAATGTTGAGGTCATCTGATTATAAAAAGATTAATAGGAAGGAATGTAAGAAAATAATTAGTAATGTTGATTTTCAGCTATATGACATGCATCTGCAGGGACAAATGAGTTTAGATTTATTAAATTACTTAAGAGTACCATCACTGCAAATTCCAATCTTTTATGGCATTCCAAAGATTCATAAATCCATTACAGCACATCCTATGAGACCTATTGTCTCTGCACGAGGCTGAGTTACTGAGCCCCTTTAAAAGTTTTTAGATTCAAAAGTAAAGGCAAGTTTACTGAAAACATACACAGTAATTAAACATACTCCAGATTTTTTGAAACAGTTATATCAATGGTCTGTTTGAAAAGATGTGTCTGACTGTTATATCGTAATGCTCGGTGTAGACTCAGTGTTTACGGTCATTCCTAACTCTATAGGCATAGAAATAATTAGGGAGCATCTTCCCCAGGTTTTGACCATACACATTGATTTATTATCAACCTTGAAACCTTGATTTATTATGAACCTTGAAAAAGCCTGGGGCTGCTCAGGCGAAAGCGCTTGGTTTTATTGATCTGTTTTTTACCTGGTTTGTAGAATAAAAGAAATACGTGGAAGTTGTGTGCGTTTGGAATTTTTGAAACTGCTTTTTGTGGACTTGTACTTTTGTGGACTTGTACTTTTCGGTACCACCTTTATTTCCAACAACAGAGGTTTTGAGGATACGCTGTAGCATTCAGTTTGGTCTGAGTCTGGTGCCACTTCCCTTTTTTTGTTTATTGGACTTGTTTCTCCTGATTTGGTATTATGTGAATTATTGGAAATTGTTTTCACTAACAATGTTTTTATTTTTCAAGACAGTTACCAAATGCAATGTATGGGAGTAGCCATGGGCACCCCAGTAGCAAACACCTATGCTAATATAGTAATGTATATATGGGAACAATGATATATTTTAGAAGCTTCTGTCAACCCTTTTTTAATAACATTTGTTTTTATAAAAGGTTTGCTGACAACCTTTTCCTAATTTGGAGAGATAAATTGATATTGTTAGATGATTTCATTACTTTTTTTGCAAGTAGTACTGCATTTTTGAGTTTCAAAAGAACTGTAGATGCAACAAAGATTAATTTTCTAGATATTACTGTTATAAAGAATGACATGGGCAAACTTGATACAGCTTTGTATAAAAAGAGTATAATGTAATAATTATCTCCACAGATCTAGTATGCACCCTACATTTGTATATGATGTGATTGTTACAGGTCAGATGGGATGTACTACACACTAAGTTTTCTACTTTATTATAAAGGGTACCCCAACTCATTCTAGGTTCTTTATTTAATCATTCAGCCATCCAGTCCCATGTCTTTGAATCCTCCTTAAGAGATACATAGTCCAGTACTGCAATATCTATCTGATCTTCTTTCAGTGTTGCTTCCAGGTTACACACTTTTTTGTTTAAACTTCTGCATTATAGAAAACAACACTGCTTATTTTCCTCTTTGCTGTTCACATCACAGTTAAGTAAGGGACACTTCTAAAAAAGATCTTGCTTTCTTTGTTAATTTTAAATCAATTCAATTATTTCATAAATGTGCAACTACATCTTGGCCCTTAACAAAGTAAGATCTTCTTTCCATCTGTCATCTAACTGGGTTACGAATGTTTCTAGTCTGAAAATTAACCATTCTAATAGAGCTGTTTAAGCTAGTGGCTTGCATAATGAGAGGAAGAATGACTGCAAACTGACATTTATACCCATCTTCTCATAATAATGGCAATTTTTACAATGTCATCAAAAGCGTCATCATTACTTATATGTCTAACATCATTGTTTTCTGCCATAATAACAATATCTGAATAGTGAACCTTAACATTATTCAGTTACATCACTGCCCTTTAAATGTCAGCCATCCTACAGTCCCAAAACGTACATTACTCCAATGAATCCCCCTCTAAAGAGAATTGGAGTTTCATTCACTTAACTAATGACATTGCTGTCTGACGTTCTTACAGTAATCTTTAGTATGCAGTTTAGTGGATCATTCATTCAAAAAATAGTGTCAGGAGTATTGCATGTGTCAGACACGTCAACACTTTCACCATTTCCTTCTAAATGATTGTAGCTCTTAATAAGGTGAATAATAAAGCCTTCATCACCCCCCCCCCCCCAAGGCTCTTCTACATTTATTGTTATGAGTCTCCTCCACAATTTAAGTATAATTCACAGACAAGCAAATCATCCACATCCCAGGAAACCTCAACATTAGCCTTGTATAGTCAGTACTATTATGGATTACAAGCACCTTAGGTAAAGCATGACACATAAAAATAAAAAGGAAAAATGTTCTCAACTACATTTTTTGAATGAAACTGAGTTGTGATGAGGTCAAGCTTGTACTCTGATCACAGAGGAATGTTCACTGTGATCTGTAACATTGCAGAAAAATAGAATCGACACACACTTTGAGGACTTTAGTACTGAACAAATCAGACTGAATTGCACAAGTCTAATTCCACTTTGTTAGATTATATGGCTCTTTCAAACGAAAGAGCAAAATGCAGACTATTCAGTACAAAGTACAAGAAAGTCCTAACCAAGCTACGATGTTCAAACTCCTATACTTGCCTTCACAACAAAATGTGTTTTAGTACTTAAAAGAAGCTTTCTTATGGAGACAAGTTAGTGAATTCAAATATATGTGAGAGATGCAACTATTTAGCCAAACTGGAGGCTGAGCTCTCTCATGTCAAAACTGGTGTAACCAGTCAGGAGGAGAAAGTAACCTCACACAACACAATTCCAGTATCACATAGTCCCACCACATCAGCGAACCAAACACATAAATACACAAAAACATACTCGGAGGCTCTAAATAAAAATCTACCTAAGCAACAGAGACCTCCAAAGCAGACATCCAAGCAAACGCTACCTCAAAACAAAACACACACAACACATAACCCACAAAGTCAGTGTGCCAAGCAGCCACAGCCCTTAAGGCTGAATAACACACCTGATACTCTTGTTATAGGTGACTCTATTGTCAGACACACTGACGTCCTGCTCACCAGGCTGAATAAAGAGAAGGTCACAGTGAGCTGCCTGTCAGGTGCTAGGATCCGACACATAGCACTCAGGTCACTCCAAAGCAAATACAAATATGACTCAGTCATTGTACATGATGGTGTGAATGACCTGAGACGTACCTCCCTGGACTACATGAAAAAGACATAGAGGAGCTCTCTGATCATGTAGCCCAGGCTGGTATGACCCTGACCTTGAGCAGCATCTTACCCTCACCTAGAATGATGCCACAGTACAAAGACAAAATGATCGATTTTAACAATTGGCTAAAATTTTGGTGTCATTCAAAGGGGATCCAGTGTCTGTCAGCCTGGGATGACATGCTCGACAAGCCACGTTTTCGCTAGGGACGGCTTGCACCTGTCACCACTGGGCTGGATATTGGCAAAGGCTCTTGCCACCTCCATAGTGCCTTTTTTAGGCAAGGCTCAAAAGTCAAACCCACCCCCATAGACAGCACAAGGAACAAGAAACTAAGGGTAATGCTGCTAAACGCCAGAAGTCTCAACCTCAAGATGCATGCACTCAAAGCTCTCCTCAGTATGGAGAACATCGATATCTGTGCAGTGACAGAAACCTGGTTCAAGGCTCCAGAGAGCACCCCAGCACTACCAGGCTATACCTCATATCATGCTTTTCGGCCCCAAAACCCGGACTGAACCACAAAAGGAGGGGGAGTTTCCATATTTATCAAGGATATCCACACCTCCAGGTTAGTGGCATTGTACAAAGTATTGGAGACCATCCATGTGCAACTAACAGTGGGCAAGACTGCTTTTCAGTTTATAGCATCCTACAGACCACCCTCTCAAAGTCAGGAATCCCATTCGGCTTTCCTGAAAACATTGGAGAACATGAAGATCTCTCCGAACACTATTATACTGGGTGACTTCAACTACCCAAACATTGACTGGAAGCACTACTCAAGCCCCAGCACCTTAGCCCAAAGATTCCTGGAAATTATAAACTCAAATGCTATGGAACAACTAGTCACCACTCCCACAAGAGGGGACAACATACTAGACCTGATCATTACCAACATGGGGACTCTATGCTCCACACCAGAAGTATATCCCTCATTGGTAAGATCAGACCATAAATTAATTTCACTGGATGTCCACATCCACCCCACCCAGCCCAGAAAACCACAGTGAAAAACTTCTCAAAAGCGAACTTCTCACTTCTCAAAACCAAAGTGGAATCCTTCAAGGCCCCAGGGCCAGTGAAAACTACAGCCCAAACTGCAGAATCCTATATAAATGCATTCTGGACATCTCCAGGAATGCATGGATCATGCTATCCCAAACAAAACCAAGACCCAATCATCCAAAGGCAGGCGTCCAGTCTGGTGGACCCCTGCCATAAATAAACTGTACAACAGAAGGAGGAAGCTACTACATGATAGAGCAAAATCCCTAATAGGGAAGGCATCTCTGATCAGTACTAGCAAAAATTACGATCCCTCATAAAATCCTCCAAGGCCAGCTTGAGAAAAATTGCACAGGACACCAAAGACAATCATAAGGCTTTTTTCAGTTATGTTAGAAACCTGGGATGCAACTCCCAGACTTGTTCTGAGTTGATTCTAAACGACAAAAATACACTGAACCCACAGACATCGCCAATATTCTGGCAGACAGGTTCAGTGCAAACTATCCCCTCCCCCAAAAGAGCAAGTATCTATCCCGGCAGAGGGCTGCCTCCCAAACATCTCAGATGCTCAGGTGAAGGCTGCCCTCTCCAAAGCAAAAAACACTGCTTCCATGGGACCAGATGGCGTCCCAGGTTGCATCCTACATGAACTACAAGAGGAACTAATCCTCAAATAAAACAGCTATACAATCTCAGCCTCACTACAGGATATGTGCCCACAGAATGGCATACAGCAACAGTGGTCCCACTCCACAAAGGTGGAGCCTCTACGGATCCTGGAAACTATCGCCTCATAAGCCTGACTAGCTTAGTCTGCAAGGCTATGGAGAGGATCATCATGGAGCTCATAAACAAAGACATTGGGGACCCACAGACACTAGATCCTACCCAGTTCGGCTTTGTCAAGGGCAGATCCTGCCTTTTGAACCTGGTTGACTTCTTTGAAACAGTCACCAAAGCCATAGATGAAGGGAAGGTAGTCCACACAGCCTATCTGGACCTTGCAAAGTCATTTGACACAATACCCCACTCGGGCATCATAGATAAGCTATCCAGCTTAAATATAAACCCCTATGTCACAAGACGGGTCGCAAACTGGCTCAAAGACAGAACCCACAGAGTGAGAGTTGCTGGAGCCATGTCAGACTCGAAACCGGTCACAAGTGGCATCCCACAGGGTTCTGTCCTGGGACCACTCTTGTTTGGTATATACTTTTTCGAGGTACAGGCAAACATGGGAGGACTATGGCTCACCAAGTTCGACTGCAAACTGGGCCATAATCAACTCTCCAGCTGACACAAACATCCTTCAAAAGGTCTCACAGAGACAGATAACTGGTGCCAGCCATGGTTTAAAGCTAAATGCCAAAAAATGTATAGTCATACCCTTTGGCAAAAACAATGTGCCCACAAATTACCACATAGGCGGAAACCCATTAAGTACAGAGAAAGTTATTAGGGACCTGGGGACCCAAGTTGATAGCAATCTCTCCTTTGAAAACCACATTGCCAAAGTGGTTAGAAAGACATTCTACATAGCCCACCTCATGACGAAGGGTTTTACATCTAGATCAAGAGAGGTAATCGTGTCCCTTTATTCATCCCTCATCAGGCCCATCATAGAATACAATGCCCCTTTTGGGATGTACCTTACGCGACACCTGCAGCAATTAGGAAGACCCCAAAAGTATCTCACCAAGAGGATCAAGAGTCTCAAACAGATGCCATATGCTGCTCGGTTAAAAAAACTCCAGCTCTACTCAGTTGCATACCGCCTACTTTGAGGCGATCTATGCCTGACATACAAAGCTATATCAAATCCAGAATTAATGGACATGCTCCACCTCAGTAAATCTAAATCCCTTAGAGCCACACGCTCGAGGGACTTGAACCTCAGCACAGAAATAAATAGAACTTGCTGGAGGGACAGGTTCATAACCCAGAGGCTCCCTTCGCTCTGGAATAGAATTCCAATTCATGTGAGGCAGAGCACCTCACTGAATCTCTTCAAGAAGAATCTCGATAAGTGGATGGTAGATCGTAGGTTTGTCCCAGGGATTACTCCCGTGTCACTATTAGACAGAGGCACAGTAAACTAAACCTTAAAAAGGGCACAGTATACTCAAATCAAGGGGTGGCGTAAGCCATACAGAATTGGGCTAGGCTTATAATTGCCCCAGGGCAGATAGCCTAGTATGAACCTATGAACCTATGAACCTATGAACAAGTGGAGGAGTTTCATTTGGTTGCGATTCATTTTGTCCTGCAGTACCTTTGCTGTGGATCTTTCTTGATATTATAATACGTTATACCTCCTGTAATGGAGGCCAAATGGATATATACAAATGACTCCACCAGGACATATTTGTGCTATATACTACATACTTTCTGGATGGACATTTTTTTCTTTTTTAAGTCTTTATGGGTACATTCAGGTCAATAAAGCCAAACTCAATTAGCTGTAGATAAGACATGTTTCGACCTTTTTCCTGACCTTGTTA
The DNA here is from genome assembly GCF_019279795.1 of Protopterus annectens. Taxonomy (NCBI): domain Eukaryota; kingdom Metazoa; phylum Chordata; order Ceratodontiformes; family Protopteridae; genus Protopterus; species Protopterus annectens. The sequence goes on from NC_056741.1 coordinate 1,949,263,024, forward strand.
GTACAGCATAAGGAGGGAGATGGGCATCTTGGTTTACTGTAAGGCTGGAAAATGTACTCATAGCAGCAGTTGAAATAATATATATATATATATATATATATATATATATATATATTTTTTTTTTTTTTTTTATTTTACTTTATATTTAAACAAGAATAAGCTACTAAATCAGATATCATATCATAACCAGATAGTGGCCTTTTCCTGGGAATGTCTATAATACTCATATAGTCCATATGGATTCTTTCATATTTTGGAATGTAAATAGTCTTTCTAACCCAGTGAAAAGAGCATGTAAGACCCATTTTGTGCTGCTGTGTGAATCAGAGCTTTCCAACTTTGAACATTAAAGTTAAGCAAATGTGGTTGTCATCACTTTTTTATTTGTATTTTTTTTTATTTCTTGATTCATATCTTTTAGGTGGGTATGGAGATGTAGTAACATCGATAACATAAGTTATCCCCCTTGAGCTGGTAGAAAGATAATTACATTCCTTCAGAGAATACAACTGCAGAATATTGTGTCTGACAGAACCTATTCATATAATGAACTTGGGTTTATATTGGCTGGATCAATGAGGTTAACCTTGGGGGCGATATTAGGGAAGTTTATAGATTTTTATCAAACATGTTAGAAAATGTACTTGGATATAGCACAAATGATATGAGCAGTGTAGGAGATTGTAGTTTGTTTTATATTATGTTCCTTATAAGGTCATCTTCTTCCCCTACCAGCAAACTTTTTGGTAAATTAAAGAAGGTGACATCTGTATTTATTTAGACAAGACAAAACCCAGGGGTGGTCTTGAATACAATTACTCTTCCAACAGGTATGGGAGCACCAAGAGGACTACATTTTGAGTTGCAGAGAATGACAGCAAGGGTAAACCTTCTTTGAAGTTAAGTGGAAATCAGCTTTAATATTAAAGTATGGAGGGGAGAAGTCGATTAAAAGAGAGAGGTCTTGTAAAGGATAAAGGGAGATGAAGCCACTGCTATGGTGTCAGTGTTTCTGTTTAAAAGGTCATAAAGACTAATATGGCTTTAAGATGTTGTTCCTATTACTTTGGCAAGAGAGAATACAGACTCAGCATCATATGAGACTTTAATGGATTTCCAACATTGCACTACTGGGGCAATTGATGTGTGGTACTTAACATGAGAACAATTTATGGAAATTATGGCAGTACAAGTATTAGACTCATTTGTGGTTGCCTCACATAACTGTGACCATAAATGAGCTAAAACTTAATGCAAACAGTATTCAGTAGTCAAAAATAAAGAAAAGGGAAAACCCTGGTTTATGGGCAGCTGAATCTTCCAATGGAAAGCCAACAGTCATACATTTATGTGATCATTAATGTGTGACTGCTGAATCTTCCAATGGAAAGCCAGCAGTCACACATTAATGATCACATAAATGAGTGTCAGTCACTAGTGCTCTGGAAATGAGACTTCTTCCTTGCTCCTAGTGAAATATTTTATTTATTGTTGACATCTTTAAGAAATCTCAATTTATGTATTGTCAAGACAGGGGAATGGCCTTTACAAGTGGCATTGTTTGACACAAAATATGAACATAAACAAATGGGTAAAGCTCTTAGCACATTGTATAAGATACTCTGTGGATGAAAATAACTGAGACCAGTAAATTTAACCTGATGTAAGAACTCATCAGGAATGGGGGATGTAGTACTAGCCCCTCAATATGTTACCAGATCTCAAAATGTTCACTTTTTTGGTTGGCAATGTCTGTTATAGTAATTTTTCATACCAGCCAGACCTGTCAGAATGCTTCTCAGAATAAACTCACTTTGTTTGAGGTGTATATTTGGCATGCTAGGTGATCTCTGCATGTTTTGATACTGTACCATTGTAGATCCACTAAAACAAGTTTTGCATGAAGTATACAACTGAATCTGGCCATGTAAGAATAATGTTACTGCATCTTTATTTTTGATTTGTATGACTAAGGTAAACACAATCAGTAGAACTGAAAGAATCTTGCCAGATCTTACAATGTTGGCTTCCAAAATCAATTACTAGAAAATGTAAACAACTAAAATGGAAACAACTGGTCTGTCCAACATGCGATGATGTAAAATTAATAACTTCTGAAGATCAAGATGTAGAATTAGCTGCAAAGAATCTAAGTCTCAGAAGCTAGTAGCAAAATGCATGGCTTGAATTTGTATATAACTTTGTAGTATAGTGATTGTCTTTTTCTAATGCTGTCAGGTTTCCATATGTTTGGAGTTATTATAAGGAATTTCTTTTATTAATGTTTTGGTGAATGGTCTTTCTTTCTGGAATTGTATCTTATTATAAATGCATGGCAGATGGAATTATTGAATCACTGACACACTAATAACTGATATTCAATTATACCACTGTATTATTGATTCACTAAATGATTGCATGAAATATTTTAGAATTGTACCTGTAAATGATGCTACCTGTGAATAAAGTGGTTAATGATAAAAAAAAAAATACTGCTGTTTTATTTTCTTTTTTATTCTCTAACAAGCTTTGGACATTATCCTTATTCGTTAAACCAGACTCTCTTACAATTTCCTTACATTCTGCAGAATGTTTTTCCTTATTAGCATTTTCTTAACTAGTATACCATCTATCTCTCCCCCTTTCCTGTACAATATTATATTGTACACAGTCAAACCAGAAATGTGTATTTTCATTACATTATCTTAAACAAGGTACATAATTTCTTTGCAGATGTCCCCTTTCCTAACATTTGTCACATTGATTTACATGTTCTAGTCCATGATCTTTACTGGAAGCGTTACTATTTGTCAGAATAATACACAAATTTAAAAAACTGATAAAAAATGAATTTTAAGATAACTTCAAACAGGATTTAATTATGTTTAGAGGTCTAGTCTCAAATATAGTTACTCAGGTGACATTAAAAAACAATAAAATACAAAAATGTTTTTAAACAATTAATATTAAAAAATATTCAATACCTTCCTTGTATTCTCACTTTTGAAATACTTCTATTAGAGATCATATAATTTAAACCAAGATGGTTAGTCACATCTAACATAAACTGCCATTCACGCTCTAACTTCTCCAGCTGACTTTCAAAGTCATCTCCTTTAGCATCTAAATCTACATGGTCAAACATGAAAAACACAAATATTGTGAATCCCATAGAAATTAAAGAATATCTGTTTTTATGGCATAGCAATGTTTGTAGATATGTGATTTAGCCTGCAGGTCATTTTTCCTATGTAAAAACTTCCAGTTCTCCCACAAAGGTCCATAAGCTATTCTGTTAGATAAACAGTTGTGTATCCTGACCGATGTGCTGTAAGAATAATCCAAAATTGTTACATATGGACCTTCATATATATTTTTGCAGTATGCACCAAAAAGCACTTCTTTATAGAGGTGCTTTAACTTTCTGCTCACGTCTTTCTGAAAGTGTTTTAATACCATTCACCTTTTTATTTATAACAACTGGCTTTCATGATGCCCCTTTAAAGTCTTCCAATTATTGAACATGATGCCTAAGTTTCAGAATGGGTTAGGACGTGATCGCAGCCAGATGTGCGTGTGTGTGTGTGTGTGTGTGTGTGTGTGTGTGTGTGTGTGTGTGTGTACAAAGACCCACAATGCTGATTAGGATTGAATAGCAATGGAAAGCAGTGCAAGGAGATGACCTTATTAAAATGCCTCTTGTGGCTGCAGCAGAATCTATGGGAACAGAATGTAGCACTCGGACGAGGATAAGACAAGCAATAACAGTGCTTGTCTGTTGTGTGTGTCAAGTGAGACTCAACTTAATTCTGCATGTACAGTAGTAGCAAGAGGTACTGATTTGGTAGCCCATGATGGAGGCATGTTCATCTATTTTTTGATCAGATTAAAGGATGGGAATGGGTGTAGATGAAAGAAATGAAAAATGGAAGTAAGCGCAGGGTATGACATAAGGTGAAAAACAATGGAATGGTCGTGATGGAGGTGGAGAAGGTGAAAACCAATGGAATGATCATGATGGAGGTGGTGAAGATGATGGAAAAATTTTGTTTTTGGTCAGGTATGCATTTTTCATATATGAAGAGAAAGCATATCAAGGAAGGAAGTATGACAACTAAATTATAGCAAGATGGATAAAGTAGGTAGCTAAGATAGATAAGGCAGCTGGTGGGGTGTTAACACAATGATGAAGAGGGAAGCAAAATGGTGAAGGAAACATTTGACATACAGAAAGTAGTTGAGGGTGAGGGGAAAGATTGGACAACAAACAGGGGTGGGCATAGAGGCAAAATGGAGAAGAGCACCAGGATGGGGGATAGAATGGGGTTACTCAGTTGTTGTCCCTGCCTAGTGTGTCCCAGTGGGAACTTGCTCACCAGCCTGGGATCCCTCACTACTGGGCCTTGGCTCAGATCGTGGAACCAGTGCAGGGAGTGACACTATTCAGCATTGCTGGGTGAAGGCCTCCATGTGGCTAGTGCATGCATATAACTTTCTGTGGATCTTCTCCAATATGTCTGCAGCTTTAACAAAGCTGTCACCTCCACTGGCACTGCTACTGGTGGGTACAATAGTACCAACATCTGTTATAGGCATACCTGTACTGGGCTGTGCCTTGGGGCAGGAGGTGTGGAGCTGACTGTGCATGCTGGAGCCCAGATGTTTTGGATGTTTCTGGTATTGCTGTTGGTAGAGCTACAGTTGCCACCTGTGGGGGACAACAGGCCTTGTATGAGGGATGGGTGCAGAGCTACATACTGCTGCATATAATAAAAAATAAATGGATAGAAACAAAATAAAAAAAATAAAATAAAAAATAAAAAATAAAGGTAATAGAAAGTATAGTGAGAAGCTTATATATATATATATATATATATATATATATATATATATACGGTGGATATAAAAAGTGTACACACCCCTGTTAAAATACCAGGTTTTTGTGATATAAAAAATGAGACACAATAAATCATTTCAAAACTTTTCCTACCCTTAATGTGACCTATAACCTGTACAATTCAATTGAAAAACAAACAGCTCTGTTAGGGGAAAAAATATACAAAATAAAACAAAATGTACGATAAGCTGGTTGCATAAGTGTGCACACCCTTAAACTAATACTTTGTTGAAGTACCTTTTGATTTAATTACAGCATTCAGTTTTCTTGGGTAGGAGTCTATCAGCATGGTACATCTTGACTTGACAATATTTGCCCTCTCTTCCTTGCAAAAGTGCTCCAAATCTGTCAGATTGTAAGGGCATCTCATGAGCACAGCCCTCTTCAGGTCACCCCACAGATTTTCTATTGGATTTAGGTGTGGGCTCTGGCTGGGCCATTCCAAAACTTTAATTTTCTTCTGGTGAAGCCATTCTTTTCTTGATCTGGATGTATGCTTGGGGTCATTGTCGTGTTGAAATGTGAAATTCCTCTTCATCTTCAGCTTTTTAGCAGACGCTTGAAGGTTTTGGGCCAAAAGTGACTGGTATTTGGAACTGTTCATAATTCGCTCCACCTTGACTAAAGCCCCAGTTCCAGCTGAAGAAAAGCAACCCCAAAGCATGATACTGCCACCACCATGCTTCATTGTGGGGATGGTACTCTTTTGGTGATGCGAAGTGTTCGTTTTGCACCAAACGTACCTTTTGGAATTGTGGCCAAAAAGTTCAACCTTAGTCTCATCAGACCATAACACATTTTTCCACATGCTTTTGGGAGACTTGATGTATTGTTTTGCAAATGTTTGCCAAGCCTGGATGTTTTTCTTCATAAGAAAAGGCTTCTGTCTTGCAACCCTACCCCATACATGGACAATACGGGAGATTGTTGTCACATGTAGTACATAACCAGTACTTGCCAGAAATTCCTGCAGCTCCTTCAGTGTTGCTGTAGGTCTCTTGGCAGCCTCCCTGACCAGTTCTCATCTTGTCTTTTCATCAATTTTGGAGGGGAGTCCAGTTCTTTGCAATGTCACTGTTGTCCCATATTTTCTCCACTTTTTGATGACTGCCTTCACTGTGTTCCATGGTATATCCAATGCTGTGGAATTTGTTTTGTACCTTCTTCTGACTGATACCTTTCAACAATGAGATCCCTTTGATGCTTTGTAAGCTGTCTGCGAACCATGGCTTTTGCTGTAGCAGGCAACTGAATAAATGTCAGGAAAATCCTACTAGGACAGCTGAACTTTATTTTGGGTTAATCAGAGTCTCTTTAATTGATGGCAGGTGTGTACCCAAGAAGAATGAATGCTGTAAGTAAATCAAAAGGTGTTTCAACAAAGTATTAGTTTAAGGGTGTGCACACTACATATATACAGTGTGTGTGTGTGTGTGTGTGCGTGTGTGTGTGCGTGTGTGTATACATTTTACCATTTATTTACTTGTTTTTACTTTATTTAATTTGCTAACTGTAGTAGAACGCTGATCCAAATGGACCTATGCCAGTCTCAACTTGGCCAGATATAAATTACAGTAGATCATCAAGTTAACAAGAAGTATTATGAATGTAAACAAAATGTTGTAGCAATTAAGTAATAACAGTAACAATAAAGTACACAGTACAGGGGAGAATGAGAAGAGATGGTTAGACTTAGAATGGAAGAAAAAGAGAGTGAAATAGTGAAGGAATGTGGCACAAAGTGTAAAAGAAGTCAAAGGTAAGGAAAGAACACACAGAAATGAACTATATACAATATATACAATGTGGAAGAGATGTCACATAATGCAGGGGAATAATGTGAGGAAGTAAAAGTGCCTGACAGGTGAAGGAGAAAGTATGGGATTAGGTAATATGTCCAGAGGCAAAGCATTTGCAGATTATCTTGGACTTGAGATAATCTTTAGGCTGAAATAAAAATGATGGGCACTATATGAGGTCTTTAATATTAGTAAGGGGTTATTCTCAGGGTTTGGGGCCTTGGATGGAGAAGGCATGCCTATTGCAATGAAGTCTAGTTCTGGGACAGTGAAAAAGTGCACCTGAGTGGTTAAGACTTCTTAGATTGTAATGGGGGGTTCATCTGAAGAGGCTGGATGCAAGGAAAGGGCAGGGGTGTTCTTTGTGGCGCTTGTAGTGTTGGGATTCATGAAGTAGGTTGGCATATTGCTGGACAGGAAAGCAAATGGCTTTATTTATTTTATTTATTTTATTTTACATTTGTTGACCGGGCTAGTCTAACTGGATATATGTCCATTTTCAGTAGAGGCCCGGGGAGAAAAGCTCCAACAACAGTAATAACAAAGGTTAAAGATTACAATACAAAATAAACAAAACAAAAACAGTAAGTAACCAGGTAGTAGTTTACAATGAAATAGTAAATAGCAGTTATTTCAAATACATTGTATTGTATATAAAATGACAAAGAACAGAATTTAGGAGATGATCTTTAGAGGAAGTAAATACATCAATGTTACAGTAGTTTTACAGTTCATTATTTCATTCATGCTAAATAACATTATCTAGTTTGAAAGTAGAAACTAGGAAGTATTAGAACAGGGATGAACTTTTAGTCAGGGTTACTGCAAGGGCATAACCAGTGTGTTCTAAGGAATAATTTGAGGTTTTGTTAGAAGACGGGTAGGGAAGGAAGTAATGTAAGTTCACTAGGTAGAAGGTTCCAGTTTTTGACAGCTGTATTTGAAAAGAGAGAGTCACCTGCCATGTTCTTGGACTTGTTTTTGCTAACTAATAGTTTATTTGATGAGCGTAAGGTATTAAGATTTTTATAGGGGATTATGAGGTTATAGAGTATTGGAGTTTTGTTTGGTTCATTAAGGACCTTATGGGCAATGGTAAGTTGGTTAAACTGAAGCTGATTCTGTAGTTCAAGCCAACCAAGTTGTTTTAGGCTGTGACAGTGATGGGTTCTGAAGGGATTTTCAGTGGCAAATCAGGCAATGTTATTATAGGAACTAGCTAGTTTGAGCAGATTGTTTTTAGTTAGGTTTGTATAAATTGATGAGACATAGAACAGTATAGAGATTAGAAGAGAGTGGTTGATAGTGGTTCTAGCCTGTAGAAGTAAGGAAGGGTCTAATCCTATATAGGGACCCCATTCTTCTGTTAACTTTTTTTATAGTGTTGTTAATGTGAGAGTCGAAATTAAGGTTGTTATCTATTGTAATTCAAAGGAGTTTGGTGTTGGAGTCAGGAGAAATGAGGGTACCATTATTAGAGATGACTGAGAAGTCTAATGGTGTGGACTTACAGGTAGGAGTAAAGAGTAGGAGTTTGGTTTTTGGGACAACGCGTTAAAAACCATGACTCTGCTGTGTTAAACACCTTCTGAGTTATGGATTGTAGTTCAGAAGAAGAGTTGACTGTGCACATAAGTGTAGAATCATCTGCATATTGAATACAGATAGCTTGAGGAATAGCTAAATGCAGATCATTGATAAATATTGAGAAAAGTAGAGGACCTAGAATTTATTAAGTGTGATACAATGATGCTCATTTTGAGGGAAATGAAATGGCATGAAGAGTTCCTTATAGTTTGGAGAGAGGAGGAAGTTTTTTTGGATAATGAAATGGCACAAAGAGTTGCTTATAGTTTAGATAGAGGAGGAAGTTTTCTTGGATAATGCTGCTACCAGTGAAGTCCATATTTGAGTTTGGTAGTAAAATGCCTATGGCTGTGGCATTCTTGGCTGGTCAGGAGAGAAATCTAGGACCAAAACAGGAGGGAATTAATTTTCTTCCATATTTGTTGTAAGTGAAGATGAAACTTCAGTGTTGGATCAAGCCAAGGTATTTGAAGGAGATGATTTGATCAATAGGGTTGTCAAGATGATTGTGGATAAAGAATGACTGAAACTTATTCTGACATTTAGGGGTGGTACCAAACAGCATTGCTTTAGTTTTTGAATTATTCAGCATTAGCTTTTTGTTATTTGGCTGTTTGATAACAAAAAGGAAGTCAGCTTATAGTTGTATAGCTGAGGTGGTCAGGTTTAAATGAAATAAGACTGTGTCATCAACATAAAGAAAGAGAGGTGTGGGAAGTCAAGTGGTAGCTTATTAATGAAAATGGAAAAAAAAGAAGGGGAGCCAGAATGTAGCCCTGAGGGACTTCTTTAATGAGAAGATTGGAAGCAGAAAGGAAGCCCTGAAACTGAACAGAGAAGTACAGATTGGAATGATAATTTTTTTAAATCAGGGATCTGTATTTGGTCTAAGTCCAGTTTCAGTTGGGCAATCTAACAGAATGTTATGGTCAACCAGATCAAAAGCTCTGGTGAGGTCAATAAAGATGGCTCTTGTCCATTGCCAGGAAGATGTTTTCAGTAAGTCCTCAGAGTGCTGTATAAGTGATCCTACCAGCCCAAAGGCTATGCCATTTTGAGGACATTGGGAGATGAAATGGGGGAGATGATTGTAAACTAATTTTTCAAGGATTTTACTAGATATGGAAAATGGAGATGGGATGGAAGTCAGTGGTGTGGATTGGGTTATTTATTTTCATGGAGGAATTTTAACAATGGCTGTTTTCCAGATATCAGGTATGATGTATTGAGTTAGGCAGAGATTATAAATTTGAACAAGGAGCGGAACTATGAAGTCCTTATACGGGAATGAGAACCATGGAAGAAGACTGTCAGGACCAGCAGGCGAGTCAGTTACTAGTTCTTCAAGTAGTGGTACTATGTGTTTTACTTTGATTGCTATGAAATGGAAAGTGGGAATATAGGAGGGAGGAGGGAGGTTAGGGGGGGAGAGAAAGGGAAGGGTTATTAATGGAATCAGGGATGGGAAGTGTACTGAAGTGAAGGCTGAAATCAGTGGTTGTGAGGTGAAGTGAGGTAAGGAGGAGTGGGTGTTAACGGGATTAGTATGACCTGTCTGGTGGTTGACTTCTGCCCAGAATTTTTTAGGCAGGTTGAGAAGGGATGACTGATCCTTTTTCGTAATGTGACTTTTATGTCACCTCATTGCATATTTAGCTGGATTTCTTAGGTTAGTATAGTGTTGCCCTGGAGGTTGAGGATGGGTTGTTTTTCCAAGTATACCAGGCATTGTCCCTGAGACTAAGGAGGTATTTCTGTTCATACATGAACCAGTTGTTTTTTGGGGTTTAAAGAGCTGTTTGATTTTAGGAAATAGTGAGTCCTGAAGGCTAGGGTCAGTCTGTCTGAGGATATTGCTGCAGTGGATAGGGTCAGTACAAGGGGGAATAGGAGACCATTCAAATGAGGTTATAATTGTCTTTAGTTTGACTATGATAATGCTACAAGTACTAAATTGAAGTAACAATAAAACCCACTCCATTTACCAAGGCTATTAATATAAACAAATGGAGGAAATCCAACCCACAGCCATCATTACATGCATTCAGAAAGGCAAAGCCTTAATGTGTTGAGCAACTTGGGCAACCCAGATGAAGTATGGTGTTCACCGCACACAGTAAGTGGATATCTGAGACAATTGTACATATAGAAAGAAAAAATGCTATTCAGATGTATAGTCCCACATAGGTGCTATAGTTGAAGGACACATAAACACACTTCCCAAATGACTATGGATAGTACACAACCAAATGTGGGATTCGAACCTTGACACATTATCACGCACATACCATAAGACACAGCATTAATATGTTGACCTACATCTACAATATGAGTGAAAGCTGAAGTCAGACAGACAATATCATCAGACCAAGTACACTGACAAAGAGGGCCTTTGAGACAAATGTCCACAACGTAAAACTGTGGCTCATACATATTTCTCCTTTCTAATTGTAGGTACTATAATGAAATAGACACCTCAAATTATCAATTATATCACAATACATTTGGCGTGGGGGACTTGAACCCACAGACATTTTCACAAGGTGAAAGTAAAGTCATAATGTCATGAGCCACTTCTCCAATTGTATGAAAGTATGCCTTCACACAGACAGTAATACCATCTAACAGTCATACTGCTACCTTTGAATTATGGAAGTTAGCACAGAAGTGGCAGTAATTTATAAAATTTATAATGTATGAAACTCCATTTATACTTATCTATATAGTTTAGAATTAAAACCTGTACAGTATGAACCACGTATCCTCACCCCAGCACTTTCTTAAGCATCCTATTCTCCTTGTGGGCAGCTGCCTATTCTCTGCTTTAGCTGCAAGAGCTATGGTGAGAAGGACAGCACTTTTTAAAATCTGTTGATGGCATGCACTATTAGCTTGTATATGGAGGTCAGAATATTGATGCCTCATGTCACTGTTATTGTGATGGCATTGTTCCCACATGAGTGGAATGCCAGTAGGATGGGTTACTGCCTGAGACAGACTATTCCAGGCGTCAGTCTTATACAGGCCTCAGTCTTATACTGAGACCCTTCATAGCACTCTTGCAAGAGACTCTGGCTGTAGTCTTAATGCAGTAAATGGGAAAAAAGTTATTCTTCTCCATACACCACCTTTGTGCTCTAAAAGGAGCACTGGCTTCTTATCTAGCCTTAATTTCTCACCTAGAAAGCAGAGAAAAATGGCAGATACTTCACACCCACACCTGTTCTCACTTGTTCAATCTGGTGCACAATGACAGGCATCTCTGTTACGTGGCAGATGGTGGGCCAGGCTCAAATTTGTACTGTAGTATAATGGTTCAGAGTTGCATGGCAGATGGTGGGCCAGACTAAAATTTGTACTGTAGTATAATGGTTCGGTTACCTAGCAGATGGTGGACCAAGCTAAAATGTGTACTGTAGTACAATGGTTCAGAGTTGCATGGTAGATGGTGGGCCAGGCTAAGATTTGTACTGTGGTATAATGGTTCACATTATCATGGCAAATGGTGGGCCAGGATAAGATTTGTACTGCAGTATAATGGTTCACAGTTGCGTGGCAGATGGTAGGCCAGGCTAAAATTTGTACTGTAGTATAATGGTTCACAGGTGCATGGCAGATGGTGGGCCAGGCTAAAATTTGTACTGTAGTATAATGGTTCAGTTGCCTGGCAGATGGTGGACCAAGCTAAAATGTGTACTGTAGTACAATGGTTCAGAGTTGCATGGCAGATGGTGGGCCAGGCTAAGATTTGTACTGTGGTATAGTGGTTCACAGTTGCATGGCAGATGATGGGCTAGGATAAGATTTGTACTGCAGTATAATGGTTCACAGTTGCATGGCAGATGGTGGGCCAGGCTAAAATTTGCACTGTAGTATAATGGTTCAGAGTTGCATGGCAGCTGGTGGGCCAGGCTAAGATTTGTACTGTAGTATAATGGTTCTGTTGCATGGCAGATGGTGGGCCAGACTAAAATATATGCTGTAGAAGAATGGTTCACATTTGCACTTTAAGGTGTGACATATGGCAGCTCTGTATCTCTTTATTTGCTGTTAACAAAACAAGCACTGCAGTGACTCATTGTCTGGCAGTTGGCACAGAAGATTAAGGAGCTCTTAACAAACTGTTTCCTATGGTCCAGAGGTCCAGGGTTTGATTCCCTCAGCCTGCATTCCCTAATTGTGTCACTCTGAGCAAGTACCTTAACCAGACTAAGCTTCTGGGCTGAGTCTGAAAAAAAGGTCCACAGAGATCAATGCTCTACCCCAGTAAACAAAAAAAATATATATCCATGTCCATTAGGTTATTTGCAGAATTACAAAAGTTCCCTGTGAGCTCTGCATGCATAGTGTGCTTACAGGTATCAAGGCATGTACAGGGCATTAATTAAATTCAGTGCAGTGCTTAGCACATCATCTTGACGTAACAATCGAGAAATTCAGAAACAATAATAAACTGAGTCTTAGTTTACATAATCAGCACATCCAGGCAGTCTAATTTGTACAACATAAGAATGAGGGAAGGCACTGAACCTCATTGTGTTATGGAAAAATTCATAGAGCCGTAACTTAGAAACCTGTAACAGGTGAATCTCAAACCAATTGTTTAGGCAAGCTAAATCTCAGCTTGTACAAGGCAAGAGGTACATTTTATAAGTTCACTATGTAAAGCATAGCTGCTGTTAACTGCTGTTGTATTTATCTGCATAATGAAAAAGCTTGTCCAATTCTTTTAAGGGTTATGGAAAAGTATGTTGAGAAGGGTACTGCAAGGGTAAGACATTTGTGGGCTAAAGGATTCTTAAGCATATGGGAAACACATAATTCAACACAACCTGTCTTGTATTATTTGTTTCAATACAAACATTGCCTGTTGTATAGCTAACAAAATGTCTCATATATAAAAAAAATCTACTCTAAGGCTAACTTCCTGCTATTAAGTGATAACCTGGCAAAAGTTCAACCTCCATAAACCCTGAGAACACTGTTGCCTTTGCAGAAGTCACAGAAACCCTATACAAGCATGCCAATAGATGCACAGAGGCAGGTGTACCCACAGAAAGAAGTACAGAAATAACTCAGAAAACAAGGCACCCTGGTGGAATCACAAAATCAATAGGCTGTATAAAAGAAGGAAGAAAATCATGGCAAACGTAAGTAGGTCCAGCACCCAACAGGATAAAAGCACTCTCAGCAAACTAAAAAACAACTCAGAGGGCAAATAAAGTCTACCAAAGTCAAATTTAAGGTAAATTTGGCCTCCCAAGGTGAGGTCAACCACAAGGCATTCTTTAGCTATGTCTGCAACCTCAAAAGAAATACACAATTGTATGCTGAGCTCATTGTAAATGGAGCCGCCTATATTAAGCCAAAAGATACAGAAACCTACTGGCCAACAAATTCAGTTCCAACTTTACCTGTCTCTCTCTCCTCAATCCTCTCTCAGGAAATACCATCAAATATAACTCCCCCTGTTATCGCTAGGGAACAGGTCCTTAATGCTCTTTCTAAGGCCAAGAACACTGGATCAATGGGCTCAGACAATATCCCAGGATGCCTTCTAAACAGCATGAAACATGACCTATCAGGCCTTCTGAATTGCTATTTAACTGCAACCGCCAAACAAGCTTCATACCTCATGAATGGAGAACAGCAACAGTAATTCCTCTGCAGAAAAGTGGAACATCTAAAGACCCTGGAAACTGTAGACCCATATGTCTCAATAGTCTGTTATGCAAATCCATGGAAAGAATTATCATGGAAATGATCAATAATGATATAGTAAACCTCCACACACTGGACCCAACCTATTTAGGTTTTGTAAAGGGCAGATCATGCCTACTCAACCTATTGGACTTCTTTGAGAAGGTCCCCAAAGCAATGGGTGAGGGCAAAAAGGTTCAGACTTGCCTACCTTGATCTGGCCAAGGCATTTGATACAATACTCCACTCGGAAATTGTTGACAAACTCAAGAGGTTAGGTACAAACCCTTATGTCACCCAGTGGATAGCCAACTGGCTCACAGACAGAACCCAGGAAGTTAGAATCGAGGAATCTACCACTACAAAGAGGCCAGTCACAAGTGGAGTCCCTCAGGGATTGGTCCTGAGACTGCTCCTTTTGGCATTTAATTCTCTGAAGTCAAAACCAATATCAATGGCCTCTGGCTGACTAAATTTGCAGATGATTGCAAATTAGGAGCTGTCATCCCACACTGACACAAGTGTTCTCCAGGAAGGGCTGACACAGAAAAACAACTGGTGTCAGAGCCATGAAATAAATGTCAAGAAATGCATAATAGTATCATTCAGGAAGTCATCCACTCCTGGTAACTATCATATTGACAACACACCCCTTAGGGTTGACCCAGTATTCAGGGACATAGGGACACACATAGACAGTAATCTAGTCTTGGACCATCATGTGTCTTCAGTAGTGAGGAAATCATTCTATGTTGTGCAACTTATAAACAAAGGCATGGTATCTAGGTCCAAAGAAGTCATTGTTCCACTGTATTTGGCATTCATTAGACCAGTCGCTGAGTACAATGCCCCCTTTGGTATGTACATAACCAGGCATATCCTACAAATGGAATGTCCTCAGAGGTTCCACACTAAAAGAATATATATTTTTTTAAATACAAGTTGTAATTAACATATCTTATGCAGACCACCTCAAGGTCTTATCCCTGTATTCTGTCTCCTACAGGCTGTTGAGGGGAGACCTGTGCCTGGCACACAGGGCATTATAAGACCCCACTCTGAGGGACCACGTGCATATCTACAAAACAAACAGCACCAGAATTACATGTTCTAAAGACTTATACCTTGCCTGTGATATAAATAGGACCTGCTGGAGAAACAGGTACGTATCCCAGAGACAACTCTGTCCCCCATCCATCTGAAACAAAGTTCCTCCCTAACCTAATTCAAGAGACCTCCCTCACACCCCCAACCAACCCCCAATAATACTCTCAAGCATAACCACTCCATCTATAACTAGGGAGCATGTAATAGCTGTACTCACTGAAGCCAAGAACACTACCTCAGTATGCCCAGATAGCATCCCAAGATGCCTTCTGAAATTACTAAAATATGACTTATCAGGATCCCTGGAGTCATTGTTTAACTATAGTCTTAAAACAGGCTTTGTGCTGTGTGAATGGAGGACTGCAATGGTCATCCCCCTAATAAAGGAGGACCTTCAACAGATCCTAGAAACTTCATATCCATTAATCTGACTAGTCTTATTTGCAAAGCCATGTGAAGAATTATCATGGAAATTATCAGCAATGACGTAGGACACCTCAGACACTGAATGCATTCCAGCTGGTTTTGTCAAAAGAAGGTCATGCTTACAGAATCTGGTGTACTTCTTTGAAAAGGTCACTAAGGCAACTGATTACAGGAAAACTGCACATACTGCCCACCTAGATCTGGCTAAGGCATTTGATACAATACTCCATTCAGGCATTGTCAACAAACTTACACCCCTTTATTACATGCTGTATAGCTGGCTGGCTCACTGATATGACCCAGGAGGTTAGAATTGATGAGGTCACCTCCACAAAGAAGCCAGTCACCAGTGAAGTCCTCCAGGGTTCTGTGGTAGGCTCAGTCCTCTTTGGCATTTACTTCTCAGATGTCAAAGGTAATGTCAAAGGCCTCTGGCTAACCAAGTTTGCAGATGAAAACATGCTTCAGGAAGGTCTAATACAGACAAACACTTGGTGCTAAAGCCATGGATTAAAACTCAATATCAAGAAATGTATTATAGTACATTTTGAGAGGTCTGCCACTCTGGTTACCTACATCATCAGTAAAAAACCCTTAAAAAGCTGATTCACTAGTAAGAGATCTGGGAACTCATGTAGTAGTAGCCTAGCCTTCGGACCAGCATGTGTCCAAGGTAGTAAGAAAATCCTATGTTGCTCAGCATATAAGCAAGAGCATGGCATCTAGGTCCAGAGAAGTCATCATACTAATGTACTTTGTCCTCATCAAGCCCATCATATATTATAATGCTGCCTTCATTATGTACCTGATCTGACACATGCAGCAAATTATCAAAAAGGTTCCTTAGAAAAAGGGGAACCAACAAAGCAGAGGCATAAACTGCACAAACACTCACTTGAAAAACATCAAGCAGAATGAAAAATATTGTGTGTAAAAGTATTGTCAGTTATGTGCTGAGATAAAATAGAATAAAATGCTGCTCCACAAAACTGATAGATCAATTTGTGGAGCACTTGAACTCAACTACTGAATTCTTGCGGTTCATCCCAGATACAACATGAATGCAGAAGTGCAGGAAGTAATCAAAAGAAAGAAGGAGTGCAGGAAGAAGTGGGAGATTGAAAAAATTGACCAAGCTAGGAAGGACTACTGGTTGGCTAACAAAGAAACTAAGAAAGAAGTTGCAATAGCAAAGAATAGGGCATCAGAGGCACTCTATCAGCTTCTGGAAAGTGACTCAGTAAGGGGCACAAAGAAACTATTCCAGGTTGCAAGGCAAAGACAGAAAGATAAAGAAGATATAGTCAGACACCCTTCATAAAGGATTTCAGCAACAACCTGCTTACCAGCCCACAGGACATCAAAGGCAGATGGAAGGAGTATTTCCAGCAGCTTCTGAATGAAGAAAACCCCACAGAAGCGGTACTGCCCCAGAAACAGCCTACAATGAGAGTAGAAGAGGAGCCCAGCTTAGAAGAAGTAAGAGCAGCACTAAGGAAAATGAAGTCAGGGAAAGCAGCAGGCTCAGATGAGGTCACAGCAGATATGATAAAGATGCTGGGTGAGCTAGGGGAGAAATGGCTCCTGAGGGTACTAATTGCAGTGTGGAGAGAAAGGTGTATTCCAGATGACTGGAGAATAAGCATACTCGTGCCAGTGTACAAGAACAAAGGGGACATCCACAACTGTGGACAGTACAGAGGAATCAAATTCCTACCAGATTGCATGAAAGTTCTGGAGAGAGTGATTGATAAACGGATTCGCAGAATAGTAGAATGTAAGATGGGAGATGAACAGTTCGGATTCAGATCAGGATGCAGCACAATTGACCCGATGTTTGCATTGAGACAGATACTTGAGAAGAAACTAGAGAAGAGGAGAGAGTCAAACTGGGCTTTCCTAGACTTGGAGAAAGCATATGGCAAGGTCCCAAGAAAGCTTATCTGGGCAGTACTGCAGTGTTTTGAAGTCCCAGAAACATTGGTAGAATTAGTACAGGCTATGTACAAGGACCCAGTGACTCAAGTACGAACAGTGTTTGGCCTCACTGAGGGGTTCCCAGTGGGAGTGGGTGTAAACCAGGGTTCAGCTCTGAGCCCACTGCTGTTCATACTGGTAATGGACTACATCAGCAAACAGGTTGGAGGGGTCAGAGCAACAAAGCTGCTGTATGCAGACGATGTGGTAGTACAAGCAGACTCTGATCTAGAACTTCAGCAAAGGATAGGAGAATGGAATGCAAATCTGAAGGCACATGGGATGAAACTAAGCACAGATAAGGGAAATCAGAAGAAGCTGAGAATAGAGATAGATGGGAAGATAGTGGAACAGGTAAACAGCTTCAAGTATCTGGGAGGGGTGGTTGAGGAGAAGGGTAGTCTGAATGAAGAGGTCAAAGCTAGAATCAGAGGGGCTGCAGCCAACTGGCATAGAGTATCAGGTGTAGTATATGACAGAAGAATGCCAAAGAAGCTGAAAAGTAAGGTGTACAAGACAGTGGTGTGACCAGTACTACTGTATGGTACAGAAACCTGGGCAGTAAAGGCAGAACAGTTGAAGAAGCTAGAGGTGATGGAAATGATGTGCATGAGAAAGGTGGTAGGATGCACACTGCGGGACAGGCGAAGAAATGAGGACATAAGAGCAGAAGCCAATGTAGCTCCAATTGCAGAAAAGATCAAAGAAAACAGATTACAATGGTATGGGCATATGTGTAGAAAAGCAGAAGACAATCTGGTGAGGGAGATTTGGGACAGACAGGAAGAAGGTAAGAGGAAGCGAGGGTGTCCAGCAAAGAGGTGGATGGATTGTGTGAAAGAAGATCTGCAACAGTCAGGCATGAGTGTTGAAGATGGCAGGAGAGTGGCACTGAATCGAGAGAGTTGGCAACAGTTAATACGATACACCGACCACATGTAAATGGGAAAAAGGGGATGATGATGATGATGATGATGATCCCAGATACAACATGAATACTGTCAACTATTTAGATGTTACCATTTAGAATAAAGATGATGAATTTACCTCAAATATTTATTGCAAACCTACTTTCAGTAATTATTATCTCCATTATAACAGTTTTCACCCTTACAGACAAAAAGCAGGCTTGGTGAAAGGTCAAATGATCAGGTTGTCATGTATGATCTCAGATGACAAACTTTTTTTCCATGATATCAAATATTTAAGATCAATGTTCTTGGACAGTGGGTATCCCAGTATGCTTTTGGACAAGGTGACCAAGGGGGTCACTCAGTTTAGGACCCCAAAGTTTAAACCCATACTGGGTAATGTCTTTGATGACCCGAACATACAAGGTATTCCTGGGGAAGCCATAACCCCTACCTGGGAGAGGGCATTTGCCTTAAAATTTCAAGGACATTCCCAAACTGTTTCAAGGATTACACACAGTAACAGGAACATCTTTAAAGGTGACAATGGCATTTTCAGAAAATTGGGGCAGCAACCCCTTTTAGTCTCCAAGACTGGACACAACATTAAAAATCTATTAGAAAGACCATCATCTTTGCACAATGTATTATATGGTAACAACAAGGGTACCACCAAATGTGAAAGCTGCCCCTATTGCTCTTATATTCTGGAAGGAGACTGTATCATTTTGGAAAACACTTTGAAGGACAAAGACCAGTTAAGGTGTGGCAACTGCAACACCAGTAGAGTAGCATATCTTGCCAAATGCACCTCTTGCCCTGCCTTCTATGTTGGAAAGACTGAGCATGAACTTAAAAGAAGGATTTATGAACATTTGTATGACATGCATATTAAAAACTTCAAAAAATTTATTTTTAAACATTTTCTTTTGTGTCCACAGTTCAACAGATTTGCCTTTGGAATTCTTGATGTAGTCATTCCAAACCCAAGAGGTGGTGTCTGGGAAACTCTTTTTAGAGTTCTGTGAGTTTTATTGGCAAGTCAGACTGGATGCAAGTTTTGTCCCTCGTGTCAATTAGTACATTTCAATACACACAGTTTTAAAATTAAGAGCAGCCAAACTATGAGTACAACTTTGTGGAACAGTATTTTATTCTATTTTATCTGGGCACAGAACTAACAGTACTTTTACTACAACATTTTTATTCCAGAAAGTGGTAAAACATGGGTAATACATGTTTATATATTCAAGTGTTATGTTAATTTGAATTCATATTTATTTATTAATACACTTTTCAGTTTGAATGTTATGTTATATGTCTTTTCTACGTAAATGCTCTACAAAAACCTTTTACTTAAGGGAATACCTTTTAATGTTGTTCTTTTGTCACAGCAGCTATACCTTCTATGTAAGCTTGAATTAGGGTCTTTGCAACTTTAAATTTAGCCTCCATTTTGTGAACTGCTCCTATTTAAACCTTCCTTCTAGTTTGAATTTTGTTCTGATGAAGTCCAAAGTTCTATTTCTTTAGGACGAAAGCGCTTAACATTTTTTTATTTCTGTATGACCTGCAATTTTTATACTGGTGACTTATTAAAGTGTTTCTTATCTGTGAAACTACCTTTGGTATTTGAAGGCCTCTACTTCTAGATTCTGCTTGGTGTTTTCCTTACATAAAGAATACAGGGAGTAGTCACAACATCCTACTGTGATTGCCTCAAAGTCCTGTCTCTTTACTCGGTATCTTACAGACTTCTGAGAGGTGATCTTTGCCTGGCATACAAGACATCCCTGGACCCTGTTTTGATGAATCTTTTGCATATCCATAAAACAAACAGCATCTGAGCTACTAGATTAAAAGACCTAAATTTTGCTACCAACAAAATAGGGCATGTTGGAGAGAACAGATATGTTTCTCAGGGAATTCCCGTTCTCTGGAACAGGCTCCCTATCAATGTGAAGCAGATTTCTTCCCTATCCCTATTTAAGTGCACCTTGGTCTTACGGATAGGTAATCAGAAATTCACTCATGGTCTGGATCCTATGTCTTTGATGGACAGATGTAGTCAGTAAATGACCTTCTATAAATCAAATATAAATCAATTTTGTAAGTCACATTGGAGTTGCACGTCTAGGCTTTTAAAGGCCCTAGTGCTCATTAGCTTAGTATACACCTATGAACACACACATACACACACACACACACACACACACACACACACACACACACACACACACACACAAAAAAAAAGCATCCACACTTCCACTGACAGTGGCCTTCACAATACCTTTTACTTTAAGCCCCCCACCCTCACCGAAAGCCCATACATACAAAAGCACTGTTTCTTTTAGCACTCACATTTTCCTGTAAAATACATTTGTATGTGCTCCCCTACCCCATGTGCATACAACTGTGCACTTGTTTTTGTACATTATTACTTGGCTTGCCTATGTCTGATAAACAGTGAGGCCAGTCTATGTATGGGTAAGCACGGGTCTACTTGATATGATCGACATTTCACAATGTAGAAACCCATATGGCCGAGACCATATGATCGACATTTGAAATGTCGAACATACAAGCAGACAAAAAAAAAAGAAAAAAATATATCTTTAATGATGCTAGCAGGGGGGCTCCGCCCCCCACACTCCCTGTAACTTTAATATACCAACACTGAGATCGCACTACAGTGCAGAAATGGAAATCTTTCCATTCTGCACTGTACAGAGATGCCGGTTCCCCATGATTGGCATTTCAAATGTCGATCATATGGTCTCAGCCATATAAATGTCGACATTGTGAAATGTCGACCATGTAAAGGGGACCTATAAACACAGCCTGTTTATGGTTCTGTGTGCATCACTTTTATTCTAGTGTATCTGCTTTGCTCTAGTCTACCATGTTCTGAAGCTATGTGCAAACCATTGCCTTTTTGACAGTGCCACTGCATACTGTGTCTACCTCCATCTGGCATGATCATGGCCTGCTGTTGGCTCTGCTGACTTCTCATCTGACTCAGTTTCAACTGCCTAGTATGCTAGGGTCTGGTACTTCTGCCTCCTAAGTATGATATTGTGCAAAGTTCCACATACCGAAAATATTTTTGAATACATGCCATGGTCATACTGCAAGGCAGCATTGGATGAACCCAGACAGTGAAAGTGTGTCTTCAGCAGCAAAACATAACTCAGTAATTTTCCTTGTTTCCCAGTGGGCATGATTATACCCCTGAACTGTTTCATTTTGTGGATTTCTTATGGATGTCATCAGCTGAGGTTCCAGGATATATCTGGCATCACAAACAAGATTCACTTGAGGGAAGTCATCCCATGCCAAAAAAATGGCACATCACAGGTGTGCTATATGTGGGAGTCCTATGAACTACCTGGATGGCCTGGCATTACAGACAACTTGGCAGATTAAGGAGCCACTGTGGTTCAATACCTACTTCTTGGTTCACCAGATAGGGTCTTTAATGTGGGTACAGTCTATAGCCCCCAGTATATAAGGGAAATGGACTATATTGTGGAAGTCCCAAATGGTGTTGGCTCTCTCCTCTGTGGTACATGGGAACCACATATGCTCTCCCACATGCTGAAGCAAAGCACTGAGAATCTGATGGAATATTCTCAAGATAACTGCCTGAGATACCCTATAATGTATTCCCAGAAAGTCACTGAAAGGTTCCTGTAGCTAATATACATTTATTTATTATTTTATTATTTATTTTACATTTGTTGACCGGGATAGTCCAACTGGATACATTTCCATTTTCAGCGGAGGCCCGGGGAGAAAAGCTCCAAGGTACAAACAGAAAGACATTACATAAAACTTAAAGACATTACATAAAACTTAAAACATGTTAGTAACTGTCAACATTCTATAGTAGTAAGAAAGTTGTACAATTTAAAAAAAAAAGATTAGATAAGATAAAAATCTTAGAAATTGCAATCCAGAAGAGTAGCCATGAAAATGTTACCTTACAATAATAGTGCAAGTGCTAGTCAGGCTTAGAGCAAGGACATAGCCAGTGTGACTTAAAATACTGTTTTAGGCTTTTCTTGAATTGACTTAGGGTGGATAGTATACTAGGGTAATGTCTGCAGGAAGGTATTCCAAATTTTACCAACAGAGTTGGTAAACAGAGAGGCACCATCTGAATTGTTGGTTTTGACAGTTTGGACAAGGAATCTATTAGAAGAACGCAGTGCTCTGAGGTTGCTATACGGGTATATAATGTTTTTGACTGCAGGTGTAATTTCAGGATGGTTCAGTACTTTATATGCCACTATAAGCTTGTTATATTGAATTAAGCAAGGCAGTTCTAACCACCCAAGAGATTTTAGGTTATTACAGTGGTTTGTCCTATAGGGAATACCAGTTGCAAATCTGGCAATGTGATTATAGCAACTAGATAGTTTAATGAGTTCAGTTTTATTTAGGTTGGCAAGTAAAGGGGAAGCATAAAGTAGATTTGAGAGTAAGTGA
This sequence comes from Protopterus annectens, assembly GCF_019279795.1. Lineage (NCBI taxonomy): Eukaryota > Metazoa > Chordata > Ceratodontiformes > Protopteridae > Protopterus > Protopterus annectens. The sequence goes on from NC_056741.1 coordinate 1,949,285,919, forward strand.
GAACGGGGAATGGCAGTTCTGGCAGTTGGGGTTAGGAAAGGTTTGATTTTGCAAAATGACCCAAGTTTTTTTATTGATGGATTTAATAGTATTATTGACATGCATGTCGTATTTATCAATGTTGACACCTAGGAGTTTTGTACACAAGTCAGGGGAGATTGTGGTACCATTATTAGACTGTATGGAGAAGGATAAGGCATTGTTCCTACTAGTGGGGGAGAAAAATAGCAGCTTTGTTTTATTAGGGTTTAGGATCAGATGACGGTCAGATAGCCAAGTTTCCACTGTGTTAAAAGTATTCTGGGATAATGTCCACAGATCTGACTGGGAAGAAGCTGAGTATATCAGAGTGGAGTCATCTGCATATTGAAATCATGTTGCATCAGGGATGACAGTGTAGAGGTCGTTAATAAAAATGGAGAATAGAAGAGGTCCCAGTATAGAGCCATGGGGGACTCCCAGGGTATTAGGTAGGAGAGTAGATAGTTTATTCTGCCATAAGACAGCCTGTTGTCTACCATTCAGATAAGACTGGAACCATAGGAGAGCTAGATTAGCTAAGTGATTAGTTTTCAGGATATGAAGTAGTAGTTGGTGATCTACCATGTCGAACATCTTGGAGAGATCCAAGAAGAGGGCTGAGGATAGTTTATTATTGTTGCGGTTATGGTTTATGGTGTTGGAGAAGGCAAGGAGGGCTGAAGTGGTGCTGTGATGAGGCCTAAAACCATGCTGAGAGTTAGCCATTTGATTGTTCTGGATAAGATAGTGTAGTAATTGTCTATGGATGCATTTTTCCATAATTTTGGCCAATGGTGACAATATAGCTATGGGTCTGAAATTAGATAATTCAGTGGAGCTGCCACCTTTATGGAGTGATATTACATAGGCTATTTTCCAGATGGAGGGGATGGTGGCTTCTGCTATGGTTCGGTTAATTAGAATAGAGATGGGGTAAGCTATGGCATTAGCAGCTTTTTGCAGATATTCTGCTGGGAGAAAATCATCTGATAGAGTTGTAGGTTTTAATTTTTTGAGTAGGGCATGAATAAGAGAGGAGGCAACTGGTTGAAATCTAAAGGAGAGATGGGTACAAGGAAAACTTTAAACTAGGCCAATTAGGAGGAAGCTGACTAGCTAGGGATTAGATAGTCTCAGTAAAGAAGCAGTTAAAGGTATTTGCAACATCCTCAGGAGGTTTACCTATGGCGGCTGTGGGGGTTGGAGTGGTGACCAGGATGCATTAGTTTATTTATGCCTGCCCAAAACTTTTGAGGGTTACTTTGATTTTTCTGTTGTAGATGGCAGTAGTAGTTCTTTTTGTCTAGTAAAACGGATTTCCCAGTCTCATTTCTTAACTGCCGATATGCAGTTTGGTCTGGGGGGGGGGGGTTTGTGGTACGCCATAGGGGCCATGCTCTGTTTCTGAGGGTGATTTTTGATTTGGTGTCTTTAGTAAGCCATGGTGCAACTTTTGTTTTTATTCTAATGGAGCGGGCGGGAGCATGAGAATCTAGGATTGTAAGGAATTTGTTATTAAAGTAGGCAACAGCTTCGTCCAGGGGTAATTATTTTAGTACTGACCAATTACAAGATTTAAGTTCATCCTGGAATTTGGCAGGGTTAAAGTACTTCTTGCATTTTATTGTTGTGAGGATGGGCTGATGGGGATTTATGGCTTCATACTTAATTATGTAGGTAAGAAAGTGGTCACTTAGGTCATCGGGGAGGGTACCTGATGTGTACTGTTGGGGATGGCTATTGATAAGGCTCCAGTCTAGTATACTTTCTTTATGATTAGGTTTATCTATCCTGGTGGGGGTGGATATGAGTTGTGTAAACTCATATAGGTTTACATGGGTGGACGGAGATTCGGAGGAACTGGTATTCCAATCTATGTTGCAATCTCCAAGTGCTATGGTTTCTTGAGGCCAGGTGCTGGATAACGAATGGAGGATGTTTTCTAGGGTAGCAACATTGTTCCCTGGAGGAATATACATGCAGACAATCTTTATGCATTTATTTATATTAATTTGAAATTTGGTAGAAAGAATTTCAGCATTGTTTACTTGGGGTGGTTGTATGGAGTCCAAGGTAGCATTAAGAGTAGATTTATATAGTACAGCTACCCCGCCTCCCTTCCTAGTGGTTCTATCTAACCTCAGTACATAAAACCACATATACCTTAGTATCCACTGGGATATGTACTGCATGACTCCCATGGAGCTGCAGACAAGGCTGACCCATATCCACAGTGTCTTGCATGGTTTCTCTGTCCAGACAATATTGGGCCATAATGCTGGAGTCATGGACTCTATGAAATGTTAAACATGGTTAAGGTGACAGCATCTTTTGGAGCAGCAACATATATAGTCATGGACTTTAAAAACCATAAGAGTTTCTTGCAGATACACCTTTATTAATGTAGTGAGAAACATCATTACCATTTTTTTAGAAATTCTCTCAACATGTTTATCCGAGTTCATTTATACAGCGTGCAGCTCCAAGACACTACTTTTATACATTTATAAATCATTCCACCATCTTATTTTGCCTCATTTGCACACTCAACTCCACTTGTTTTAATAATGTTGTTCATTACCAACAATGAACTAGGAAGAAGACAACCTCAATAACACAAACAGGGCCTCAATCAAAGGTGAAGTGAAACGAGGCAAATCAAGAGAGTAGACCATATAATAGCCGAACGTAACACAGTCATGAAACGTCCGTGGAATCAGCATCATCATGACAGTGGTGATTTCTGTATGCTTCACCGTCAACTCAATATTTCCACCACACATTTGACAAACATACTAATGAGCAGTAGGTGCCCTACTAGTGTAAAATTTGTTATTTAACCATGGCCCAGTATCTAAATAATAGCCGAATCATGGACTACGGCAAATAAATAATCATTACCTTATCAGTATATAGCCATTCAGATATAATGCATTTGTCTCTGACACAATCATACTTTGCATGTGGCCGCTCATCATGCAAATTTACTAGCAACAATGTGGCAAAGTTATCTGAATCTGTCCTGTTGCCTTTAATCGCTAGTACTAAATTCCAAATATACAGCTGTGGTCCATTATTCGCCCTTCATTTTCCATGTAGATTATTCAAATTCAGTCCCTGCTAAATTGGGACAAACTTATCATTTCACTTGCTTTATATGTAATTCTGCTTATCTTATTTATCTTGTACCTTACACACTCCCTCTTTTAACATATCTAAATCACATTAGTTGTCTATTCTTTTGTTTGTTACAAGTGTCCCTTTCTACGGGCAACATGGTACAGTGATCTGATTATCTCTGCATAGTAAATCAATCATTTTTTCATATTGTCAGCCCATATTTCTCTATTATTTATCTTTTTTCTTATGTCATGTACCTTTCTGGAAGCATAGAGGGGTAAATCCTTGACTAAAACCCAAGCAACCAGGGTTTGAATACTGGCTCAGGCTCCTGATGGTGAGGCAAGGGTGATAGGAGTACCTAAACCTGGGAGAGAATGTGTTAGTGGTAGGGAGTCCCTCAGGGTCTTGGCAGAGGTCAAGATATGGTTAGAAAGCTGATTTAGAGAGCAGGTGGATCTGCTTAGGGCCCAGGGTGGAAACGCTTCTAGAGCTGTGCTTTATTGACCATCCAGCCTAGTAGATTTACCACTACACACAGTTTAGGGGGTTAATTCCAAGTCGAGTAGAAAGCCATTGTGAGCAGTAGTGATGGCTCCTGAGTCCACTCCACTTCCATGTGGATTGATGTCTGGCCTCATTGAGGTCAACACCTTCAGTTTGGTGGGGTATATAAATGCCAGTCACTGCCCAGTTGTATAGCATGAACTCAGCAGGGTAGAGACTAAAGGGGAAGTTGCATTACCATAGCAGAATGAAAATTTCCTCATAGGTTAGTACCAGGGGTGGATAGTTGAGGGAAAAAATCTCCTACATTATGTACTTTTCACACCCTTCTAAATAAGTGCTTGCATCATTATTGTCAATTCAGCTGTTCTAAATTGTATTTCCACTTGTTTTCCTTTTAAACATATTGAACTTTTTCATCACAAGTCTTTCTATGGTTTCAGTTTGTCATCTATTACATTCATTGACAAATTTCCCCACAAAATCCACAATTTTAGAAGTTATGTTAGCAAAATGTTCTTTTCCTAAGTGTGTTTCACAACATTGTCCCATGAACAGTGCTTATCAAACCTAATATTCTCTGCACCTTTACATTACAGCCTCAGGAGTGGTTGCCTTATCATAATAAACATTCAACCCACATCAGTTTTATTTGCAGCAGCTTTAGCTACTACTGCAGCAAAAGATGTTCCTCATTTGTTCACTGATCACCTTCCTCCAAGATCAGCAAGAATTGTTCTCACATGTCTGCCAAGGTCACTCCAACAGCTGCAGTAGACATGTCAAACCCTGGTCCAAGGTGGATGAAGGGACTACAACAGAGGAAAACAAGGAGAGGGATGTGCAGTCTGAAGAACCCAAATCATCCACAGCAGGACGTCCCATCTGCACCTGAGGCAAAGAAACAGCCTGCTGAAATGGCAAAGGCTGAATCATTTTCTTTATCTTGTGTCTGGAGGAAGAAGGATCTGAGTAACCAGTAAGCTGTTTCATGGTTAAGCCCAGAAAGGAGCTTTAAATGCTGCTAGTGATGTCAGCAACAGTCAGTAAAAATTCAAGTATCCAAAAATAGTGTTTCAACAAAAATTACATGGGGACAAGCACAAAAAAAAGAAAAAAATACTTGCCAAGCCCATAAAACACTTTAGACTATGTTATATATAAAATTATAGTAAACTTGACAAAAAAAATACAGTCAAAATAGAAAACTAGAGCACTTTTTCAACTGACAGAAATATCTCGAGACAGTCCCAAGAACAATAAAAGCCAGCTAAAAATACTTCACAAAAAGTGCTGTTTCAGTCATGAAAAAATAAAAGTGAAAGTTTTTCCCCAACTGGAGCTTACCTGAACAGCTATGGAGAAATGCTAACCGATCATCGATCCTTGAAGGCCCTTACAGGAGACACTCTTTGGTGCCAGCAAAGTTCTAAAGGCTTGGCAACTGTTGGTTTTCTCCAGCTCTCCTTGAGTTGTCAACTGACTAGGTAAGTGGAAGGTGGCCTTAAGCTCTGGATGCTAGTTTATCTGTTATATCCTAGGCAGGACATATATATCTAAGACTACTGTAATAGTGATCATTAGAACATATACTGCTATAGTAAGCTTATTTACACAACTGTACTTTCTTCTTCTAGAATCTTGCCTTGGCATTCCAGGAGCAGTCTGCTTTTTGGCATCCTCATATACTGCTTCTTCACTCCTTATCAATGTTCACTGCATCAGCTCCACCTCTGTTACATGCAACCTGCAACACTAGACTATCACCTGTTTTAGTCTATTTCTCAGTATGTTTTAATGCTAAGGCATTCTGTATTCTGTCTGATTGTAGTCTTTCTAAACTGATCACATTTTTTTCTTCATCCATTAAATTGTTAAAGTATCTTCACTTGGATTGACTTCCTGCAACACTTTAATCATAATTCCATTTCACTCAATAACAAAAATAATTTGTTCATTTTCCATAGACTTCTCTCCATTCTCTGACACATCACCATCTTGCATCACTGCATTGCATTACCTCCTCCTCCCCCATCTTGGTCATTTACTATGTCAAGAGCAGGGGAGATTCCTCAGTGTCATGGTGAAAATTCTGTTAGTCAGTATATACACAACTTCCGATTTCAATGAAAAACAAAAACGTCTAGGTGTAAAACGGAGTGTGTATTGTAACTTTAAGAAGCATTTCCAAGTGTAGGCACATGCATATAAGTAGTGATCACGTGCAGGCAGCAGTGCCATTTTGAGAGACCAGGCAGAGTGTTAACATGTATGAGTGCAGTAGTCAGTCTGTTTATAAGTTTATTTAAGTTTAAGTTACTAAGCCTTAATTCTGATGTGTTTGTATATAATAAAGCTGCTTGAACCGAACCCACAACTGTTTGACTGTTTTATCCTGGCTGGACGAGCAACATGGTGTCAGAACCGGGATTAAGAGTGCAACTTCTTCAAGCCATGTGACGCAGAGTTGATGGTGAAGATATACTGAGCAGGTTGGGTGATACAGTGCTTAAATGATTAAAAAAGACCTGAAACAAACTTCAGGTAACTAAAACTCACACAAATGATTTATTTTGCAAAAAAAAACAACACAAAGTATTCATAAAGCACAAAACACATTATAAATCAAACAAGTAGCACAAAATGTATTAGTAATCAAACGAAAGGCACAAAATACATTGTTGATTAAACAAAGTATTCAAAACCATGATATTCGATAAAATTATCAGAAATACTTATATGGGATTCAGAGTTACCTCCAATTTGCATAATGAGCCTGTTTAAAGCAAAACGAGTACAAGAAAAGTACAATGAGCATGATAAAAGGTCAAATGGCCATGAGTACAATAAAAGGGCAAAATAAGCTTAGAAAAGAAAGGCTACTGCATGTATTTTAGCAAATGACCATGTTTTGGCATGACCTATTATTTCGCATTGACTGAAGCCATTCAAAACATAACTAGAGTTGTTCGGAATGTCTCAGGGTGTGCAAAGTGTTTGCAGTGTGTGTTTTATTACAGTGCAATTATCTCAAAGAGTTTACTGTGTGCAAAGTACAGTTATTTTGCAAAGTGCAGTCAAAGTACAGCCATTTCAAAAAGTTTTTTGTGCTGTGTACATTTATTCGCAGAGTGCTGCCATTTCAAAGTGTTTCTTACACTGTGCAGTTATTTTGCAAAGTACAGTGATTTTGAAAAGTTTCTTGTGCTGCATACAGTTCATTCGCAAAGTACATCCATTTCAAAGTGTTTCTTACACTGGTAAAGGGTGGTTTCGCAAAGTACAGTGATTTTAAAGTGTTCTTGTGCTACAGAGACTTATTTAAAAAAATGCAGCAGTTTCAAAGAGTCTGTTGTGCTATTGGGCATAGATACAAGTTCTGGCATAAATTTCTGACGTATATATATATATATATATATATATATATATATATATGTGTGTGTGTGTGTGTGTGTGTGTGTGTTCATACATAATTTCAAGCACCTTCACTACTGTGTGTGGATCTGGCAGAGGCATTTTGCAGACCCAGTCCACTTGTGTTTGATCATAATATTGTAGAGAATTGAAGAGTATTTGAGCAGGAATATGACATTTTCATATAAGCAACTTTTTCTAACAAAGATGCACGTACAAGGGCATTTATTTTGCTTAACTTAGTGGGCTCAGAAGCCATTGAAAGAAAGCTTCATTTGTATATGCACCAGCAGTAGATGCAGGAGAGGGGGGAACCACCATACTGTTGCACTGGCAGAATCAAGAGAGGACCCTGAGTGCTTGAAATGTAAAATTAGAGAAATGTGTAACTCCCACAAAAATGTTACATTGAAAAGGCACCTATTTTATACAAGAGACCAAAAGCCAGAAGAAACTTTTGCAACTTATATCATTGACTTGGGAAATAAAGTAAAACATGCAGATTTGTTGATGTGGAAGATGAGCTGATAAAGGATGGGCTTGTGTGTGGTGTTAATAATACTGCAGTGAGAAAGATTTTGCTTCGTGACAGTGATTTAATGTTAAACAAAGCTATAGAGATTTGTCAAATCCATGAGCTTACAGAAAGGCTTGCAAGCATGCTTGCAAGTGACAACAGCATGGTTTCAGCAGCCTCTAGAGCAAACGTAGACAGCGTTCAGCACGTGGCTAACAGAAACAGGCGTAAGCACATGACAACTGCAGCCCCTGCAGGTTTTCCAGGGAGGCTCCATAACTTTCCAGCAAGTGCTAAGACTAGCTCAGCAAAACAGACATGTTCAGTGCAGTATAAGGGTGAGTCAGCAAAACCCAAGTCAAGTTTTATTGTTAATTATCATAATTGTAGTGCCAGTCATGAGTCTAAAGAGAGAAGTGCTTAGCATTTCGTCAGCAGTGCCCCAAGTGTAAAAAATGGAACCACTTTCAAAATTTTTGTAAATCAAGAAAGCTTCATTCAGTTATTAAGAAAGGTCACTTAAAAAAAGCAAGTTGATCATGTAGAAAGCTGTTACCCTACTTTCTATGCAGATGGTGTATCAGTGGTCAGTGAAAAGGTTAATGCAGTAGATTTGTTGGCAAAAAACAAAGTGCTTTGTCCTGTCCTGATCAATGATAAACCCACGGAGCTTAAAGTACACACTGGTTCAAAGTGTAATGTTATGTCAGCAGAAACATTTGATAGAGTAAGATGTGGTGAATAACTTAATTTGGCTAACTGTGCAAAGCTTGTTGCTTATGGAGCTGAAGAGATTCATACCAAAGGCTCAATAGTGCTTTCATGATATTCGGCTGGGAACAGTTACAGCTTGCAATTCTATGTAGTCAGAAGACCTGTGCAGTCATTATTAGGTCTCAGAGACTGTTTAAGAATGAAACTAATTTCTTTTACCAAAGAAGTCCATCATGTAAGCACATGTCCCAGTTCCAGCTTCACCAATGCTATTTTCTCAGAGTATGCTGATGTTTTCGATGACAAGCTATTTTAAACTTCCAGTTGTGTACTCCATGAAAGTATACCTAGAGGTCAGTTCAGTGATCAGACCAGTGAGGAGAGTTCTGAAAGCTATGCAGGACAAAGTCAAGGTTCAGTTAGATAAGATGGTGCAGCAAAGTGTGATTTTCCAGTCACAGAACCAACTGAGTGGGTGTCTTCCATGGTAGTTGCTCATAAGAAATGTTCAGATGAAATCAGAATATGCACTGACCCAAGAGACTTGAACAAAGCATTAAAGAGACCTCATCATCCTATGAGTACAGTAGAGGAGGTTGCTACTCTTATGTCAAGTGCCAATGTTTTTTTTCTGTCTTGGATGCAAACAGTTCATTTTGGTAAGTAATGACTGATCACAAATCTTCACTAATGACTACATTCAGTACTCCATTTGGTAGATACAGATAGAATGCCTTTTGGAATAAATTCTGCCAGTGAAGTGTTTCAACATGCAATGTAGCAATTTTTCTCAGGTAATCTGTGTGCTATAATAGTGCATGATTTACTAGTTGAAGGTAATGGAGAAGCAGAGCATGACAGAAACCTCAGGAAAGTTCTGGACAGATTACGTGAAGTAAACTTGAAGCTCAATCCTCTGAAATGTATATTCAGGCTACCATAAGATACTTATGTAGGTCATTTATTTACCAGTACAGGCTTATGACCAGACCCTTCCAAACAAGCAGCCATTCTTGAGATGCCAGCTCCAGACAATGTCCAAGCCTTACATCGTTTTCTTGGTATGGTTAACTATCTGGGAAAATTTATCCCTGACTTTCGTGAGTTATCAGCGCCTTTATGAGAGCTGACATGCAAATATGTTGACTGGTCCTGGTTAGAATACCATCAGAGAGCATTTGATAACCTCAAACAGCAAATTGTGAATCCACCTACATTGAGATACTATGATGTCCACAAACCAGTAATTATTTCCTGTGATGCTTCAAAGTTTGGTCTTGGTGCAGTTATTCTTCAAGAGGGCAGACCAGTTGCCTGTGCATCTAGAACTCTTACTTAAACTGAAATGCAGTATGCTCAAATTGAGAAGGAACTTTTGGCAATTGTGTTCGCATGTTCGAAGTTCCATGATTATATTTTTGGTTAAGCTATCCAGATCGAGACTGATCATCAACCTCTAGTCACTATTTTAAAGAAGCCTATGCATGCAGCTCCAGCAAGACTACAAAGAATGATACTCAAATGACAAAAATACAGCTTCAAAATGGTCTGTACAAAATGCTGGCTTCTTTATCTGGCTGATACCTTATCTATATCACCAAGAAATACCACAGCTTGTTTACAGAGAATTTTCACTTTGATGTCATGGAAGTGCGCAATTTTTCTACCATGAGACTTGATGAGCTGAGAGATCGTACAAAGACTGTTCCAATTTTGCAGAAGCTCAATCACTTCATCAATGTTGGATGGCCATCAAAGCAATCTTGTGTATCACCAGAAGTGCAACCTTATTTTCCTTACAGAGATGAGATGCTGATGGAAGATGGTATCCTTTTCAAAGGACCTAAATTATTGTTCCAACTTCCTTACAGCATAAATACATTCAGATTTTGCATTGTGGCCACCCAGGTTCCAAAGTTACCAAAAGAAGGGTGAGAGGACTAGTATTTTGGCCTTCTCTGTCAAAAGACATTGATAAAGTGCTTTCATCTTGTTCAGCATACAGTCGTACTAAACCCCATTTGCACAAAGGGCTGCCTCAGCTAAGCCAGATTCCTGAAGTGCCTTGGTCAACAGTAGCCACTGACATATTAGAGTGGAGCAATCAGCATTACTTAATGTTGGTAGACTCTTATTCAAATGGTTTGAGAACAATTTGCTACCTAACCTAACATCCAAGTTGAAACATCATTTCTCAGTCCATGGTGGTCCACACAAAGTTATTTCTGACAAAGGTACCCAATGTACCAGTCAATTATTTCAGAAATTTCCAAAAGAGTGGGACTTTATCCATATTACTAGCAGTATGGAATACCCACAGTCAAATAGCCTTGCTGAACATGCAGTACAGAGTACAAAGCAATTACTAGAGAGGTCAAAGTGTGACAATACCGATATCTTCTTGAATTTACTTAATCTCAGAAATATACCCTGTGACAACCTACTTGGCTCACCTGCTCAGAGACTTCTATCTAGGCAAACCAGAACAACCTTGCCTATTAGTTCTAGTTTGTTGGTGCCTAATGCTAAAAACAGCAGAGCAATCAAAACCCAACTATTTAAGAAGCATTCCTTTTAGAAGTCCAGCTGTGATAAAATGAGCAGATTTCTTCATCCATTGAAAGAAGGAAAGACAGTGAAGATGCAAATGGTGAAAGTCTTTGCTCAAATTGGTCAAGTGAGAGGTATATGTGCTAAGCCAAGATCCTACTTAGTGGAATCTGAGGGTATAGAATACAGGAGAAACTGCAGGCATCTTCTTCCAGTGTCTAAATCGATATCGCAGCATCGTACCTGTGATACAGACTCTAGATCGCAGAGCAACCCAGACAATGTTCCTGTTGAAGAACATGTCTCAGTACCTATTCCCATTCCTGTTGATGTCCCAGATGTCCCAAAAGTTGAAGATTCCTTATAGACAGTTTCTGTTGCTAGATCTAATGCTAATTTTTATGTTACACGATCAGGTCGTATTTCTAGACCAAGTGTAAAATACACAGAAACCTGGACATGATTGTTTTATCTGTGTTTAGGCTTGTATGATTGATGTCAAAGAACTAGTTCTGTATAATCGCATGTCAAAGGATCATTTCTGTATAATTGCATGTCAATGAATGCTGCCATTTTAGTATATGACCCATTTCTCAAAGCAGGAGGCTGCAGAACAGACCATGTGTTGTAACTTTAAGAAGCATTTTGAAGTGTAGGCCCGAGCATATAAATAGTGAGCACATGCAGGCATTAGTGCCATTTTGAGAGAACAGCCAGAGTATTAACATGTATGAGTGCAGTAGTCAGTCTGTTTATAAGTTTATTTAAGTTTAAGTTACTAAGCCTCAATCCTGATGTGTTTGTATATAATAAAGCTGCTTGAACCGAACCCATAACTGTCTGTTTTATTCTGACTGGTTGAGCGACACTAGGTTATCATGAAATAAAATAATAACTTCTTAAAACATCAGCTATTTAGAAAAATGTTAATAAGTAACATGAGGAAAGTGGAAACAGGAATATTCACAGTAAAACTAAGGATAAAACTCCCTAGAAATGAAGAATACAAGCAAATGATGATGTTAACTAGGACAACTCTATTCTTATAAACTCTTTTTTGAGAAAGTACAATCTCTAAAAACCTGTATAAAAATAAAGGCAAATTTCTCACATTATTAAAACATATGCAAGCCATATTTAAATGGGTACTGAATGATCCAGGATCTAACCACAAACCAATATTTAAATGGGTACTGAATGATCCAGGCTCTAACCACAAACCGATATTTAAATGGGTACTGAATGATCCAGGATCTAACTGCAAACCGATATTTAAATGGGCACTGAATGATCCAGGATCTAACCACAAACCGATATTTAAATGGGTACTGAATGATCCAGGATCTAACCACAAACCGATATTTAAATGGACACTAAATGATCCAGGATCTAACCACAAACCGATATTTAAATGGGTACTGAATGATCCAGGATCTAACCACAAATTGATATTTAAATAGGTACTGAATGATCCAGGATCTAACCACAAACCGATATTTAAATGGGTACTGAATGATCCAGGATCTAACCACAAACCGATATTTAAATGGGTACTGAATGATCCCAGATCTAACCACAGACCGATTGACATTTTCATGATCATACTGACAAGCGTCTGCTACTGTTTGTTGTAAAAATCAGGCAAGCCACCATGTTGGATGACAGTGGTCAGTGCAGGGCCATCCTCAATGACTGGTACTGTTTTGATCTTTGTGCTCAGACATAAGATTCATAGGAGTTTCAAGGCTATTTTAATTTAATGACCACATTGTATGCCTTGACAATACCCACTACCAGGCTATACCTCCCTTCTCAAGGAGTGGGAGACCAGTTAGTCCTAGAGGAAAGTTGAGAGCACCTGCCCAGTTGTCCACGTTCAGCGTGGAGGAATATATTGAATTGTGTTGCTTAACCTTTAGAGAAAGTTCCTTGTAAAGATGAAAGAGGTACTAGGTGTTTATCTGCCGATGATGGTTTAGGTGTCTGCTTCTTGAGGCACTAGGTGTTTATCTGCTGATGAAGGTTTAGGTGTTTGCTTCTAGAGGTACTAGGTGTTTATCTGCTATTGATAGATTAGGTATCTGCCTCTAATTTTAGTTCTGCTGTTTGACTTGCTGAGATATAAGAGGTCAGGGACCGCTAATCTCTACCTGTGTGGTAAGCAAAGTACAGATCACCACTCAGGAGTCTATAAGACAGAGTGCAGGTATACGGCTTTTCACCTCTCCTAGCAATTAATGTTCTTAAGAATAGAGATTTTTTGTAAGGAATTTCTGAGGCTTTTCAAGTTTGTTAATATGAAGAGTGAGATGCATCCTAAAAGGTGCATTGTCCTCTATAACTAGTCTGAGCAATGCTGAATAAAGAGGAACAATAACATATTCTGATCTGGATGAAATACTTTTGGCTATTTGTTGTAAGAAAAGGGTAACTATCAAGATAATTGCCCAGATCCCTGAAAACCTTTTCATTTAGTAAGGGAGTTTTATTCTATGGTGGCTGGTGACTTCAAAGCAATGGGGTCTGCAGGAAGCAACTGAATGGGTGGTGCCAAAATAGTAGGGCTGGGCTGTATTATAACAGGTCAATAACTGTTACCGTAATCAAACAGATGTGGTTATTCCCTTTCATCCACAGACTGCTTCAGTGCAAACCCACTCATTATAGCCACTTTATTGACTATATGCACCTCAGATGTCTAGCTTTAATCAACACTCCATGAGTTCCCCTGTTACCCACTATTCCCCAGTGCCCTCCACTGTTTTCTTCTCATTCTGGCCCCACACCATCCACACAGATTGCTTTTTTTTCTTGCTTTTTCATACCTTGCCTTACTTTTTATCCCCTCAATGCTTTTAATAATCTGCAGCTGGCCAATACTCTACTGTACTAGTCTGGAGGGAGTAACTGAATTAAGACAAGGGTCTGTTAGGAATCCAGAATTCATAGATTTTTTTTTACTAACTTTCAATTTAATTATGATAGCCTGAAAAAAAAAACATGAATTTAGTGCAATGCTGATGTTTTACTGTGATAGAAAGAGGAAAAAATATGCACATTACTTATGCAAAGCCAGAATCATAAATGCTCATTTTTAACAAATTGTAACAGTGTCAGTTCCTTCTATCCACACACAGCCCCTGTAGCCAACAATTAAAGTCAGTCTTATTGACTGAATATACCTCAGAAATCAGAATGTAGTAAAATAAAACTGCGATAACTGGGCAAAGAAATTTATTTTAACCCCAACATACACAGATGTGACCATCAATTACAGTCACTTGTATGATCATGACTGCACACCTCGTATGCTTCACTGCGATCAAATGAATCAGTTAATAAATACATGGAGAACTGCCAGACAGGAATTTATCATCATCTTAGGTCACTGCCATCAGAACACAATGCATACGACTGAAAACTCCCACACCACATACATCTCAACTTCTTATCACTCAGGAAGAAAGCAACAAAACAATGGCAGACAAAAGCCTAATATCAGTGACAACTATTGCCTTTATATACTTAGAAGCTTTCTTGGAAAACAGGCTTTACATTAGCATGCTTTTTTGAAGCCTATAAAGTCTAAATCTCAAATGAGTGTCATCATTTTTAGTGACTGTGATCCATATTGGTTTGCCAGAAAAAAAAAAAAAACAGAAACCTTAAAAGGAACAGATCAGTATATGACACAAAAATCAGACACATTCTGTCAAAACAGGGACAGCTAGGAGCATCCATGCCCACTACTATCTACATATGCGCGCGTGTGCACACACACACACACACACACACACACACACACACACACACACACACACACACACACACACACACACAAAACCACAGATTAAAACCACTTGTATGACTGCATGCCTCAGATGTTGTACTGTAGTCAAATTAATACATATAAACATAAATAACTGCAATACAGAAAGTTATCTTCTCAGCTTACTATTTTGGGAATGCAATGTGTAACTCACTTCTTCTTTCTGCTTTTCCCAGTTAGGGCTCACCACAGCGGATCACCTATCTGCTCATGATTGGCAGTAGAGTTTTACAATGTGAAGTTGCCAGCCTGTAACCCAACCTTCCACAGAAGGCACAAACATGCATGCACCCGGGCCAATTTAGAGTGTCCAATACACCTACAGTTTGTCTTTGAGATGTGGGAGGAAACAGGAGCACCCAGAGGAAACCCACACAACTACAGGGAGGACATGCAGACTCCACACAGCAGGCACCCCAGCCGAGGATTGAACCAGAGAACCTCTTGCTGTGAGGTGGCAATGCTAACCACTGAATCACTCTGCCCCCCGCAATATATAACTCACTGCACCCTCAAATACCACTCAGCCTCTTAGCTCATGAGTAAAGGAGAAACCTAAAACAATGGTAAAATCAGGCACAGCTGCAGCCTTTATATACTTACAAACTTGCTAGAATATTAACAGAATTTGCATCAACATGCTGTTTTTGATGGCTGTGATGTCTAAAAGTGAAATGAATATCATCATTATTTAATGACTGGAGCTATCATGATTGTCAGAAAATTTACAAACTTTAGGATGAGGAGACCAAAATATGAAACAAAAAATCAGAAACATTCTGCAAATGTAGGGACAGTTTGAACATCTTCTTCACTAGACGCGTGTGTGCGCATGCGCACACACACACACACACACACACACACACACACACACACACACACACACGCGCACACGCGCACGCACACACGCACACACATATTTATTTATTATTTTATTTAACATTTGTTAACCAGGAAAGTCTGACTTGGAATGAAGCACACACACGCACACACGCACACACACACACACACACACACACACACACACACACACACACACACACACACAAATTTTTTTTTTCTTTGTAATGGAGAGCTACAGCCCAGCAGTTTATTTATATTGCATGTTTTGGGGGTTAGTGTTCTTTTCTGAAATAAACAATACTATACTTTTTATCATTCAATTTAAGCCGAGTATACATACACCAGGTATTAACTAGGGCAAGCTCTTTCTTTCTTATGGGTACAGATATCCAAGGGGATTTTAACAACAACACCCAGGTTTGCAGTCTGCAGAGCTGAGTTGGCCTAGTGGTTTAATGCACTATGCTGTAGTTCAGAGGGTCCTGGGTAAAAGACTTAGCAGGGGTGTATATTTTTGGGATTCCACTTTTGTCCCTGCTAGGATTCCACCTGTATCCCTACTGTGATTCCACCTGCGTCCCTGCTCGACAGGGGCTTTGGGTGCTGACATGTCTAAACATGGGCTAAACTCTTAGCTAGACTTATATGGGCCTCAGGGCCAATAGCCTAGTAACCTCCTATGATCCTATGAATTTGGTTAACCAGTGTCATTGTTATCAGTTATGAGATCCAAGAAATAGATGCTGAACAGGATAGGACCCAATACAGATCCCTAGGGACTCCGCTGGGTATCTTAGCACTATTTGAATAGGTACATACCACAATTTAGTTTCTGTCTTTCAGCCAACTGGTTGTCAATTTTATCATGTAATGATCTATGTTTAGGGCCGATAGTTTCCTTTCAGTTCTTGCATGAGGTATGGAACTGAATACTTTGGGCAGACTGAGACAAGCTGTATGAAGAGCAAGAACACTGTCAACTGCGTGAAACTTTAGAAGTTGTACCTGGAATGTGGCATGCCAATTAAGTGAGTTGGAAATGATTGGACAAATCTCCTGTGGTTATACCTGCAAAAAAGCTCTTCAGCCAACACATCTTACCTGGTTTAAGAAATAATGCCCTGAAAAAAAGCAGTTTTGAAAGGCTTCCCAGTGAGTAATGGTGCCTGATAGTCTACCCAAAAGTAACAAAATAACGAAGACACATATTACTAAATCTAGGTTGATGGTCCTGTTTTCTTTTCCCTGATTGTTGTGCAGGTTGTACATTTGTTTCATGAAAGCAGTTGGTAGATAGATCATTTAGTATTATTAGTTGATGCCACAGCTAACTGAAACCCTTCTACATTTAAAAATAAGTAACTGAATGTGTGTCAGTATGATAGTATTTAGTTACTCGTAACTCAAGTAAAAGAGCAGGTTTTAAAGTATCTTTGCCATTCTCCAACTGTGCTCTTTAATATAAAAGAGGGAAATGATTTGCTTTTCATATCTTCATATTCCTTTCTCGAAAAGAGTCTTTTGAAAGTATTTATTATTATGTTCTTTGTAATCTTTCTAAGATTTATGAGACTGGCCTCCATATTACTGTTTTTATTCATTGATTTACCCCAAGGTCTTTCTACACTGAATTCCTCAGGGTCATTCAGCAAGTACATGGAAATCGAAAGGATCAAACACAGGACTGCAACATGAAACTGCCTAGGAGCTCATAACCCTAACCATCTGTCTTACATTTTTTCAGGAATATATATTTTTCTGCTTCACTTTTTTTCAAGAAACACTCATTTCCTCAGTAAAGATCAATATCAATATCTATCTAATCTGTCCATCTGTCAATCTCTCTGTCTATATATATGTGTGTGTGTGTGTGTGTGTGTGTGTGTGTGTGTGTGTGTGTGTGTGTGTGTGTGTGTGTGTGTGTGTGTGTGTGTGCGTGTTCATGTGTGTGTGTATAAGTGTATATATCTGTGTATGTGTACATATATGCCTGTGTGTGTGTGTGTGTGTGCATGTGTGTGTGTGTAGATATATATATATATATATATATATATATATATATATATATATATATATATGTATGTATGTGTGTACGTATATATGTGTATATGTTTGTATGTATACATATCTATATCTGTATATATATATATATATATATATATATATATATATATATATATATATATATATATATATATATATGAATATGTGTGTGTGTGGTCATGTAAGGGGTGCAGGTTGGCTTACCCCACCTTCAAAAAAAGTGTTTTTAAATGCTTTTGCAGTTGTGGGAAGATTGTGTATACTTTATACTGCACGTCTACCTCCATAAGTAAAATTACTTGCAAAAGCTAGCTATTTGTAGGTTGATCCCTGTCTAGGGCCTTAGTCTTGTAGTTACTTTCCCACTTGTGGCAGTAATGTGAACTAGTGCCAGATGTGAGCATCATTTAGTCATGTATTATTACATTTTTTCCATAAACAGCATTACTAGTAAATTTCTGCGTAGTCTGGTGCATTAGTGTGTGTTGGGATTGCAGTAGTGGCAGTACTGTGAATTCTGTTCCATGATTGGTGCTTCAGTGCTTTTACAGTTGGTTATATTCCAGTATTGCTGCTAGAGTCTCATATTCTGCTTATCATTTATCTACTTAAAGTTTCATTCCAATGCCTTTCTATACTGTTCTTTGTATCTGCTATAACACCCCTTGTCACACTCTGAGAGAGTCTGGAATTAGTCCTGGTGCATCCTTGTCAGATAAGAGATTTATTTTATTGTTTTGCACTTCAGTTAATTGTTTTGGAGTGCAACTTCTTTATTTTTGCTTTATTTGTTGATTTTGCACTTTGAATTATTTTAAAGGTCCTTAGTACTTCAAATTGCATTGCCCAGGTAGTTTGTTTAAGTTGTTTTGTGATACCATTACCCTCTCAAGCAATGTTATTTTGTGTTTTTACATTAAGAGGATTGAGATATTCTATCAAGTGGCAGTAGGTGGTATCCTGGTCTACCTGAGTTGAAAACACATAAAAAAGCTGTAAGTATAGTCATTTTATTGGCCAGTGGGCGTAGAAGTCAGTTTTCTGTGTTTTAAATGCAAATTTGGCACATTTGTGCACCCGATGCTCATCATGCAGCAGTGGTTAGCAATATCATGTACAGGTGCATACAGTTATATTTATTTATATTTGTTTACCACGGTAGTGCACTGGTCAATACTGACGAATTTTAGGCTCAGTCTGGGTAAAATATAAAGTAGAAATCATACCCCAAATTTGCAGGTGCAGAGATTCCTAGATTTTGTAAACACAAACACCCTGGACCAACAGCTGCATACACTTACTAGATGTACAATTATACTGGACCAGATACTCACAAATATGGAAGAATGCTGCATGAGACCCTCCCCCCATGTTAATAATTACTCCAAGGCAAATTATGTTTTATTAAGTGATAACTTGTCAAAATTTCAACCCCCTCCAAACCCTGATAACAGAGCAGTCTATGAGGAATTATTTATAGAAGCTCTGTACAACCGTATCAATGATTGCATAGAGGCTGCTGTGCCTACCAGAAGTAAGCCTGAAACTAACTAAAAAACAAACAAACCACCCCTGTGGAATCCAGAAAAGTCATAGCTAAAATTAGGAAGTGTAACAACAAAAAATATAAAAACTCTCTCTCATCAAAATGAACAGACAACTAAGATGAATAATTAAGCTGAACAAAGCAAATTTTGAGGTAAAGATAGTATCCCAGGCCACGGACAACCATACGTTTATCTTTATCTATGTCCAAAAACTCAAAGGCAGTATGCAACCATGTCCAGAATTGTGGGTAAATTGAGACATAATTATGGAACCGAAAAATATATCAAATCTTCTGGCTGACAAATTCAGCACTGACTTTACCCTCTTCTCATCCCAGGTCACCCACCAGGAAACACCAGCTTAACATAGATAAGCACTCCAGTTAACAGTGGGGAGCAAGGCCAAGAATACAGCTTCGATGGGCCCCAATAATATCACAGGATGTCTCCTAAATAGCCTAAAATATATCAGGGACACTGGGATCACTGTTCAGCCATAGGCTATGCACATGCTTCATGCCATGTGAATGGAGGACTACAATGGTCATCCTTCTGCACAAAGGAGCACCATCAACAGATCCTAGGAACTACTCTGACAGGTCTCATATTCAAAGCCATGGAAAGAATTAGGAGGGACTTGATTAGCAATGACATAGGAAACTTTCAGACACTGGACCCAATTCAATTTGGCTTTGTTAAACACACGCCATGCTTACTGAACCTGGTGGACTTCTTTGAGTTGATTACCAAGGCAATGGATGTGGGATAGGGCATATTGCCTACCTTGAGCTAGATATGGCATATGATACAATACCCCACTCTGGTATTGTAAACAAACTTTCAAAATTAAACATAACTTGCTAGATAGCTAGCTGGCTCACAGACAGGAAGTTAGGATTGGAGAGACCACCTCCACAAAGAGGTCAGTCACCAGTTGGGTTCCCCAGGGTCTCTGTTGGGTATACTCTTCTTTGGCATCTACTTTTTGGAAGTCAAGGCCAATGTCAAGGGCCTCTGCCTTACCAAGTTTACAGATGATTGAAAGCTAGGAGCAATCATAGAATCCTCCTAGGCATTAACATCTTACAGAAAGGTATAACACAGTCAAATGACTGGTGCCAGAGCCCTGGCTTAAAACATAATTACTATTGTACCTTTTGAGAAGTTGGTCACCAAAGGAAACTACCTCACTGATAAAAATACGTCTAAAAGTAGTCAGAGTAGTCAGGGATTTGGGAACCCATGTAAACAGTAACCTGGCTTTCTACCAACATGTGTCTAAGGTTGTAAGAAAATCACTCTGTTCCACTCAACTTATAAGCAATGGCATGGCATCTAGATCCAGGGAGGTCATGTCACTGTACTCAGCCTTCACCAGACCCATCATTGAGTATAATGCCCCCTTTGGTATGTGCCTGACCAGGAACATGCAACAAATGAAATGTCCACAGAGGTTCCTCACAAAAGTAATACATGGTATAAACACAACATGCTATGCAGATCACCTCAAATCCCTATCTCAATACCCTATTTCCTACAGATTGCAGAGATGCAATTTATGCCTGGCATAAAAGGCATCCTTGGATCCCGCTCTGAAATGGTCTTTCAGTGAGTTGTCCACAACCTTTATATATATGGAGAGATAGAGCAATGATCTCTATCTTTCTATTTATCTGTCTGTCTATGTATATAATATAGAAGCAAGATATCTTACAGAATAGGTCATCATATGGACTATACAGCCCAAACAGCCATAAATTACAGGGATTGTAGTAACTGCCTTTCAGTTATATTGTACAGGTCAATGGTTTCCTTTAGTGCAAGAATGAAAGATCTTTCTTGCCAATATTTACATACAATTAATAAGGAGTCTGTTACCATTTTATGTTAATCAGATGTAACAGCATTTGAAAAGAGTGAAGGCATTGTGGGCCAATCTGGCTTTATTCTACAATGTAACCTTTTCATCTTTCTGTTCACAGAGGTAGGTAGAGGAACTGGACACAAAGATCCATTTTCAGTCACAATCTTGTTACAACATAACATAGCACACCCTGTAAAATCATTAGGCAAGTAGCTGAATGTTACTATTAATACCCCATTCTTTCACGGCTCCTGCTCCTCCATTCTCCTATTCAGTTTCCTTCCATTAAAAAATGCAATAAAAAAAACTAAACAAGACAGGAGTGTATTGTCTAGCTTGAGTCATACTAGTATGTCATTGTTCTTCTGGAATTAAAAGACTAGGAGGCATGAACTTTTTATTCTTGGCCATGCTTTCTAATAAATACTGTATTCCCCTAATTCACAAGGCATTTTGACATTGCCTGCATCACAAAGATTATTCTGAGAATCTGGTATTTCTCTTTTACTATAATAAGGCATCTCAGATGTTCCCCTTTACTGTAAGGCATGTTGGTGATTCCCCTTGCAAAACATCACAACTGCAGTAATATTCAAGCCTTTATTCTTTTGCTTTCATTTGCAACTACATCTTTCATCTATACAAAGGCAAGAGTCTCCATCATCTGCCTTGTCAAGACATGTCTCCACCGACAGTGGAACTTTAAACATGTCAGTAATGAAGATG
Organism: Protopterus annectens; assembly: GCF_019279795.1. Lineage (NCBI taxonomy): Eukaryota > Metazoa > Chordata > Ceratodontiformes > Protopteridae > Protopterus > Protopterus annectens. The sequence continues at coordinate 1,949,307,614 of NC_056741.1, forward strand.
AGACAAAAAAGACAGAAACAAAAAGAAAAAAGTATGCTAACTCAAAATGAAGGCACAGAAACTGAAACTACAAAACAAATTGAACAGAAATATGTTTTACTTAGCACCACTGTTTCAAGTTTCTTTTTCTTCCCAGAGGAGATCTTGTTAGCATGACAGTGTTATGCAAATTCATTGCTACTCTTTTCTCATGTATACAAACCTTTTGATTTTTTGTTTTGCCACTATTACAAAGGTAGTATGAACACAGTTTGCATAACTGCACATTTTATTTATTTATTTATTTTATTTTACATTTGTTGACTGGGATAGTCCTACTGGATATATGTCCATTTTCAGCGGAGGCCCGGGGAGAAAAGCTCCAAGATAATAATACACATTGATCATTTAATAAATGCTAGTTTCAAGCAGATTACAGTCATAAACAATACCAGCATTTAGCACATATAGTACTAACTTATTATAAAACATTTTATAAAACATAACATTATTTTCAAATTTATATATACATAACATTGCATTCAGGTTTAAGACACATTGAGCAGCAGTTATACAATTGACCCTTCCTGAAATGGAGTGGTAGAAAAAAGTTAGAAGTAGTTGAAGGTAAGGCACCTAACAAATAGAGAGGTCACTAGTCTGAGGGTATTTAAAATACCCTTCTTATATCACAGAACAAAGCAATGCTGTCTTTCCAGCATAGTTCATTTCATTCATTCATTCATTTATGCTGCAACTGCATATGAATCAGCTTATGCGTTCAGCCTTTTATGCTGATAACCATATAAAGCCCTAAAACTGCAAAGAACTGACACATACTGCTTTTGTGGTTTTCCACCATACCTTCTAAATGTCCTTAAAAGGCTCTTTTGTACTGCTTTTCGGTAAAAGCTACATGACGAGATGTGACAGACCACAGATATTTGTTAGCTAGTAACCTCTAGTGTTTAGTAAATACTATTTTAGTTTCTTGCTTTGTTATGGATGAAAGGCTATAGCGCCATGAAGTGGTGATTATCAGTGCTACAACAGTATGTTGAATTAAGTGGATTCTGTCTTCTCACGACAACAAAATTTTGATTGGGTAGAATTAATATCAGTATTTTTTGACCAGCAGATATATCCAGAAAATGAAAAGGGAACTGCTTGAAGGAAAAAAATATTTAGCAACTTATTTCTATTACATTTTAGATACAACAGTTGTACGCAGTGACAAGATTAATTTGTTGTTTTAACTGTGTTCATCAAAAGTGTCAGGTGCTAGGAAAACACAGTGAGAATTCAACAGCATTTTTATGTCCTCTCTTGGAAACTGTGACATACTTTTGTCATAAAGAGACATACAAACAGACCATTTTAATGACAGATGGACTCTGTCAGATAATAGTTAATTATAATGGATAGTGTGATCTATTGCCATCATTAAGTTAAATAGGTTTTGTGCTACTTTCAGTCCATCACTTCAGACATATCTTTTCAGACATTTTTAGCTCTCTATATAATTTACACCCCACAAGCTTAAATCAAAGCAGCACAAATTCAGAGTATTACATTGCAACTCTTGCATCATATTAAGCATGTTCAGTATGTGGACATTGATTACAAATCAACAGAAGCAAGTGTCAGTGATCAGCCTGTACCGATCTAGTTTATGGAGGTGCACAGTCCACCCCTTTGAATCTTTGTAAATATCCACTTTGGCCTTAAATATTTGAGGTATCAGCTTTATTTTGTGTGTTTGGGATCATTATTTCAACTGTCAGTATTCATTGTTTAAAAAATATGTATTACTTGTTAGTATCCCTAACATAATTAGTTATCTGTTTAGATTAAATTAGAATATTTTTCAAAATGCTCTTCCATAGGCAGAAAACTACATATAAAACAAAATGGTCATTGTACTATGCTGCAAGATTTGTGCAAATGGTTACTGTGTGCACTGCAGTACACACAGAATAACAAATCTTGTGGCTTTACATAGATCATAGTATTACTATTGTCTGGTACAATTGTGCACATTCTAAATGTAACCCCCCTCCTCTTACACTGTAGCAACTGTATCTCCAGCCCACAGTACAGCAAACATGAACCCAAACCCAGTAGTTTTAAAAGCAGCTAAAATGGTTGTTGCATCCAATCTTAAGCCTTTTCATGTCTGTCGTGAAGCTTGGACTTTAATGGCCACTTGTCTTCAGAATGTAGTAAGCATTTAATACATTCCTTGTCTTGAAGCAGCAGTGCAATGATAAAATGTTTGACTTAAAGGGTCATCAGATGGTGCTTTTTCTGTGACCTCTAAAAAAGAGACACTTGTGTCTAGCAGGCATCTCCAATTTACAAATAAAAATACATTTACTGATATCCCTCCATAAATGTATTACAGAATGCTTCAATGCATCTGAGTAGTCCCTGCTGATACAATATGAGACAAAGTAACAGTAGAAGTCGATATAACAAATAAATTAAGAGACCACTGACAGCAAAAATAGGAGAAAAAAATTCCACTAAATTGGTGAGTTATCAGAGCTCTCGGGTCATATGGAAAAAGTCATTCACAATTAGCAGGTGTTTACTACTTACAGTCATAGCTCTTGATTTTGCAGACTGTCACTGATTTTGTCTCATATTTTTGCCTAGTCCCTCATATGAACGTTTTATTTTTCTAGTAAATCATTCAGAATTTGAGTCAGTCAGTAATTACATTTTCATATGACTTGTTACTCTGGAAATGCACAATCCAAAACCCGTTAAATTTTTCAGTGAATTAGAGTAATATATATTGTCCTTGGTTTTACTAGGCCTTTGCTCTCACCATTATTTTCAACTTTGTCCCTGATTCATGAACAATGATTATAGTCCATAGGGTGCGGGGGGGGCTTGCCCCCCTGCTTGTCTGTAGTGTAGGATTGCATGTTTGATTGTGGGGGGACATTGTGTGTATGTGTATGTGTATGTGTGTGCTGTATTTGTAGTGTAGGTTCACGGTTTTAAATTTAGCGGTTATGGTGTTTCGGGATTTTAAGCTTTCGGGATATAGAATTTCGAAATACTGAAATTCGGGATTTCAGTATTTCGGGATTCTGTTGTGAACCCACCACACTGGGTTCACTATAGAATCCCAAAATACTGAAATCCCGAATGTCAGTATTTCGAAATTCTATATTCCGAAAGCTTGAAATCCCGAAACACCAGAAGCGCGAAATTCAAAACCCGAAGTTCGGAGCTTCTGGTGTTGCAGTCTGTGAATGGATAGGTGTAAGTTCAGGTCAGTATGTATGAGTGTGTTGGTCAGGGGCTTTAGTGTATGTTAGTGTGTGTTTTGGCTGTGATGTGTGTGTGCAAGGGGCTATGAAGTTTTTGGCTGTGAGTTACCTTTGTGTGTGTGATTGTGCGATTTCAAAGTTAGTATATATATATAAGTAAGGGGGTGTGGAGGCACAGCCCCCCACATGGGGAGTGCAGGGGGGGTTGCCTCCTTGCTTGTCTGTAGTGTAGGATTGTATGTTTGATTGTGGGGGGACATTGTGTGTATGTGTATGTGGGTGCTGTATTTGTAGTGTAGATTTGCGGTTTTAAATTTAGCGGTTATGATGTTTTGGGATATAAAATTTTGAACTACTGAAATTCGGGATTTCAGTATTTCAGGATTCTATAGTGAACCCATTGGAAGCCATATTCAGGCAACACAAAGTATCATCAAAAACATTAGATGGCCTAAATACATTCAGTTCATCATTCTTTATATTAATAGTTTGAACAAAGAACCATATGTTAATCTTAAAAAAGGTCTATGTGTGAGGAAAAAAGGGTACTGGAAGGCTAAAATGATAGCTACATCATTCAAGATTATGATTGGGTGTCAACTGTAACCATGGTGTCATGTGTTTGAGACTTGGATACCAAAAATACATCTCAAGTAAAACTCGAGTGGTGAATCTTGGCATCCATGTCAAGAACACATAATGCAGGGTCGTGATCAGAGACCAAATTATAATTCTTTGTAGTACATGGAGCTTCATCTGTTCCATGTACTACTAGTTACAGACAAAAGAAAAAAAGCTCAAAGTGTTTTGACAGCTTTCAAAGCAGTAAAGCACTTAACCAGCACTGTCAAAAAAAAAGTGTAACATTTTACAATAGGGAAGGAAAGTCCGGGACAGAATACTAGCACAAATAGCAGACAGAAAGAAAGTATGCTCAGCGTATAGGAAAAGACCTAAGTTTGTTCTATAAAACTGAGCTGTATTCCTGTCTCTGAGATGAACAGATTTGAATTATATTAAGCAGAAGTGCATATCCGTGGTGGTGCTTGGGGCCAGTCGAACCACGAAGAACAGCAGCTTTGTGAGCTATGTATCAGATGTGGCTCCATTGGTGAACTTAAGGTTTCACTGTTTCCAAGAAATTTGTAAAAATCATGAGCTAACATCGTCACAACACAGTAGCTAGCCCTTAAAACTTTTTTGTGAAACTTATTTTGGTAAAACAATTATGGCTTGCTTTTCACATTCTGTAAACTAAAATTTAATTTAAAATAAATTACATTCCGAGTAAATTTTCAGTTTACAGTAATTGAATTTACTTTAGCATGTAATAAAGTCTTGACATCCCAGTACTGACAACTCTATACTGTCTGTTTATGTATTTATCGTGTTTGCAGGCCAGGTAGATGGACTGGTCCTTGGACCATCTTCAAGCACAACCTGAGTGAGCACAAACTTACATACAAGTCAGTTAGATCATGTCACAACAATAAGCACATGCTACAAAGAATTGTACACCGGTTACATAGTTCAGGTCAGAGAGATGACTATGTTGAATCTCACTGCACACCTTTATTTATGTGTGTTAACCCTAACCCCAACTCTATACATTAGATTACTAAAAACCCATTCCTAACAGCACCACTACACAAGACAAAAGGACACACAACACAGATAACAACAAATTTGTACAACAATCAGTTTGTCTCCTTACCTAACTAACCCTTACTCTGACCCCAACCCATAAATACTTGCACATTCATTTTGCCCCCCTGCTTGTCTGTAGTGTAGGATTGTATGTTTGATTGTGGGGGGACATTGTGTGTATGTGTATGTGTGTGCTGTATTTGTAGTGTAGGTTCACGGTTTTAAATTTAGCGGTTATGGTGTTTCGGTGCTACACACTGTTACTTAACTAGACTATATAAAAATATAATTCAACATTATCAGAGTCTCACAAATGTTCATTGACGTATTCTATATTTTTAGCACTCAAAAACATTTCAATATTTTGGGCATTCTATATTTTGAATTGTAACCATTATACAGACTTAATATGCTATATCAACTTTCAGAAATTTGTGGTTGAACTTAGCAGGGATGCTGATAAAATATTAAGTTAAATGAAGCATGGTAGATTTAACTAAGAAATAAAGAGAAACAAAACCTTGTAAGTAGAGGGAAGGAAAGACTTTCAAGGGTAGAAACAGATGGGAATGAACTGAATTGTGAGATCCTATTTGTAGACAGCATTTATAAGAAAATACCTTACAAATGAGTTTTCAGACTGTGTTGGTTTTGATGATATCACATGCAGCACATAATATCAAAGCTATAACTAATATAATAAGACTTACCAGGAAATTCTATTTTCATAGGTGAGTATGAAAAAATTATGACAGCAAGAGTGAAACTTGCAAGATAATAATTGTTTGAATACCTCAAGAACTATAATTTTCTGGTAATTGTTATACAAGCTATTATTCTTTAAAGTACATTAACTTCTGTTATTGCTTATATTTTCTTCATATTAGGGAAATGGAGCAAGGAAGCAAAGTTGTTTTATGTAGCAGGAGGTGCTTCCATTTAATTTTAGCACCTCTGTTTCCTTTTTCACTTCTAAGTATGTGTAAATCAGGTTTATTTAATGACTGTGTCATATTTCCTTGCACTGCAGTTTCTCAGAAAGCATTTGCCTGCTCTTTTTGGAACAAAAACTGATTTATTGAGGCCGTGGTGCACTGTTTTGTAGTGTTTTTGGGTTCCTCAATGTTGTGCATTTGTGAAGTTAGTATATACAAGATTGGGAAATGTGGAGGCCTTGTCCCACAATGTAAAGGGTGTAGTCCAACTGCAAAAAAGATACTGTCTTCCCTCTTTACCATTGTACTCAGAGGCATAGATGTGTTTTAATCGACTTGTGATTGCAGAGGTAATTTTTGAGTAGTTGCTGTCTGATATAAAGGAACTTTATTTAAGATTTGTTTAAATTAGGAGCAGAGATGCTTATTATTTATAAAAGTGTTTTTCTTGGTACCTCCAGTTCTTGTATATGGCTTGAGGGCCTGGCACATATTCATGTAATTTACATTCTGCAGTCCTTTACCAATATAGGTAACAAAATATTACAAATGAATGTGTGACATGGATAGGGAAGTACTGCATCTCTGTAATTTGTTTGCTTTTTTCATACGTCATCTTCGATCAGCTTCTCTTCATGGCACAGATTTATTCTTCCCTGAACATCTGGTGCCTGATATAAAGATCAATAGGTCTTTGCTGGAAAGAATGAGAGAGTATATTTATAGTATAAATAAATGTGATGTACATAATGCCCCTGCTAAACATCATGTCGAATGTGGACAGGAGCATATGTTTGGATTTAGGGTGATTGAGATGGTGACTCCTAACACTCGGGGTGGTGATTTTAGGAATTTTACTGAGGAAAGGGAACTATCATGGATCATTATTATGCAGGCAGATAGATTTCCTGGCATTAATGAGAGGGCTTCTATTAAACCAGCTTTGAAAGCTAGAGACCACTTTTAATAAATGTGAATGTTTTATTGGTTTATTAAGAATGTTTTTGTATTGGTTGTCTTGTTTCATTACATATGTTGAATGTATTATATAATGCAGCTGACTTTATTACTTGTTGTCTGAAGAAGTACATTTATTGTGTGAAAGCACTTACCTACCTTGTTGTATTGCATTAAATCTGAGTTTTTATGCTTACAGTCATGTTTTGGTGCTGGTTTATATTTGTTTTTTGTATTTTTTGGTTAACAAGCACCATTTATTCCAGTGGGTCTGTTGGTTTATTGCTTTTGGTTTATATAAGTTTACAGGGTGTGGAGGGCCTTACAGTTTGATTTTTTTTTGATTTTTGTATATTTTGGGCTATTGGCTAAGATGTGGTGATTTATCAGCTTTTCTGTCATTAATGGCACCATAGTGGAATCCTTTCATCCATGGGTGCCACTGTGGTGCAGCAGTTAGCATTGTCACCCACAGCAAGAGGTTCTCTGGTTCAATCCTTGGCTGGGGTGCCTTCTGTGCGGTGTCTGCATGTCCTCCTTGTGGTTGCGTGGGTTTCCTCTGGGTGCTCTGGTTTCCTCCCACATCCCAAAGACATGCTGTAAGTGGATTGGACACTCTAAATTGGCCCTAGGAGTGAGTGCGTGCATGTGTGTGCCTTCCGTGGAAGGTTGGGCACCGGGCTGGCAATTCAACACTGTAAAACTCCACTGCCAATCATGAGCAGACAGGTGATCCTCTGTGGTGACCCCTAACCAGGAAAAAGCTGAAAGAAGAAGAAGAAGTGGAACCCTTTCATCCATGTATTATAAGTAAATAATCAACCAACCAGCTTTTAATATGTGTACTGTCAGAAAACATATTACTCTAATAAAACTAAATTAGTATACACTCTGTAATTACAAAGTGCACATAAATGGACATTCAATAGAGGGTTGTTATCTCCTTGATATATAGTTTATTTCATTAATTTATTTTCATTTGTTTACCTGAGTGGGACTCTGATGTGAAAGAAGCTTTTTCAAATCTAGCCTGTTAAATATAGGAAAAGGTTATGACATAGGTTTTTCATGAAGAGTACAGAAAGTTGCAAAACAAGATAATATACTTATGGATCAGAAATTTAAAAAGTACAGTGACATTTATTGGTATTAATCAATACAGAATTTTGTAAGACGAAATACAGCTTAGTAAGATCACATTAATAAATGCATCTACTCTTTTTTGAATGCTAAAACAAGTATTAATGATAAAATATTTACAATATTTAAAATGAGATGAAAGCTTGGATGGAAGAGGTGTTAAACTGGGATGGAGAAGTAATGAAAGAGGAAGAGATAAAAGAAAAGACAGAATGGTTATGATTAGAGGTAAGTGAGAAGCAGAATGGTCATGATTAGAGGTAAGTGAGAAGGCAGTATGGTTATGGTTGTCAACAGGAAGCATTAATGTTAAGGTTAAACAGAGTACAATAAAAAGTTGTGGAAAAAATGTAGATTTTATGCTGGGTGATTCTTTAAGGTGAATTTACAGCTTGCTAATTTGGCGAGATGGCATTTGACTGTAGTTCGGAATTCAGAGCAGGAGCTGAGGTCTCTAATTTTATGGGGGAATTGATTCCCACACTTTAGGAGATTGACTGAGGAAGCAGAGCATGTTTTGGTGTAACCTTTGGAATGGTGTTGGGAGAAGTTTGGAGTTGGTGGGATTAACTTTGTACAAGAGGGAGCCCAGCAGCAGGTCACTTCATTGATGAATTGGGAGCCATTTGATGTTTCTAAAAACAGAACAATGTTGTTTTCTCTGAGGAGATAGTGTAATGAAATGAGAGGGTCCACTTTGGTTTGTAGACTGATCAGACTTGTTGAGAGGTTGATGCTTTAAATGGAAGGTCATACTCAAGGTGAATGAGTAGAATGCCTTTTTCTATTGTACCACTTTTTTTCTGGAGATAGAAAGTAAGAGATTTTTCTGGCCTGAAACTGATTATTTTTTCTTTAAGCTTTGATTTATTGGATATGAAATAGAATGTTAACTTTTTGATAATACCAAATACCTATAAAGCAAAAATGGTTGGAAATTTTCGAAGCTCTAGGGTTTTATTCACAGTCCCAGGCTACACATATGTTTAAGGCACATGTGAAAATCACTGTGCTATGCAAATATATAAATGCGAGAATTGCAAACAAGTGGCACTGTTTTTTGAACTTTTGAATATGGTCTGGCAGTTGGCTCAGGGGTTAAGACTGAGAGCAGTAGTTTCTATGGTATAAGGTTACATTCCTTCAGCCCTCATTTACCTACTGTTTGACCTTGACCAAGTCACTTAACCAGATAGTGCTTGGAACAACTGGGAATTTGAGCTAGGCTCCTCAGTGATCCCCTAGACTGCAAGTCTACTAATTACCTCTGAACTTATATCTAAAGTGAGCTATGAAGAATGCAAATGTGTGCAAAACAGGTAGACTTCTCTGTATGTGATGCACTTATTTATAAGTTCCAGAATGTTTTCAGATAGTTCCGGAGGGATTGCTATGTTACATTATTATCACTGGAGTGTTCTGTACAAGATTCCTCTAGCTGTGGCTCAGTGCTGCTAGGTAGCAGCACATGAATATTTATAGATTTTTACTTTACTGCAAAAGTGTCCTTATTATATGGAAACCAGGTTTGGACGTTTATAAGTTATGAAAAGGGAAGATAGGAAAGTCACAAAATGGGAAGAGAGCAGACTAAGAAAATGTATTCATTTTATTTATTTATTTAACATTTGTTTACTGGGAAAGTCCGACTGTACACAGGTCCATTTTCAGCGGAGGCCCGGGGAGAAAAGCTCTAACAATATGAAAAAACAAACAAACATTATACCACAAGAAAATTACAGAGTACAGACCAACAATGAAAGTACACATTGCAAATATAAATAACTGAAAGAGATGACACCTTAGCAATTTTAACAAAATTTGTCCATCAAAGAGTATATGGTATTATACAAACTAGACTAGCATATATATTAGAAAGCACAGTATGATATTTCTGAGTAAGACTTGAAATTATTTGAAGTAAAAAAGTAAGTATATACAGGGAAGGAAGAAGGCATAATAGGATAGTAGTGTACAGTGTAGATGTAAAGAAAGTCAGAGAGTGTGTATAAAAAGTGGAGAATATAGAGTTAATCAGGTGGGTAGCAAGAGCAAAGCCAGGACTTTTCTAAGTGAGTAAATACAAGTGTTTTAAATTGTACTATGGAAGTGATGGAAGTGGGTAGTTTATTCCGTATTTTAGGAATGATGTTAGAGAATAAGGATTTTCCAGCTGAGTTTTTAGCTTTGGTGGATTTAACTAGGAGTTTGTCACTGGAACGGAGTGTTCTAGTGGTGGTTTATGGTTGTATGAGATCTTTAAGGGCTGTGGTTTTATCTGGTTTATGGAGTATTTTATGGCTGAAGATTAGATGCTTGTATTGGAGGAGATGAGGAAGTTCTAGCCAGTTTAATTGTCTAAGGGCTATGCAATGGTGTGTTTGTAGAGGGAGTTTGTAGTGAATTTGGTTATTTTATTGTAATGTGAGTCAAGTTTAGTAAGGTCTGATTTGCATAGGTTGGTTAGTATAGGGGAGGTGTAGAGTAGGGGTGACAGGAGGCATGTCTGGGCAATGGTAGCTTTTGTAGATCTGGTTAAAAATGTCTTGTTTCTGTAAAGGAGGCCTAATTTTTTATGAACTTTTTTGATAGTTTGGGCTATGCGGATATCAAATTTTAGATTGTTGTCAATTTCGATCCATAGCAGTTTGGTATGTGTCACAGGGGTGATAATAGTTTTGTTTTTGGACTCTAGGGTGAAAACTGGGAGTGTTGCAGGTGTTCTTGATGGTTAGAAGAGGAGGAGTTTGGTTTTATTTGGGTTTAGAATGAGTTGAGAATTGGTAAGCCAGGATTCTACTGATAGAAATGAGTTCTGGGTTATGGCATGGAGGTCCTGTATGGTGAGGGCAGAGCATATGAGGGTAGAGTCATCTGAGTATTGTATCACAGATGATTGGTGAGTGGAGGTGTGGAGTTGGTTGTTAAAGAGGGAGAACAATAGTGGTCATAAGATCGAGCCTTGTGGGACACCTAGGGAGACTGAGAGGAGAGTGGACAGGTGATGTTGCCACAGTACAGCCAGCCTGTTGTCGGTCTGATAGGTAGTTTTGGAACCAGGTACCAATGGAGGCACTAAGGCTTATGGAGGAGGGGAATTTGATCAGTTTGTGGTGGTTTACCATACTGAATGCTTAAAAATACAACAGGAAGGCATTAAGAGGATAGTGCTGGAGGAGGTAGAAGAAGATAGGTATTTTTTGTTGTTGAGGCTAGTCCCCCCTTTTTTCTGAAATATGTGTATGTATATATGTATGTGTGTATGTGTGTACATCTATATATATATATATATATATATATATATATATATATATATATATATATATATATATATAGAGAGAGAGAGAGACAGCGCCAGTGCGAGAGAGAGAGATTGATGTGTGTGTGTGTGTGTGTGTGTGTGTGTGTGTGTGTGTGTGTGTGTGTGTGTGTGTGAGCACATATAACAAGCAAGTAAAGGTTAACATATGTTTTGTTGAGAAACAGATAGTCGACAGGTTTGTGAGATTTACAGTCCATGGGGTTGGGGAATATGCCCCTGAACCAGGGATTGTGTGACCTTGGAGGTAGTATACATAATTAGCAGGGGGTGCAGGGGGATTGTCCCCTTGCAAAAAAAAAATTGTAGTTTTCTTTAGTATAGCTGTTAAGATCTCATTTTCTTTGATTCTTTGAGGTAGATGTTTTAGTATCAATCAACTGAAGTTTATACTTACTTCAGTAGATCAATACATACATATATATATATATATATATATATATATATATATATATATATATACATACAAACATATATTCAACTGAAGCCAAAGCCATATACACATAGGCTAGGGCTTAAAACTTTGCAGAGAGAAGCCTAGTATGAACCTATGAACCTATATATAAGGAAATACAGGAAAAGATAATGGCAGTTGGATAGGAGAGAGGGTTATGGGAAAGTTAAAGGTATTAACAATTACATAAAAGTAAGACAGGAGCACTATGTAGAGCTTTTACATTTCTGAAAAGGTTCACAGACAACTAGGCATAAATCAGTCATTTACAATCACTGCAGTTAGGATCAGAATATTAAAAGTAGGTTGATAATATTGGATTTATTGTGACATCTTCAGGATTAGCTTCTTCCTTACTGGCAAGGAGGCAACTTTTATTACAGTGGTGTTGTTATACATTAGATCACACTTGTTTACTATGCTGTAATTTTACATTAATGGAGTTGCTTCCTACAGACTGTGGTATCTGACAATAGAAATGCGCATGACCAAAGTGCAGACAGACTAATTGCAGCTTTCCAAAACACCCTCATAATCCTGCATTGCAATTTACAAAGTCATACTTGTGAGCTAGATGAAGAATTTCCTTAACACACCAAAAATGTAAACCAAGAAAAAGAATTGCAGCAGAACTGAAAGAAGAAATTACCTGGACTGCCTCCTTTTTAAAAATATTACCTTATAAATTCAAATTTTCCAGAATTGTTTCAACTCTGCAAGGAAAAGGGTGTACTAATAACTTCAAAACTTATATTTCTAGGGAAAAGATGTTACAGCATCAGGAAAAAAGACAGAGGATGAAAGACTTCACTACTGAGTAGAACAATATCCTCATGGATGCACTTAGGACACATGGGGAATTTTTTTTTTTTTTTTTGGAAAAGGGGGCCCAAAACTGGCAGGGCAAGCTAGGGTATAAAATCAAGTCATGACTGACATAAATGCTGTAGGAAGAAGTAACTGTATCTTGGCAAAATTCAGAGAAAGAGCCTCAAATCTCACCAGCTAGCACTTGTGCATGATTTGTGGGACCATTACTGACACTGTCATTAGGGACATTACATATGACATGCTCCAAATGTAATTGCTGTAATACATGCCTTGTTCAGCAGGAAAAGAATTTGAAGAGTGTCATAGAGGGCACAACAAATCTCATCTGTTGGAAAATCCAATTGCTTCACTTACCTTTATGCTGTTAAAAAAGAGAAGAAAAACATAAAATAATCAAAGTTTAAAAAAAAAACACTTGAGACCTGTTGTAACAGTGAAACATTTCAAGATTCAAAATCATTAACATCTGCACTAGCAGCCAAATAAAACTTCAATGACATAATTAAATTATTTAGGGTGCAGCAATTCACCATTTCATATCACCTGATCACCTGATACCTTATTGTACCCTCCTCTGCTGATGGAACTAGCACTTGTGCCACTGACCACTAAACTCTGTGGAAATGTTTATGGCTAGGACCACATGAACTAAACATTTCTGTAAACATTTACTACTTTATCCCTAACCTAAGAAATCTACCATATTCCTCATCTTATCTCTCATCTACTTACCTTTCTCTGTTTTCTCCTTTTTGGTCGCTTTCACAACAATTCATTCCTTAACTTGTTTCACCTTTTTCCTTTTTGGACTGTCTGTATCCAAACACTCTTTCCCTACTTTCATCTTCTAACAGCAACTAATGACTGGTGCCAAAGTCATGGCCTCAAGCTAAATGCAAAAAAATGTATCATCATACCATTCAGCAAAAATTATTGATTACCACATCAATGGAAACCCCCTAAGCACACAACCTGTGGTGAGAGACCTGGGCACTCAGGCTGATAACAACCTCACATTCGACCATCATGCAGCGGCAGTTGTCAGAAAAGCATTTTACTTAGTTCATCTCATAAATAAAGGGATTGTATCCAGGAAAAACAGAAGGTTATTACCTCACTGTACTCCTTGCTCATTAGACCAATAATTGAGTATAATGCACAGTTTGGGCATCTGCACCAACTGGAAAGGCCACTGAAATACCTCACAAAGAGAATCCATGGCCTCCAACACCTGTCCTGTGCAGATAGGCTCAATCACTATCACTCTACTTGTTATCACACAGATTGCTCAGGGGTGATCTATATCTCACCTACAAGGCAATCTTGGACCCTGCCCTACTAGACATGCTCCATATCTGTAACTCCTCACACACTACCTGCTCAAAAGGCCTGAATCTAATATGCAACATCTACAAAACCTGCTGGAGAGACAGGTTTGTCTACCAGAGGCTGCCCTGTCTCTGGAATAGACTTCCCATACATGTCAAACAGAGCACCTCGCTGACCCTCTTCAAGCGCAACCTTAATGAGTTGATGGGAAATTACAAATATGTCCTAGGGGTTTCACCTATGTCCCTCATTGACCAGGGTGACAGGTGCTGACTGAGGTTTCTTTTTGGGAATAAACTCTTGGCTAGGCTTGGAAGGGCCCCAGGACCATTAGCCTAGTAACTTCCTATGATCCTATGATGATCCTATGTAACCTTCTGACCTCTGATTAACCAGATAATTCTTTACTCCTCAATCAATCTGCATTCAAATACATATTGCTTATATTCTCTTCATTTTCAATAATGTTTGTACTCTTAACTAAATGTGCATAATATAAAGTTTAATGCTATTCTATACTTTCACATTGTAATTGATGTACTATAGTACACTTTACATAATTGATGTGCTTGGAGCTTTTCTTTATGTGCCTCCAGTGAAATTGGGTACTCTTGACCCAGTCAGACTTTCCCAGTAAATGAATGTCAATAAATAAATAAATAAAAGCAAATAAATAAATAAATAAATAAATAAATAAATTAATTAATTAATTAATTAATTAATTAATTAATTAAGATCTGTGGGGAAATGTTTAATGTACAGTGCAAAGTCATCATGCAGTACTCAGTACAGGCCACACATAACACTGCCTGCACCAAGTATTATCTCTGTAACGTTAGACTGTCATGTGAAGAATGTCATGGCTTTGCAGCCTTGTACCAGGCATGAGCCTGCAGGAGGGGGGTTCCATGTTGCTGCTGCTGTTGGTTGGCCAGTGTCACTATCATCACTGTTGGAGTAAATAAGAGAGGGCGCTCCACTATCAATGGCTGTCTGTGGCTGTTGCACACTGGATCGACACATGACCATGTTATACAGAATGCAGCAGGCCACTAACATTCGGCGTGCAGTAGCAGGCTCATACAAAAGCCCCCCCCCCAACTCATTGAGGAAATGGAAATGGCCTTTGAGCAAGCCAAACACTTGCTCATTGACTGTTTGTGTCTGGGACAGAGCGGTGTTAAAGTGCTCCTCAGCAACTGCATGTGGGTTGTGAACTAGTGTCATTAGCCCAGGTTTGAATAGGTAACCCATGGCACCTGGAAACATAACAAGGAGGGATCATATAAAGAATGGATGATTAGTCAGTATTGCTTATCTCAATTCAATGTTACTAACCATAGGTATTTATCATTATAATTCTCTACTCTTACCAAGCAGGTGACCATGAGAAATCCTACCATGCAGAAAGTGGCAGCATTGTGAGCTGAAGGAATTATGAGCACTAACAGGATGCTCATCTGATACTTAGTGATGATCACACACTACATGGAATCTGATGGAATAATAGCCCTTCCTGTTGTGGTACCTCTACCCCGTGGTCCACATTGAGCCCTTACAGCCATGTGAGTGCAGCCTATTGATCCAAGTACCTCATGAGAGCTTGCTGTTCTGTAGAAGGCACACACGGTACTGGACACCTCAGGAGAGCTGGCCATTCTGTACAAGGCCTGCTTGGTACTGAGTACCTCTGGAGGGCTGGCTGTTCTGTGGAAGCATGCATGGTACTGGGCACCTCAGGAGAGCTTGCTGTTCTGTACAAGACATGCATGGTATTGGACACCTCAGGAGAGCATGCTATTTTGTAGAAGACATGCATGGTACTGGCTCAGTCCTGTGGTCCTCATTCTCAAGTGCCAAGAGTTTATTCAGCAACTGCTGCAGTATTCTTAAGGCAGAAGCCCCTGAGATACCCAATATGCCCTCAGTCTATGTCTGAAACATACCAGTGTCAGCTTTAATGAGAGCTATTCATACCTTGGTATCCATGGGAAGAGGAAGATGATGCATTCCCCCATTCCCTGTTTGTGGGTTTTACAAGTTCACCTTATGATCTCTCTGTCTACTTTAAATCTACCAACTTATTCCTATTCTGCAAAGTTCAAGTGGGCTATTCTCATGCCATATCTTATTGTCCTATATTGATAAGTACTGATCAGCACAATGGACTGTGGTACAGCAGAGACAAGCAGCTCAAAGCATGAAACAACAATGTTTGTAGCAAAAACAAGCATCTTTGCCAATGGCAAAGTGACTAGATAAGGCATGGATTTACTTTTATAACATAAGTGCACATGGTGCACTTGCTTAACAAAATGTGATTGAATCTCAAAAGGTCTGAAAGAAAGCTTCTTTTACATAGTTAAGTTATGCCATGTGCACACATTTCATAATTACATATCATCTACTGCAAACTTAGAAAGTTTCCACCTGCCGAATTTAAGTGAAGCAGATGTCTCTGAATCCCACCTTGGCTATGCTTGAATGCAATCGGCACACATGCTCATTGTACACTTATCTAACAACTTTCTGTTTTATCTGCTCCATTTTGTTTTCGGTTTTAAGAAATCTGCTTGGTCTGGTGTTTTTGCTCTATGTGGGAGACAGACACTTAAATTATCTAGCCTGTACATTTCATGTTTTTTTTTCATTTGTTAATTTGTTTCTTGAGTGATATTTAAATACACACAGGGAATTTCTGGGTCGTTTTTTTTTCTGATAAGACTAAAAGACTGCATAACTATGTGCACTGTTGGTGACTCCTTGCTAGTTATTTTTTCCACCCACCCATTGTTTGATCTGCTTTTTAAACTTGATGATTTTAAGCTGCTTACCCTTACTGAAATTCAACTTTATAAGCTCCTTCCTTTCTATACTGCTGTGTATATTTTGAATTATTTATTTACATTTCCTTGTGCTTGTTTTTAAAAAAGTACATTCTGCTTCTAATTGTTCTACTGATTTACTTGCTCTGAATTCATTATCTAGCACGCTGTTGGATAAAGCAGTGTATTTTTACACTCTAGCAAGCACTTTTCTGTGTGTTTACATTGAGAGGTCAGTGGACTTTTCATCTAATGAGACTGGTTGGTAGCCTGGTCTGTATATGCTGGGAAAAACACTAGAGATTCCTGGATGGCTTATTAATCAGCTTATATTGTTTTTATTGTCTTTATAAATTCTGTACAATTGAATGACTTTTGACTCATTTCTACAAAGTGAAGTACTTTTATTGAATAATCATACTTTTATGAGCTGTTTAAAGTCCACTGCTGTATCTGTATCCTTATGTTTGTCTCTGGTAGCATTTCACTCCAGACACTCCTTTACTGTCTTTTACATTAGGAAAACTGAGATTATTCATATAGTGGCAGCAGGTGATAACCTGGTGTATCTGAGTTGGGAAGTAAACAAAAGGGTTCTGCCATAGTTCTGGCCAGAGGACTCAGTTTTCTGTATTTCCAGTGCTGGTATAAATTTGGCACATTTGCACAGAGCTGTTCACTATGCCAGTGCCCTGTACAGATGCAAAAATCTGGAAACATTGCTTATTTTCATTATACTGTGAACATTTACCGTGTTATTTACCCAGGAGTATTGCTGCTCAGAGAGCATCTAATTTGGTGCTGGGCAGCATCACTGGTTAGGATAGCTGCAGATTACACCAAGTAAGGACCCTTCCCTCATCCAGTTGCAAACACCCTCCACTCCTGTCCTTTCAACTACACATTAGGACCTGCAACCATGGATGAGCACTTTCCTGCTATCTCTGCATCCAGATTGATCGACGTGGGTGTCCTGCGCAATGTAACAATTGACTTTTCTACACTGGCAATCACTTAATTCTTGAACAGACAAGTACAGTATGTGAGAGATGTAGCTGCACACTGACATTGGAGGCTAGACTCTCACATATAGACACAAAAAGCAAAAAACAGGTTGTCAGTGACTCACAACACCTGGTTTGAATGATTGTATTTCCATAATACCTCTACTAAAAATGAAATCTGCAAAACTTTGAATGTAATAAACATAAATGGTCAAGGGAGGGCACTGTTTCACACACAATAAGACTAGATTAAATTAATGTGAATGAGATATACTTACTTCTCTTTATGTAATACAATGGTTTTAAATGTTTTAATTTCAATGGATGTTTTAAACAATGGTTGTTTTTATTTGAATTTATATTTACAACATTATATTTAATATATTTAATATATTTAACATATTTAATACATTTACTAAGAAATGGAGTTTATACAATTTTTTAAAAAGGGTTTATATAATATGATAATTAATTAATTAATTAATTAATTAATTAATGGTGAATTTTTATTGGTAGACAAGGATGTGCTTTAGTATAAATTAAATGTTTTAGGGTATGCTGGTCATCTGATGAAGTAATTTTTATGACGAAAACGCAAGTAGATGTATGGTGAAGGCGTTTATGTAATACAAGTGTCTCTGTGTGCGTTTGGAATAAACTTGGTTAATTTGTTCAAACTTTGCTGGTTTGAGCCATCCAGCGTGAATACTGCTTATTGTTTTTGGTTGTCAGTGACTCACCTACATCACTCACCTCACCCACAAAGGACCACACACATAGACCCACATATGTGGAGGTACTCATATGTAACTTACCCAAACCTCAAAGGCCTCTCAGGTGCAGTCCTCAGAAATTCTGCATGTACACAAACAAGACAATTCCCATCACAACACATAATGCCATATCTCATTGTGCCTCAACTACCAAGTCCATCAGGCAAAACAGTCCACACCCAATATTTTGGTCATAGGAGACTCCATTGTGAGACAACCTGATGCCCATCTTACCAGGATGGATAAGGGGAAGGATACAGTTAGTTGCCTGTCAGGGGCCAGGATTCACCTAATCATGCAAGCACTCAGGTCCACTTACCACTAAATACCAGTATTACTCAGTCATGTGGGCATGACTGACCTGAGACATAACTCCATGGAGTATATGAAGAGAGACATGGTTGAGCTCTCAGAATATGTATCACAGGCAGGTATGAGCCTAGTGCTGAGAAGCATTCTACCATCTTCATGGATGATGCCACAATACCAGCAGAAAATTATTGAATTTAACAATTGTCTTAACTACTGGCGTCATCCCAAAGGGGTCCAATACTTGTCAGCCTGGGAGGATGTGCTTGATAGACCACACTGCTTTGCCAGGGATTGTCTTCACCTGTTATCTCTAGGCTTTTGGATATTGGCCAAAACATTATATACCCCTATTATGCCTTTTTTTAGGAATTGCCAAACAGACAATCCTTACAATGTAATAAAACCTATCCAGGATGAGCTAAAGGTGTTACCGCTCAATGCTAGGAACTTCAAGAAGAAACTGCACTCACTCCCTGGAAGCTCTCCTCACCCTGGAGAATGGTTATGGCTATACAGTTACTGAAACATGGTTCAAAACCATGGAAAGCATTCTGGCAGTACATGGCTATAATGCCTTTCATACATTCTAGCGATCCACTGAACATGAAAGAGCAAAAGGTGGAGGTATATTTGTCTACATAAAGGATAAACACACCTCAAGGCTGATCAAACAATATGACATGCTTGAGCTACTCATTGTCCAACTAATAATATGAAAATCCATTGCTGTAGTCTTACTGGCTACAGGTCCCCCACTATGAAACAGGAAACCCAAAAATCATACCTGAAGTTACTAGAATCACCATCCAGCTCAATACCATACTCGTGGGTGATTTTTTTATCTACCCCTTCATTAACTGAGAGGCATACACAATGACTAACATGCATGCCCAAAGATTTTTTGACTTTGTAAACTCAAATGCCCTGGAGCAGCTAGTCTACACTCCCAAATATCCTAAATCTGGTAATCACAAATATGAAAGTGTTCCACCTTCACTGGTAAGATCAGATCACAAAGTGGTCTCCCTTGAAATAAAGATAAAACTAGTCCCCCACCTAACCCCAAAAACTTTAAGAACTTCTCTAAGGTAAATTACCCCTATTAAGGGATGGCATATCTAGTTTCCAAACTTCGCCAAATCCAGAAAACACAGAAACCTATGCAGAGGCATACACAAAAACCATGCATGGCCATATAAACAACTGCATAGAAATGGCAGTACCAGATCAAAATAAACCCAGGTCAAACCACAAAACAAGCCACCCTGAAAATCCTGTCGAGGAGTAAGAAAGAGTGTACACAACAGAGCAAAATGTCTCTCCTTAGTCTAAACAAGTGAATCAGGTAACTACTCAAGTCTCTGAAAGCAGACCTTGAGGTAAAAATAGCTCCCAAAGCTAAGGATAACCATAAGGCATTTTTCAGTGATGTCTGTCATCTTAAGGGCAACACCCAACAATGTGTGGAATTAGTTGTAGATGGTATCATCTATACTCAGCCGGAAGACACAAAAAATCTACTGGCCAACAAATTCAGCTCAAATTTCACCTCTCCATCACCCCCAGTTCTGCTCCAAGAAATAACACTCCACCACTCCACCACCAATCATCACTAAAGAACAGGTTACCACTGCACTCTCTAAAGCTAAAAACACAGCCTCAGTGGGATATGACAATATACTAGATTGCCTCTTAAACAGCTTACATCAAGACTTATCAGGCCAATTAGAATCTTTATTTAACCACAGCCTCTGGACTGGCTTTGGCCTGATAGAGTGGAGGACAGTAATAGTCATCTGTCTGCATAAAGGGGGATCATCTAGTGACCCAGGAAATTACAGACCCATAATTTTGACTTATCTTATATGTAAGGCCATGGAAAGAATAATCATGGACCTGGTAAATAATGACATAGGAGACCTTCAAACACTGAACCTGACCAAATTTGGCTTTGTCAGGGGCAGGTAATACCTACTGAATTTGGTGAATTTCCTTGAGAAAGTCACTAAAGCCATGGATAAGGGTAAAACAGCACAGACTGCCTACCTTGACCTGGCCAAGGCATTTGACAAAATACCCCACTCAGGTATTAAAAAAAACTCACAAAACTGGGCATAAACCCCTATATTACTAGATGGATAGCCAACTGACTCATGGACAGGGCACATAGTTAAAGTGGGTGAATTCAACTCCAACAAGAGGCCAGTTACTGGTGGTGTGCCACAGGGCTCAGTACTGGGACCACCCCTGTTTAGAATATACTTCTCTGAAGTCAGTTCAAATGTTAATTAAATAAAAAAATGGGAGAAAAGCATGTGTAACTTTTTAATTTTCTCCTTTTCTCAGTTGTCCATTGCTGGCCAGCTAACTGAATTGAAAAGTTTGCCGATGACTGCAAGATGGTGGCAATCATTGTATCCCCTAGCAATGTAGATATCCTTCAGGAGAGTCTAGATCACACAAATGATTGGTGGCAGAACCATAGCCTAAAACTAAATGCAAAAAAAATGCATTATCGTACCCTTTGGGAAGTGAAATACCCCTCCAAATTACAACATCAATAGCACACCCCTTAGAGTAGACTCAGATATGAGAGATCTAGGCACATGGATAGATAGTAGCCTGAACTTTGACCATCATGTGTCCACAGTGGTGAGGAAATCCTTTTATATGGCACAACTTATAATTAAATGTATGGCATCCGGAACCAAGGAAATTATAGTCCCACTGTACTCAGCCCTCACTAGACAAATAATTGAGTACAGTGTGCCATTTGGCATGTACTTGACTAGGCACTTACAGCAGCTGGAGTGAACTCAGAGTTTCCTCACAAAATAAAATACAGTGTGTAAACAACATGAACTATGTGGATAGACTAAAAGCCCTATCCCTTTACTCTGACTCCTACTATCTATTAAGGGGTTACCTATGCCTGACCTACAAGACACTCACAAATTCAGCTCTGATGGAGCTGCTACACATTTGATCTAAGGATCTAAACTTAGTCAGTGACTCAAACAGAACATACTGGAGAGATAGATATGTGTCTCAGAGATTGCCCCTTCTTTGGAACAAACTTCCTATTCACATTAAGCAGAGCCCTTCCCTGGCCCTCTTCAAACATTGTTTGGATCACTAGATGGGGAATCACAAATTCACACCAGGGGTAGTGTCTATGTCCCTTATGTACAGGGGCAATCTGTAAGATACTCAATGCACAATCACAAATCCATGCTATCATCTTCCCCTAGGGGCCATATAATTCAGTAAAATAGGATTATATAGGCTAGGGTTGTAAGGGCCCTTAAGCTGTTAGCCTAGTAATCTCCTATGAACCTATGAACCTGTAAGTGCATACAAGGCTAACGACCACTGGGACTTTTATAAGCCTAGAATAGGAGAAAAAAAGCTGGCTAGGCAGAGAGATATGAGGAAATCAATTTAATAAAAAAATATATAAAAAACTTTTAAAATACAACAAGGATAAGCACTTTCATACAGATAGGTACTTCATCAGATCCAATAAAAATCTCTACACCAGTGTGCATCTTTATAGCTTAATGTCTGAGATCACGTGACTTTAGTATTGGCTTAATGGGGATGACATCATTTAACCCCTTACCTTAATTTGCCCTAAGTAAATGCATCCACTTAATCGCTACACATTCAGTTTGTGTTTTTATGTCACCTCCTCTAAGAGATCAAATAAGAGAGCATGTTTATAGCATTACTAAGAGTGACGAAAGGCACACACTATCCAAACATGTTAAAATTGCAGGGAGTGACCATTGGTTTAAATTTATGGTGCTGGAACTGTATACACCAAGACTTAGAGGTCGGGGTTAAATGATGTCATCCCCATTAAGCCAATGCTGAGGTCAAGTGATCTCAGACATTAAGCTATAAAAATGCACTCTGGTGTAGAGATTTTTATTGGATCTGATGAAGTACCTATGTGTACAAAAGCACTTATCATTGTTGTATTTTAAAAGTTTTTTATATATTTTTTTATTAAATTGATTTGCTCATAACTCTCTGCCTAGCCAGATTTTTTCTTCTATTCTAGTGTTTTGTCATTTGCTGGTTGCTCTTTATTTTTATATTGTGGTACTTTTATAAGCCTAACCAAGAAATCCAAATGTATCCTGCAAGTTTATGCGCTGGCCTTTGTAAGTCTAGTCAAGCTTCCCAAATGTGTCTCTCACATTTATGTGCCTTACAGGTTATTTTAAGGGGTATACATGACCAAGGTCAAGACTTGCAGGCTGAATCTGTCCATTTGAGACATAAGTGCTAGACCTAGGGTGTATTTCCAATTTCTAATACACTGGTCCAGGTTTCTCTTGAATAGAGTTAGGGAAGAGCCTGCTTCACATGGATGGGAATTCTGTTCTAGAGAAGGAGACTTCTATGAGACACATACCTGTCCCTCCAACATATCCTATTTATGTTGCAAGCAAAATTTAAATCCCTAGATCAAGCAATTCTGATGCTATTCTTTTTCTGGATTATGTGAAAGGTCCATCAGAATGGGATCCAAGGATACCTTAAATGTCAGGCATAGATCGCTTCTCAGCAGTTTGCAAGAAACAAAGAGGCAATCTGCATAAGACATACTGTTTACTCCTGTATTCATTTTATGAGGAATCTGTGAATGTTCCAGTTGTTGCATATATGTGGTCAGGTACATACTGAAGGGAAGACATTGTACTCAATGGCAGGCCTCATGAGGTCTGAATACAGTGGAACTATGACTTCCTTGGACCTAGATGTCATGCTCTTGCTTATAAGTAATATTGATGAGAACCTCTTTAGGGCCTTTGTGCAGCTTGGCTGTCAGCTGCACTCAAGTGCTGTGGTTTCTATCCAGGGTATTGACCACTTTACCTGGCAGGTGTAATGAACACAGCAGCATCTGGGTTAATACTAGTCAAGAAGCATCTTGGGATTAATGCCACTCTTTTGCTTCTGTTGAGAGAAGGAGCTAAGGTTCATTGATTCCTAGTTGCATGCTGCTGTGTTGTGATCAGTACAATCTCCACTAACAGAAGGATAACACCTCCATTAATCAACTGCAATTCTTATAGGTGCTACTAGGATTTTTGCTATCCAAATGTCTCTGTAACCAGCATGGTTGGAATGGGAAGCCTAACACAATGTAGCAATTGTTTCATGTTTACTGACCACCTGCTACTTAAACAAACTGAGACAGTGTATTAGAAATGCGAATAGTACATGACATTGGAGGCAAAACTCTCACATGGATACACTACAAATAACAAGCAAGTTGTTAGTAACACACAGTACCACTCTGAACCTAACATACACAGATCAAACCAAACATATACACCTATATATGCTGAGGCTCTTAAAAATAACATATCTAAATTACAAAGGAATCCTAAATGTAACCTAAGCAAGAAGTACCTTTCATGACTTGACAAACATACAACACAGGCTACACCCACTATAAAACATACAATAAATAGTCAAACTTTCTCAGTTCAAAAGCCCATAAAGCAAACCTCTACACAATTCAACATCCTAGTCATAGCTGACTCCATCCGGGCCATAGCACAATAATTGCTCTCCTCTCTTTCCTAGACATAGTAAACCACGCCCATGACTCTGGAGAACTTGTATCTACATACCTCCTTGACCTCTCCAAGGCTTTTGATATTGTCTCCCCATTCCCATCTCTTAAACCAACTTGCTAATCTTATTCTCTTATACAACACCCTTGCCTGGTTCAGCAGCTACCTCTCTGACTGATCTCAGGCCGTAAAATGGAAAACTGGCACCTCAACCTTCCTCCCAACCCCAACCGGTGTCCCCCAAGGATCTATACTCGGCCCAATGCTTTCTAATATCTATGTTAATGACTTCCACACAGCTATTCCTGACACCAAGACAGTCCAATATGCAGACGACTCAACTCTAGTCTGCTCTGCTTCTAACCTCCAAGTACTCCAAATAAATACCCAAACTGCTTTTTCCACCACTGAGAACTGGATGCTTCAAAATCACCTCTCTCTAAATGCCAACAAATCTAAAATTCTACTATTCTCTCCCTCTTGACAAAACCTTATTCAACATTATCAGCCATGCCAACTCCACTATTGAAGTTGTTCCTATTGCTAAACTTCTTGGGGTCACTATTGAAGAACATCTCAAATTCACCACCCATATTCAGCTAAACATTAAGAAAACACATCAGAAACTTGGCATGCTGTACAGGAACTCCCGTTTTCTATCCCCTTCCACAAGACAGACCCTTGCCACTACCTACTTACTACCATCTCTGATATATGGTGCCCCCCTACTAACCAACCTATCTTCCTCCATCTCCTCTAAACTAGAATCCTGTTACAACAAAATCTCAAAGTTTGTCACCAAGTCCAAGTACTCTACCCACCACTGCATGCCTCTCTACCTACTGCAATGGCTAGAACTTCCCAACTACCTGGACTACCTCCAAATCACTACAGCCCACAAACTCATTTTTAAACCCACTAAGTGCCCTGCACTAACTAATATCTTACCACTATATACACCTCACAGAACTCTAAGATCTGCTCACCAAAATCTCATTTCTGTATACAAACCAAACCGTCCCTCAGGTCAGCTTCTCCTATCCTTTTCCTTAGCCAAAAAATGGAACTCTCTTCCTCCCTCTCAAAGAATTTCTCAAAACTTTGATCACTTCAAAACCCAGCTCCATTCCTACCTTTCCAATAACAGGAAATGCACTTGCACTCTACCTACCTAATCCTGCCTAATACATGAATACATACATATACATAAACTACCTTCCACCTTACCCAATAGGAGTTCAATCATATTTACTGTTTTCTTACAAATGTTTCTTTCATAGCATTGTCAGAAGATTTAAAACCTCAGTATAATGGTGACTCTGTATTATCGACCTCTAATTGTATTTACATGTAAATATGCACTGTATACCATACTATGTTGATATTCTACTGTGCTTACATTTTACTACATAATTTTTACTAATTGTTCAATTGTTACTATGTCTTTTATGTTTTGTGGAGCTTTTCTCCCTGGGCCTCCACTGAAAACAGGTTCCTTGAGCTCAGTGGACCTCCCTGGTCATCAAGCTAAAAATAAAATAAAATAAATAAATTTTCAGGTACCTTTCACCAAGCTGTGCAAGGGGAAGGTCGCAGTCATTTGCAAAGCAGGTGTCACGATTCGTCACATCATGCATGCACTCAGTTCTTGCACCACAAGTACACATATGACACAGTCACATGCGTGTAATGACTTGAGAAACACCTCCTTGAATTATATGAAGATAGACATGATAAAGCTTTCAGAATATGTGTTTGAGGCAGGAATGAAACTAGCCTTGAGCATCATTTTACCTTCACCAAAAATGATGCCAGAATATGAATAAAACATTATTGACTTCAATAATTAGCTTAACTTTTGGTGTCATTCAAGGGGAGTGTAATATATATCAGTCAAAGCAGAGATGGTAGACAGTCCTAAATGCTTTTCTTGGGATGGCCTGCATCTATTTCCCTATCAAGGCTTTTTTATATTGGCTAAAATATTTTCCACACCCAAAGCACCTTTTTAGGCAATATCAATCCTGAAAAGCTTCCAACATAACAAAAACAGAATCTGGATACCATAAAGTTATTGCTGCTCAATGCTAGCTGTCTCAACAGAAAGGTCTAGTCCCTACAAGCACTCCTTACCCTGGAAAACTGATATATAAATCCTTACAGAGACCTGGTTCAAGACCATTGACATCTCCCCATCAGTGAAGGATTTCAATGCCTACCACAGGCCCACCACACGAGATGAAAGTATTAAAGCTGTTGATGTCTCCATATTTGTAAAAAAAAAAAAATAAACTCAAGATTAGATAGACAAGATAACAGTCTGGAACATCTCCACATCCAATGTATTATTATCAAGACCTCTTATCATATCATGGGCAACTGTAGGACCTCCTCTATGTCCTTCTTGGCCATAATTCCTACCTATGTAGTTTGGCTTCCCTATGCCTTATGTCAAACACCATTCTCCTACAGGACGTCAACTACTGCACCATCAGTTGGGAGATGTATACATTCTCTGACATGTATGCCCAGAGATTTCTGGGCTTCATCAATACACCCCAACCAAAGGCAATAAAATCTGGGACTTGGCCCTTACCAATAAGAGATAGCTCTGATACCTACCATTTATAATTTTGTTCCCCTGGTCAAAATAGAGCAGAAATCTGCCACATTCAATTTAATACTAAAACCAGAAGCATTCTCCAATACCTCAGTATTTGGGATTATGCCAAAGCTAATCTACTGAAACTGGGTGATGACTTGGCTAAATTCATCATCCCCTTTCAATTCTGTGACCCCACTGCTTATGCAAAATCCTTTACTGCCAAATTCTATGTACACATGAATAGCTGCATGGATGCAACTGTCCCCCTCTGAAATAAACATGATGCCAAATTCAAAAATCAAGCCATATGGTGGTGGTAGGGGCATGTACAGGTACACACATGGAGATGGATGTGTAATTCCAGTTGACTCTCCTCATTGTGGTCAAATGATTTTGTTTTTAAATGAATCCATTGTAGTAAGGAGTTAAACAAACTACCACTATATTATTAGTTTCAGTCTTTCATCAGTCCAGTATTAACTAGGTATTTAAATTTGTTAAAATGGTTACTATACTACAGTGTGGTCAGCACCACATGGCGACTGCCTTCATGACATCAGATACATTCTCAATATCTGAGGAGCTGAAAGCATTAAGGGCATTGATTTCATGACTTTTTAAATATAATGAAAGTGGCAGCTATGGATAGTCACCATATTAAAAACATTACCGCAAATCATGATCAGCTGGAAGCCATATTGGTTACACTGCAAAAATGAGTAAAATAGATCTTCTGGAGCAGAGCACAACCTCAGCCAAATAAGGCAAAGAAATTCAGCAACTTCACTCCCAAACCCTGACATCAGAAAGCAAGGTGGAGGATCTAGAAACTTGCACAGAAGGAATAATGTCCAATTCATCAGATTACTAGAGAAGGAGGAAGGCACAGAACCTGTTAATTTTATAGGGAAAGAGCTTGCTAAATTAATAAAACCAAGATCCCTTCCAGGCGTTGAACATCCACATCACATTTTATCAAGGTGACCTAATAACAGCAGCCAAAAACACTTTATAGTCAAATGTCTGGACTACAACAATAGTGAGCATATGTTACAGACAACAAAGAGTTTGGTCATGAGTATTAAAATTGCTGACTATGTGATTAGAGTGGTTCCAGACTACAGAAAATCTTTGCACTGGAAGAGGAAGTGTCTTCCATCATACCTACTTAAAGGAAGGGAATTTGGTTTCCAAGTTCAGCTCTGCTATCCAGCAATGCTAGTGTTGGCAAAAGATAACATGCAGACCACATTTCAGGAGCCCTATGAAGCAAATCATTTCCTTCCGCTCCAGATCAAGAGTAAGCATCCCACTTATGCAGAAGCTATGAGGAACAACCACCACCTATAAAAGATCCCAAGAAGTGTGATAGTTCTGCCAACACCACTTCTAATAGATTCCCAACCCAAAAGTGAGGTAAAGAGGATTCAATGAATCTTCGAGGGTTAGTATGGGTGGACCTTTTTCCTTCATTAACTGAAACAATGAACTGATATACATCTCTTTGTGTTGAAAGTGAGGACATACAAATGGAATCCCATGAGGAGGTATCCTTCTCCACCCTGGAGATTCAGTTAGAAGAACTAGATAAACTGGAACAGTCACAAGGAGATGTATTGCTTGTACCCAGTGACCTGGTCTGAATATGTCGTATTTCAGATATTTGACAGAGCTCAGCTCTGATTTAACCTATCTGATTTATTGCTGATCGAAAACCAGAGTGATGCTGAATAAGCTAATGTTGGACTCCTTTTCCTAATACATATTTCCTGTAAATAATTTGCATGAATCCACTGAGTCTCAGGGTTTACACTTGAGATTGTACTTGTATCAAAATGTTTTTGTGATGACAGTACTAGCATTGTAGTTTCATAATGTTCTGTCTTAGTTGGTAGCAAAGTTAGACAATATTGAAAAGGACCAGTAGTAGGTATTGATCAACTATGGGAGGCCAACTGGTGGCACACGAAATTCTTCCAAACCCTCATGAATAGTTAGTCGGCTGTGTTATTCAACACATTTATACTCGGTCACTCTCCATCAGTTAAACAAAACAAAGTCCACGTAGTCACAACCACAAGTCAAATAGAAGAATAAAACCACTGTGGAAGCCACAAAAATCCGCTGAAGTAAATTCAATTTAAAATTTATTAATAAAATTGACACAGGTTGAGTGCTTTCATCTAAAATATTAGACTTCATCAGAACACCATCTAAACTGCTTTACAACATATATAGGAAGTACTGACCAATGACAACCATTCATTTGCATGTAAGCAAGTCTTCATTACATCATTTCCCCTTCACAAGTCATTAACACAGGAATCACATAATTTCCTGTGTCATCTCTTGGCCTCAATTATTGGTTTAATTGATTTACTATCATTTATTCCTGGTATGCAAGTAGCATTAAGCAGCATCTGCCACCTCACCTCCTTCTCGCTTAATAAAACTTTTATATTCCCCCCTCTCTGATGTGGAACTATTGCTTCAAGTATGGCAAATTGAAACATAGTACAACCTGAATTATCTCTTATATGCCTATACAGGGCATTATTGACATCACCTTTTTTAATTGCATATATGTGATCATAAATTCTTTCCCTCAATCTACGTCCTGTTTTTCCAACGTAAAATCTGGAACATGTAGTACACATAGCTAAATAAATCACATTTCTTGTTTGGCAATTACCCTTAGCAAAAGTTACTAAGGTATGACTTCTATTACCTAAACATTTAGAATGTTCTTCTAAAATGGCAGAACACTGATTACATCTACCACATTTTGTGGTGCCGGTCTTTTGGGGTTTATTATATATATGACCTTTACATAATTTCTTTTTTATGTTACAACCTATTTTATGAACAAAAATAGGTTGGTCCCCCAGTAACTTGTAAATTTCAGTATCGCATTTCAACATACTCCAATTGTCACAAATAATATTCTTGACATCTATAGTATTCTTCCCATATGGCAGGATACAGGCTCGGTTGAAATCTTTAGTACTGGTCTCTCTATCTCTTTCGATACCTGTACCATTCTCTACACCAAGTAGTGGTTTATATTTTTTACCCCATTCACTACTAACATATGATACTACATCATTAACCACTGATGAGGGGTAGCTCCGTTCCTTAAATAATTTACCTATATAAGTCAATTCTTCCAACATTTCATTATAATCCGATGTCATCCGAGCAGCTCTTATACATTGCCCTTTGACTATGTTTTTCTTCTGAATGTTGGGATGATAACTGATATTCCAAATAAGAATTGCTAAAGGTATCTTTCCTGAAAATTCTGGACTTGAATCCAGTATTACTATGCAAAATGTATGTATCTAAATAGGAAATACCTTTATTACTAACTTGATATGTAAAATTAAGAAACGAGGTGGTTGTGTATAAATATTCTACAAACTTTACCACTGCTCTTTCATCACCATCCCACAGGATAAAGACATCATTTAAAAACCTAATATAACATTGAATATACTTTATCCAATTGCTATTAAGGATAGTTTGCTCTTCCCAGTCCAATAAGACTAGGTTGGCATAAATGGGAGCACTGGCGGCACCCATCGCCACCCCTTTGCTTTGCCTATAATACTCTCCTTCAAAGTAAATGAAATTGTAATCTAATACAATGCTCATAAATTCACTAATTAATGTAGTTGCATCCCAATCCAATTTTGCATATTTGCTAATACTGTTAACAAATCTATCCATACCTTCATCTCTAGGGATGCATGTAAATAAATTAACCACATCTATAGTGACAAACAATAAATTCTCCTTCCATGAATTCGGTGTTAACCAACTCAAAAAATCCCATGAATCTTTAACAATGTGTTTTACCATAACATAAATAGGCTTTAACCAGATGTCAACTACTTTCCCGAATGGGAAAGTCTTGGATTTGCTACCTGAAATGATAGGCCTATAAGGTGGATGTAAAATGTCTTTATGAATTTTAGGAATACCCATAATAGTTGCTAATAAAGGGTATTCTACCTTCAAAAAATTATATAAATCAGAATCTATCCTATTATCTAGCAAATATTCTTCCAACAGAGAGTCAATAAGTTGGTATGCTATATGTATTTCATTAATGGATGAGGTCTCATAAATATTAATATCCTATAGGATGGTATGTATAATATTCAAATAATCATTATTGTCTACTAACACAACCCCACCCCCTTTGTCCGGTTGGAGGATTCGAATATCATTATTAATACTTAATTCATTTAATAATTCATTCTCTTTCTTACTAAGGTTGTATGTCATTTGCTGTTGTTTGCACTTATCAGAAAGTTTGTATAATTCACCAATGACCACCTTCTCAAAATTTGCCAATAACGGATGAAGCGGGGGAGTAAAGGAACTTCGCTTTCTCAATTGCGTATTACATTCCCTATTTCCATGATTTTTAAAGAATATTCCTAAATTTAACTTACGCATAAATATCTTAAACTCAATAATATTGTCCACTACATTGAATTTCTTATTTGGCACATACTTAATACCTTTCCTGAATAACGCAAAATGTTCTTCTTGTAAAGTGAGTGTAGTATAATTATATATAAAAAAGTTTCCTTTCCCATATTTGATATCATTGTACTTCACTATCTCACACATCTCCATGTTATTCACCTTTTCACCCTGTTCTCTTTGTATTGGTGGGTCTGGTAGGGATGATTGTAGAGACCCTCTTTCCTCCCCACCATTTCCCATTCTATCTCTTCCTCCAAAAAAGATTGGATTTCATCATTTTTTGTTCTATATGACACATTTTTCCTTGGAATTGAAACATGATTAGGAAGACCCGCATGCCTTCTATTCTCTTTGTAAACAATATCCCAATTATAGGCCTTACCTTCCTTATATAATTTCAAGTCTCTCTGCAATTTGCTGCACTTTCTCTGAAATATTTTTTGATTATTACTTTTAGCATATGAATACTGTTTGCTATATAATTGTTGCCATTGGTCAAACAAAAGATCTTTTGTAATACGTTCGTTCAATGATTCAACTTCCTTGACAAGTTTACACATTTTACTGTCATTGCTTTTGATAAGAAAGTTCATAAACGTTATGCCAAATCCATCAAACATGGAATTACATTCACTCATAAGTTCTTCAGTAATTTCTAAACCCAACGGTCTCTTAAAAAATCTGAGGCCCTTGGGTACGACCTTTAAATTAATGTAGCGATGTAAGTAAGCGTTGTCTAACTGAATCCCCTTGATGGCATTCAGTTTCTTGCCAAAAGCAAAAATCAACTGTTTGAGTGTCCCATCAATGGGTTCATTTGAAGCGGAAGGATTCACTTGATTAACTTCATTGAATCTAAAATCTTGAACATTGGTTAAAAAACTATCAAGCCCTCCGTAGTCTGTATGAACAGTGTTGAAATTTGTAGTTTTGTTTTTAGGAGAGCATAAATTAAATTTGTCAGTAACAGTACCTTGGTTGTTAGAATGAGCGACCACGGAATATGTTCTTTTCGGTACAGTCCTTTTAGGAATAGCTCCGAAAGTGCATCCCTCGTCCTCCGTATTGTTGCCCTCATTTCCTCCTTCACAGTCAGTAGTACTTGCCTGTAGTTGACCCACCACTCTCCATCAGTACCTGGCCTTTTACTGACTGTATTTCTCTTAACTATTTTAAAGGGCGCACTAGAGAATTATCTTCACTGCAGGATTGAATTACCAGGGTGGGGTGAGTAAAATCAATGGGGCACAATACAACAATATTGTGTAAACCAGATGGATGTGCAGCTGGAGCTTATTTAGGGGGTTTGCTTGAATGTTAAGGGCATGGTGACACCCTGGAAAATATAGCCATGCTCTAGCTAGTCAAAAGTTACATTTTATCCTGTTACAGGAAACTAAGCTGAAGAAAAAAAAATGCAGTCAATTTCTTCCTAAGCCGGCAGGCAGGTGCTTTGCATCATGTGCCACTTCTGCAAATAAAAGGGTGGTGATTCTACTTAATAAATCCTTGAGGTGGATGGTTAATGAGCTGTTTATGGATAAACAAGGTAGGTGGATTGTCTTATCAAATAATACTGAGGGAAAGCTGTTTCTGGAGAACTTTTATGGACCCACAGAGGACAATACCAGTCCTTTGAAATATTTTGAGCACATGAAATGCAGTTAAATACATTGTTTTATTAAAAGTTGATTTTAATGTAGTTCTGAATCCATATATGGGTAAGCTGCCACAGGGACCGCTCTGAAACTTATGCTTATCTGGGGATGTTTTAACATGATGGATCATGACTACAGATTTGTGGGTCCTCAGGGAGTGGCAAGCAGTCTGGATCTTTGGCTGATTAACAGAGACAAAATGGCAGGAGTTAGTGAAGTTACAATTCAGTCACATGGCCTTTCGTATCACACAATGCTTTATATATATATCCCTACTTTGTAACTGGCAATCTAAACACCTATATCACTGGAAGTCAGACCCTCTGTTATTTTAAAAAAACAAGGACTTTTTTGACATGATGCACAAGGGGCATCAGTAATGATGGAATGGCAAGGTATAATTGGCTGCTCTATGAAAAACATAGTGCACGATGGGTGAAAATATTCTCTATGTCAAACTCTTCTGCAGTGATGCAAGCCAAGTAGGACATGATAGAGGCTAAGAAAATGGAATGGAAAAGTAGCAAGGACCATACTCCACAGTTACTGCAGGAAGGTTTACAGCTAAAGAAAGTATAAACAAGCAATTTATGCAGCCATTCAAACCAAATAGGATATGGAAAAATTGTTACTTTGGACATGGGACATTATCTTACTTGAGTTATTGGCTGCCAAATGTCAAGAAAGACAAAGGGACATGTCAGTCATGGCACTGTTAGATAAAATAAGGAAGTCTATCTCAGATCCACAAGACATCATGCAGATACTGATGTATGGCTATAGGGAGATGGTGCAAAAAACAATGAGACAAAATCAGGATAAATTACAGGAACATTTTGATAAGGCGGCACTTCTAAAGCTATCTCCCCAAAGAGTTAGGCAACAAAGTAACACTATATCTAGTAAACCAAATTTTACAGCAATAGACTCATTAGTCTCTGGGAAGAGCTGAGGCAGGTTGGTCTGACAGTGGAATTTTATAACAGCTTTAAAAAGGAGCTAGGGATCCCGTTGCTGACGTTTTAACGATGCTTTGCTAGTGCAACACTTTCCATCAGAAGAGCCTGGATGCTCATGTTCCCCAAACCAGACAAGGGTCCAACAGATCATCCTATTTCTCTATTGTAGATGGAAATTAACATTTTTGTTAAAATTCTTGCAGTCTGAATGGAGAAGGTACTTCCTACATTAGTGGACAAGAATCATCAAAAGTTTTTAAAGGGGAGGGCAGGCAGCCCAGACTTAAGTCAGTTTTGGCTAAACATGCAGGTAATTTGTTTCAAAAATGATCTAGATGCGGTTGCCACAGTTGATTTTTCCAGAGCATTTGATTCCATTTATTGGGGGGGGGGTACCCCAGGAGTTTATTAATTGGTGTAAGTTGCTTTATACCAATCCATCAGTGTTAATACAACTTTATCTGTTCTATTTATAGTGAAACTCAGCAGGGTTGCCCCTTCTCCCCACTGCTTTTTGTGTTAACGATGGTCATTATACATAAAAGTCTGTCAATGGAATTTAAAAGCAAGGCTATACCTGTTAAAGGTATCTCAACGTCATTTACTATCTGGTTCACTGATGATTGTGCTATTTGGGGGTCAAATCCTGTGGATAATGTAACACTAATATTAGGAATAGAATGCTAACATCATACACAGGTTTGCAGGTTAATAAGCAAAAGACATGATTATTACCAATGAGTCACATCAGAGAACACAGCTTGCAATAGCAAGACGCACCTGAAGTTACCTTTACACAGCAATGTAAATATTTAGGCATATGTGTGCAGTTTCTGTATGAGAGGGTGGTAGAAACTAAATTCCAATTAAGTATTCATGATGAGGTTAAAAACATTCTCCTTTGAATTACTTCTTGATCTCTGTTTTTTCTTTGTAAAATTCAGATAATAAAAATGTGGATCTTGTCTAAAGTTCTTTTTGTGCAGACACCTGCCTAACATGCTCTTCTCCTTATTACTGAAAAAACTGTACAGCCACGTAATGAACTTTTTGTGGAGTGGCAAACCCCTGAGAGCCAGTCAGAGACATCTGATAACTTCTAAACAGAGAGGTGTTGTTGTGCTTCCCTGTTTAGAGATGTACAGTAGACCTATACTCTGGTGGTGCTCTACTAGAGCTTGGAACCATCCAGAGCCAGTTTGGCTTTGGATTGAATAGTTCTGCAATGGATTAAATGGATATGCTGAGCAGCTGCAACATATCACACAAGGTGGGTGGGTTCGAATGTTGGTTCGAATCTCAGGCATGAAGGGCCAACACAAAAGCTAGGGGTCACATCACACCACTCTCCCCATTGTAGAACAATGCCTTGATAAAGATTCATCACCCATTATGGTGGTCAAAATGGATTAGAGGAGGTACTAGATTTGTGAGTGACCTCATTTCTTTCCCATCGGGCAAGATTTTGTCTATAGAAGACCTTCAGGTACTTGCCCCCAATATTAGTATTGATTTGTGGCATTATAGCCAACTCTGCCATATATTAAGTAGAAATAGTCTGTGCAGGGATGCTAACCCTTGGTTGGTTAACACATTACTTTACTCCACTCTGTGGAATCAGGTTATTAATTCGAGAGTTCTTAAATGTACTGAATGGTTAATTTATGTGCAACCAAAAGATGGAGATTTGATGCTGACCCTTAAGGTCAAATGGCCCGAATATTGTAGCTTTGAAGTTCCTTACACCTGGTGGGTCAAATGCCTTGAAGAGGTACAGGACAAGAGGCTGCCAGAACTGTCCAGATTTTTGTTGCAGAAACTCATTCATTGTTGGCAATTTACCCCTCAATATCTCAAGGATAGAAATGCACAGTATTTAGATCATTGTTTGAGATATGGTTTTACAGCTGTAGATTATGTTCAATTGATATGGTTTTGCCTCAAAGCACATACCATTTAGCAAAGACTCACAGCGGCAATTTCCCAGGTGGTGTCTGGTTCTGTTCCCAGGATACATGAGGAACAATTTTGGCTACTGGGTATGAAGCCTGAATCAACTATTTTGGACAATAAACAAGCTTGGTGTAGAAATGTTATATCTACTGTGGGGACTTAGTGTTTCAGCACTGAAAATCAATGTCAAGAAACTAGTGTACATCTTTTAATATTCTGTGTTATAAAGTAAAACAATGGCACAGTTATAAATTATGTATGAACTAGTGGAACAATGCATGGCCTTATTACTCTTTGTACTTGGTTCGTCTTAAACCTGTAGTGAGCTGATTGTTATGGTCAGTCTATCGCATTAAATTTGTATTGTACTCTCTGTTGATGCTCTTCATTTTTAAATAAATGTTAAATAACTGTTGTGCTATCTTGTAGGGGCCACATGACAATTTGGGGTCTTTTTGACTCTGTTAATTTGTTCTTCAAACTTGATTTTTTTATCCTTAATAAAGCATAATTAAAAAAAAAACATGATGGAACCCAAATATAAACAGGCTCTGTTATAATAAATAAAAAGTCTGACCAGCCTCATCTGTAAAGCTATGGAGAGAATTATTATGGAATTAATAAAGACAAAGGTAAGCTACAAACTCTTGGCCCAAGCCAGTTTGGATTTCTTAAGGGCCTAACTGAACTCATTGACTTCTTTGAGAAGATTACTGAAGCAATGGACAGGGGCAAATCAGGACACACTGCATATCTAGGCCTCAGAAAGGCATTCAACACCATTCTGTACTCATGTGTTGTAGATAAACTATCACAGCTAAATGTTAATCCCGTTACAACTTGTTGGATTGCAAACTAGCTCACAAATGCAGCCCAAGAAATTGGGATGTGTGGCTCTACCTCCTTCAAAAGATCTATCACTAGTGTTGTTCCCCAGGATTCAGTGCATGAACCACTCCACTTTGGCATTTACTTCTCAGTGGTCAAAGCTACTATTAAGGCATTATGGCTGACCATGTTTGTGGTTGAATGTAAACCTGGTGCTGTCATAAGCTCCCCAGAGGACATTAAGATCCTCCAAGAGGGCCAGTAGCTGATGTCAAAACCATAGACTAAACCCGAATGCCATGAAATTTACAATAGTGTCCATTAGCAAACAAGAAGTCTCTTGTAACTATCACATTGAGAACCCACCCATGAAAATTGATCAGGCAGTTAAGGACCTGAAAACCTATGTAGACCTAACTGCCCTTCAGTCACCACATATCCATTGTTTTAAGAAAGTGCTTTTTCATTGCGCAGCTTGTTACTAAGGTTATAGTGTCCAGGTCCAGGGATGTGATCATTCAACTGTATTTCACACTCATTGGGCTGATCACTGAATATAATTCACCCATTGGTATGTATATGTCCAAACAGTGATGCAACTCAAAGGGTCTATATCAATCAAACGAACGCTTGAAATGTCGAACATCATATGGTCGAGACCATGTGATCGACATTTCATGTGTTCGAAGATTGACTTTAACGGCGTCATACAATGCAGAAGGGGAGAATTTCCCTTTTCTGCACTGAAGTGCATCTCAGAGATGGTATATTTGCCCCCCCTGCTCGCACCATTAAGATATGTTTTTCATTTTTTTTTAATTATATATTCGAACATTCAAATATCGATCATATGGTCTCGATCATATGGTATTCAACATTTTGAATGTTCGAATATATAACATAGATCCAACTCAAATGCCTACAACACTTTCTTATTAAGAAAATCAAGGGCCTAAATCATAAAAACTATGCAGGCACCCTCAAAGCCATAGCCTGCTTCTCATTGTCATGCTAGTGGCTACTGAGTGGCTATCTCAGCCTCACATACAGTATCTCAACATACCTTACCCTGTCAGACCTATGCTCATTTGCAAGCTCAATGGGGGGAATGAACACCTGCTCAAGATATCTAAATATCCTTTGCAATACAATAGAACATTTTGGAGGGATAAGTACATATCACAGAGAATAATATCACTTCTTTGAAATCGTCATCCTCTCCTCATAATTTTTTTTAAATTTTATTATAAGAGCATTTCTCTTAGATTATTCCAATATAATCTGGATGAATGGATAGGTAACCACAAATTCACCTCCAATTTAGCATCATTACCCCTCATAGATAGTGGTGCATGTAAATGTTCTGCTCATTTCTGGCTCATTCATGCTATTAAGTGTACAAGGGCTAAACATTTCATGGGAATACATGGCTAGGTTACTAAAGATCTTCACATACCAACAGCCCTATAAGTACCTGTGAACCGATATATGAGATCACTAAAATGCAGCAGGGTGAGGAATGAAATTGCAAAAGAATTATGGATTGTGCATCCTCAGGACAGGATGTGTATGGGAAGATTTGCCTTCACAAAGAAAAAAGCAAAATGAACAATGCGCTAATAAGAAGCTCAGTTAAACACAAAACAGCAAACGAAGAAAGTCCAAACAGAGTTTCAAAGATTTACACTAGCATTTGAGGAAGAGTCATAACTGAAAGCTTTTATATATATATTGGATGAATTAACACCTTTATATTAAAGTATGGAGATTTGAAACTTTTTATTAAAGTATGATAATTTGAAGCTTTGCTCTAACACCTACCTAATAAACATCAGAAGTGCCATAACCCATAAATCAAGGCTTTTTTCAGTAACTCTTTTATCCTTTTGTACAGCCTAACATAGGCTAACTGTCCTAATTGTTCCCCAAATATATTTTAACTTTTATTGATCAGCTGAATTAAGTGGGCGGCCATGGTGGTGCAGCGGTTAGCATTGCCGCCTCACAGCAAGAGGTTCTCTGGTTCAATTCTCAGCTGAGTCTGCATGTCCTCCCTGTGGTCACGTGGGTTTCCTCTGGGTGCTCCGGTTTCTTCCCACATCCCAAAGACATGCTGTAGGTGGATTGGACACTCCAAATTGGCCCTAGGTGTGAGTGTGTGCATGCATGTGCCTTCTGTGGAAGGTTGGGTGCTGGGCTTGCACCTCAGCACCATAAAACTCCACTGCTAATCATGAGCGGACAGGTGACCTGCTTTGGCGATCCCTAACTGGGAAAAAGCCAAAAGAAGAAGATTGATCAGCTGAATTAAAAATATCCACTCTTGTGATTGTTGTGAAAACAGAAGCAGACAGATATGCTTCTTTTTTGTTTGTATGATTGCACTTTATAACTGCAGTGTTGGTGCTGTGGTAGCATTGTCGCCTCACAGTAAGACATTGTCCTGTTCGATTCTCAGCTAAAGCATCTTCTGTGTGGAGACATGCATGAATGGGCATACCTTCGTTGAAGGTTGTGTGTCAGGGCTGGCAACTCGGCACATAAAAAAATCTACTGCCAATCATTAGCGGAACAGAGTTCCGCTGTGGCGACCCCTAACCAGGAAAAGCCGAAAGACACAACAATAGCAACAACATGATTGCACTTTATAAATAAAAATGCTGTAAATTGAAGAAGGTTTTAATCTCATTAGATCTGTGACAAAAGTTTGTACCGACACAACAGTGCTACAAATTGTCCCTAGTGTCTGCCTGATTAAGGTTAACACACAGATTGCACTTGTGTTGTAGATATAATTGCTTCTGTTTTTGTACTTATCCGTAATGCAATGAAAACTCGTTCCCCATGAATTAATTATGTTTTTAAATATTTTATAGGTTTTTGTTTTATTTTTATAATGGCATTTCATGAGATGAGTATATTTTTCGCAGAAGTTGCTCTCTATTTCTTGTGCTTTCTGTCACATAGAAAAGAGGTATAGAAAATATAGAGTTACTATGTGCTAATCATACCTGCCTACTCAAGATAAAAGTGAAGTGATATGCATCCTTGTGGTTTAACAAATATGCTTATTAGTAATAAATATATCTCAGGCCATTAATAGATATACAAAGGACCAAAGATGGAGGAAGGAAAGTTTAGCTTAAAAAGGATGATGTTTGGAGAAAAGTACAAATCCAACATTAATAAATTAATTATTCTGGTCGGTGTTCATAAAGGAAGACAATATTTTACCAAATTCAATCAGTGGAAGGCTAAGGATAGCAGATGTGATCCATGTCCATTGACAGAAGAAGTCCTGAAAGAACCTAAGAAACGAAAGTAGACAAGGTAGTGAAAACAGACTGGTTCTTCCCTAGGATTCTTAAGAAATGCGAGGAGAAGCAAAATTCAGAAACATGTAGATCACATAATAAGGATCTGTAACCATGTATATCCACTTTCTTACAATATCTGCAGCCATATTGGTGGACCAAATGAAGAGATGATAAAATCAGAAGAAAAGGAGAGTAGTATTGCTGGAACTGAATTCATCCTCAACTCTTGGTGAGTACCTTCACAAGGTGAGAACTTGTTTTTCACAAAATCTCATCAAGATGACACTGATATATACACTGTATTTTATATAACATATATCATGGACAGAAGTAGGTTGAAAAAAAACATAGCTGGGTGCACAAGACCCAGGATAAAAAAAAAGTGCCCAGTCCTGGTAGGTGCACTGGTGGCAGAACGGGAAAAATGACAGAGTAGAATCCTCAAGACATGGAAAAATTCATACAATGTGGCTAGGACAGGCCCAAGGGGGAGGATGACCCCCCTTTTGTAAAAGAAAGTAGTAATCCACAAAAATAACAAAAACTGATAGACCAGAAAAAGGAGCCATAAAGACGATAGAGTGGACTATTGAGGATAAAAAGAAATAATGTATTGTTACTATTATGCAAGAAGCCCAGAACATCCAGACATAAGATATACAAAAAGAATAAGACAGAAATTAGAGGAAATAAAAGTACTTCCACAAGAAAACTGTCTGAAGCTTCAAATAAAAATGTATGTTCATTAATATAACAGCTTTATGAAATGCATTATATAGACGGATAAACCATGGTCCTTTTAGAAAAAGAAGCTACTGAGGAAGTGTGAAAATATAAAGAACATAATCTAGAGACTTTTGAAAGGTATAAAAAAGGAATATGGACATGGGAAAGAAAGAAAGATCT
The DNA here is from genome assembly GCF_019279795.1 of Protopterus annectens. Taxonomy (NCBI): domain Eukaryota; kingdom Metazoa; phylum Chordata; order Ceratodontiformes; family Protopteridae; genus Protopterus; species Protopterus annectens. The sequence goes on from NC_056741.1 coordinate 1,949,348,720, forward strand.
GATATGGTACAATATTTATGCAAAGGAGAAAGCCAAATGAATCAATACAAAAAAGGCATCCCCAAAGGGATTCAAAGAGGGAATACAGGCAAAGGCATCCAGATATGAAGAATTTCACAATACAAAAAATAATATCATAAACAGGAACATAAAACAAAAAATTAGTAAAGTAAAAGTTAAAAGCAACAGAAGTTGAAGTAATGGAATACCTGCAAAGTGATGGATTTAATGTAGAAAATCTAACACAGGTTATATCATGGCATGATGGAACAACAAGTCCCCCTAGTAAGGAGAAATAGGATAAGCAGGAGACATTTGAAGAAGAAATATGGACATGGGAAAGAAAAAAGAAATTTAATACAGTGCAATATTTATGCAAAGGAGAAAGCAAAACTAATCAGTACAAAAAGAGCAGCACCAAAGATATTTGAAGAGAAATAGAGGCAAAAACATCCAGATGTGGAAAATTTTACAATACAAAAAATAAGAAAACAAAGAGGAAAAGTAGAAAAGAGGATTGGTAATGCAGAAGTTAAAGAAATAGACATTGAGGTTATGAATTCACTGTAAAGTGAAGGATATAGTGTAAAAAATCTAACCCTGATAACATCACAGCAGGATAGAGCAATGGAGCCCGAAATTAAGGAGAAACCAGTGGAGCAGGAAACATCTGATCAGTTGCCATATGAAGATGCTTCGGAGCAAAAACAAATATTCAGGAGGAGTTGCCCAGCAAGGGATGGAACAGAAAACTGTGGCAACTCTAACACAGTAAAGTTGTGGAGTGATAGGCCAGTGAGTTTCCATATGAAAGAGCAACAGATGACACAGGATGAAACTGAAGAGAATGTGGCACAGGAAGATGCTCTGGAACTTTCTACAGAATGCCCACAGGAAATGGAGAACATAGAAGGTGCCCTCAGTTTAGAAGAAAATGATCTAAGAGAACTGCTTGATTTAATAGAGATGGACAGACATTAAGATCAATGAAAGAAATAAGACTACAGAAAGTCAATAAAACCCCCAAAAGTTAGAAGTTTGATAAAACCAATGAACACAATAATTACGACTGTTCATGGAGATTCATGTGATATAATAGAAGTAAATACGATATACTACTATGCAGCTGAATTAATAACAGACAAAGTCTTACCATAAAAACACAGGGTAGTAAGGGAAAGGAAGGGGAGAAATTGAATGCCATCATGGAAGTATCAAACAGAAAAAAAACTGTAAAGCAATTAAGACAAGAAGTGTCACTGTTGGAAGAATATAGAAGAGAGAACAGATCAACAAAAATGCTCAGAAGGCTAGCATAAACGTGATAAAAGCAATACACAGTATCAGAACAGATCAGGATCTGTCGTGCACTATAGAAAATAATAAACTAGAAATATCAGCACAGGCAGAAAAACTTAGACGATACACAGATAAATATAAAGGAAAAGTACAAAACAAGCAATTTATTGATTACCCAAAAAAGTTTTATAGGGAATTTGGAAACAAGGCAAAAGCAACTGATGTACCACCAAAAAAGAAGAAATGGATTTTATAGAAATATCTGTGAAGATCCTGTGGAACATAGCAAAGATGCTAAATGGATAGAAGTAAAGGAAAGAAAGAATAAGAAGTTCAAATGTATAGGATATGAAATGGGATGAAGTAACATCCAGAGAAACTGAAACAAAGTTAAGAAGAGCTCTAAACTGGAAAACTCCAGGCCCCAATACATTACCTAGCATCTGGATAAATGTATTAACATCTTCACATGAGGATTTAGCCATGAGTAACAACTATTTATATGCACGTCCCGAACAGACACCAACCTGGTTAACAACAGGAAAACCAATACTCCTACTTAAGAGTGAACCTGCAAGCTAAGCTAAAAGCTTTAGACCAATAAATTACCTTCCAAAGACATATAAACTATACATTGGAATTGATGCCAACAGATTTAATTGTCATTTAGAAGAAAACACAATCATGGCAGTAATCAAAAGGGTAACAAAAGAAAGTCATATGGAACAAAGAATCATTTGTTGTTAAAGTCATAATGGAGAACTGTAAAGAGGGGAAGAATCTAAGAATGGCATGGACAGACTACAAAAAATCATTTGACAGAATCCCACATTCATGGATAAAAGAATGCTTAAAAATGTATAAGATACGCTTTACACTGATCAATTACATTGCAGCGACCATGTAACAGTGGCAAAACACTTTGCAGTTAAGCCATGATAAAGGACAAATTATGATTCCAGGGATAAAAATTCAAAGGGGATATTCCACGTGACTCTATGTCACCGCTGCCTTTTTGTCTTGCCCTTAACCCACTAAGCTGTCTACTTAACAGATTAGATCCTGACTATAGTTTGGCTTCCAGAAAACAACAAAGTATAAAGACTAAAAACAGCACACTGTGATGATGGAACTATATAATAACTTTTAATAGTTATTATACAGTTCCGTCATTACAGCGTGCTCTGTTTTTAGTTCTATACCTATTTTTGGGCTGTGTAGTGCACATCTTCTTTTGTCCTTTTACAAAGTATAAAGTCTTATCATATTCTTTTTGCAGATGATTTAAAACTGTATAGTTCAACAGATGAGGAACTGAAACCACAACTGCCAGTGGTCAAAACTATTTTAGATGATAAAAGAATGTCATTTAGTCTTGATAAATGTGCAAAAGCAACGTTTAAAGCAGGAAAGCTGCAGCACCAAGAAAACATCAGTTTGGGGCAGAACTGTTATATAAAAGAACTTGAGCAAGAGGGAGTTTATAAATATTTGGGAACTGATGAAGGATCAACAATAAAACATGAATGAATGTGAATAAAACTTAGTAAGGAATATTTTAGAAGACTAAAATTAATACTGAAAACAGTGTTGATATCTAGGAACAAAGACCAAGCTATAAACCAGTTTGCTCTTTCTGTCCTAACTTACAGTTTTGGAGTGATTGACTGGCCCCAAAAGGTGTTGGGTCCGTTGGACAGGAAAGCAATAAGGATGCTTCAAGCTCATCAAATGATTTATAAAAGTCAGTATATACCAGGACTATATTCCCCATTCTGAAAGAGGTATGGGTCTCCTCAAAATTGATTACATGTATAGATCTGCAATCGGGGGGAGTGCATATATGTCTGCTGACCTCACAAGACCCAAATGTAGTTAAAGTTTTGAAACCTGAGGAGAATAAGTGTAAGATGACTTCTCTGCTTAGTTCAGCAGAAGCATATTGGTGTCAATTGGGAATGGAAATCAAACTAGAAGGAGATAAAAATCAGTCAGCAACTGAATGTGCCAAAAAACAAAAGAAAGAATATAAGGTGAAGGATCAGTTGAGAAGGCAAGAGATGTGGAAAATGCATAAATACAGTTGCAAGTATAGAAAGCTCTTGTTAACAACCTCATGTTGATCAGGACTGAACACAAGAATGGTTAAAAAGAGGTGAATTTAAACCAAGAGACGAAAGGTTAATATTGGTGGCCCAAGAAAGTAGACTACATACACATTGGTTTACAAAGTCCAATGAACATGTGGGAGAAACAGACAAATGCAGATTTTGTAAAACAGAATCAGAAACAGTCACACATCTTCAAGAAAGCTATCTGCAAGTTATTTGCACTTACTTTATTTTCCCTGTAAAGCGCCTGGCCTGCATTGTTCAATTTGTTCAGAATCGGATTCGGAACTTTAAAAAAAGAGATGTTAGTGGAGGTGGTGTGGCAGGCAGTCACATGACATGATTGACGTGACGCTGAGCCTGAAACTCCTCTTAAACTTTCTAACTGCATCAATCATTGTAGAAGACTGCATGTGGATGGTGGAGAAGAGTATCCTGCTGCCTATTCATCGTAGGGTGGAAGGACTGGACTTTGGACTGGACTGGTGGTGGGGTTGGACTTGGTACAAGAAGAAGAAGGTAGGTTGGTGGTTGCTCGTACAGTCTCATACTGACTGGATCAGGAAGTGTGCACCAAACCTTCAAATTGTGCACCAGTTCCATTACAGTGTGATGAGCTGCCTTGCCTGCTGCCTGCCTGCCATCTTGATGTTTTGCAGACTCAGTATAGGCTCTGCACACATTTAAATTCCAAAGGAGACTAAAGTAGTTATTAATCATAGACAGAACCAGTTAATCAGACGACTTCGTGGATAGAAATTAATTTTTTATTTTGAAGTCCTACAAAATTAAACATCCATGTTTATGTGCTATAAAATTGATATACCAATACCACCAATATAATTATAAAGGAAGTGTGTGTTGAATGAGTATGTTTAAAACCAACTTATGGAGTTAAGGTAATTTTCCTCCTAATCAAATCGGTGCTGTGAAAGATCAGCTGCTGTGTAGTTTTTAACGCCCACGCTGTATTAATGATAAAGACAGCAAGATTTCATAAGCACAAGCACTTTTATTTTTCTAACAACAGATTGTGTGGTATTAAACAAAAGAAAAAAAATCCCATTTTAGATTTCCACATCGCATCATGAATGATCCCCTCTTTACCCGGAAATATTAACTGCACAGGTCTGTCTTCTTTTTTGCATAGAAGAGATGTGTGATTGTCACTTTTGGACAGGAAACTACTTAAATGAGATTTTTTTATATAAAGACATCTAAACCAGAGCTCTGAAACAACACTAGCACTTCAAACTGTGTCTTTCAATAGAAAACAGAAATGATTAAAATGTAGTGTGCTTTGTATAGATTTTTTTCTCTGTTGATGTGCAGTTTTTTTTCCTGTTTATTCTTTTACTGCCTAGATCAGCCTGCTGTAACTCACTCTGTGCATCTCATACTGGTATTACTTGGATTTCCTTGGAGGAAAGCTTCTTCTGGAATACTTTTTTTAGTAACATGGCACCAGAGCAATCAATTATGTTGTAAATCATAAAAGCTTCATCAGTTGTATAGCAGTTCGAAGGTAAAAGTGAGATAGTTGGATTTTATTCTATTGACAAGGAGTATCCATCCCAACTTATTTAGCAGGTGATGTGCAGGAAGCATGCAGTGGCTGTGATAAAAAATGTGTTATTTTGTAGTATGTGGATTCAGGTTTCTGATGTACAGTTTTGATCTGGTTAGTGCTGTCATTCCATATAGTATTATATAATATAGATAGACAGATGTAGCTATAGATATACACTAATGTGACTAAAATTTGATTATTCTGTGTTTTAAATCACTTTAGGAATTACAGAAAAGGTCATGGATTGTTTACTAAATGATATATTGACGAAAAGTTTCCTGCTATCAATCATACATTTTAATTTTGCTTATATCCTTTGCTAGTGCACTGTTAGAAAATTCAACAATAATGATACTTTTATTGACTAACAGAATTAATTTCTGAAAGAAACTTATTTTTCAGAAGCAGCCAGTACAAAGACAACTGCAAATTAAACAAGTGATATACCCAATGGAAAAGGCATTAAACTAATTGAGACATTGTTGTACAGGGTCATTTAGGGAAAGAAAAACCAGGCCCATGGGTACTTCATGCAGTTTCATTAATTATTCATTGCTTACGCTTATTTAGAGTGAATCCAAAAGCTTTTGAGCTATGATTTCTTTCTGGAATAGGTTCATAGGTAGATACTAGGCTATCTGCCCTAGGGCATTTCCAGAATGTTATTAGATTAGTCTACTGTGCCTCTGTATTATAGTAGGTCCAGAAGGTAGCCCTTTAAGATTAGTTTACAGTGCCTCTGTCAAGCAGGGACACAGAAGAGATCCCAGGATCCATGCTTGAAGAGGTCAGCGAGGGGCTATGTTTAACATGAATTGGAATTCTATTCCAGAGTGAGGGGAGCCTCTGGGATATGAATCTGTCCTCCAGCATGTCCTATTTATTTTTGTACTGAGTCCCTGGGCGTGTAGCTCTAAGGGATTTGGATTTTATGAGGTGGAGCATGTCCATTAATTCTGAGTTAGACATGGCTTAGGCATAGAGCAACTGAGTAAAGCTGGTTTCTTTAGTTGAGCTGCATAGGACATCTGTTTGATGATCCTCTTGGTGAGGTACTTGGGTCTCTCCAGTTGCTGCAGGTGTCGGGTAAGGTACATCCCAAATATTCAGTTATGGGCCTGATGAGTAGAGGGCACAATGACCTCTCTTGATCTAGATGTGAACCCTTTCGTGATAAGGTGGGCTATGTAGAAGGTCTTTCTAACTACTTTGGCAACGTGATTATCAAAGGAGAGATTACTATCTATGTGGGTCCCCAACCCTAATTACTTCTTAATGGATTACCACCTATGTGGTTAAGCAAAGTTAAGTTCAGCCTGGATTTTAGTGTTTTGAGAAAACCTGTGTAGCCACACAAATCAAAGCTGGAGACTCATATCATATCATACTTTGATTTAGGAATGCAGTACATTCCTGTCACGATGATAGAAACCCAAAAGATTTGCTCTATCCACTTTCTAAGGAGGTACTACAAGGTAGGTAGGAGATTTATGTCATACCTGTCAAATGTACAGATTTTCAGTGTCCAGATTTCTGCTTTATATTTCTATTCTGTGTGTGTGTGTCTGAAATGACCTACTTAGAGTTAGCAGGTGGAATTTATTTTCAAGGAATTGAGAGCTTCAAGGGAAGATAAGTTTACTGCTGCTCATCATGCTAGGTTTGTACAAATGTGCAACTCTTTTGTTTAGCAAATGGTATCATTGTAGTATAGAATTTTAAAGCAGCGTTAGTAGCACAACAGGTAGCATACTTGCATCTTGCTACAGAGGGCTGTAGCTTCTACTCCCACAGCATGTAAATGTGTATTTTAAGGGGTGCTGCAGTCCTGTCCTGAGTATGTCCCTTGTGCCTAGTAACTATGAACCTAGTTTTCAGCTTGTTACATATTCCCTGTTGCAATATACCAGCATACCATTTCTTTTAATGTAACATAGGCAATTTATTCTTCTAGGGCAATGGGCACTACATTTGTAGATGAAACACTGAAATGTATGTTTTATAGCAACAATCTTTTCATTAGTTTCAGATCTTTTTAATGTGGAATTCAGATGACTTCTGCAGACTGCAGAGATTGTGCATATGGAGTAATATTGGTGGATTATAATGATAGAAGTTTGAGTGGCCTTTTATGTTTGAAATGTTCTGAACTAGGCAGTTTGTCATTACTGGTTCATATGTTTTGAATTGTTTCACTGCTTACTGGAAAATGTTAAAAACTGTAAATTTAAAATACACTCTAACAGGTGGTGCAGGTGCTGTACAAGGGATATAATTCAATTATAGTTTCATAGGTAGGTACTAGGCTATTGGGCCTATACAAGCCTAACCAAAGGTACCCTGGCTACCCAAGAAAATTATTTTCCTGTGCCACTGTCAAGCATAGCCACAGAAGTGATCCTCGGGGTGAATTTCCTACCTCCCATCAGGAACATGAATCACCATACTTTTGCATAGGCCTAAAAATGTGTGCATTTGATATGCTTTGAAAACGGCCAAAGGTAAACTTAACCTGCCACTGCCCAGATGCATTCTCTTTGAATGTGGGTTTCAATGCTGTTTCCATCAATGTGAGTATCAAAAGCAGAGAAGTTTTAATGCTAAGTCTGTTTTCATTGCAAGACTGTTGCTTTGTTTAGTAAATGTGAAATTGCAGTGTTTCTGCTATAAAATTTGAAATAAAAGTTGTGAATTAAATCCAAATATCTGTAATCATTGTAGAAGTAAAGCATAAGACAGTATGCATACTGATAGATTTGAACAGTGTCTGTGGCAAATGGTGAGAAATAACCAAGTAATGGGACACTGCTGGAATGGCTGTGTGTATGTGAGGGACTGTGGCACATCTTGCTGCTGGTTGTGATATACTAATGGCAGAAGGACTTTATACTGAAAGGCATAATAATCTTCATTAATTATCTCTGAAAGGATGTGTGTAGATTTTTTAAAAGCATCAAATTAAGAAAGCAGCTGGTCCAGATGGGATTTCACCCTCCTGTCTAAAAACCTGTGCTGATCAACTGGCTCTTGTTTTTACTTGGATTTTTAATGAATCATTAGAGCTGTGTGAAATTCCCTTATGTTTCAAACAAGCACAATAATTTCAGGCCCTAAAATCCAGTAAAACAGGACTGAATGACTACAGGCCTGTTGCTTTGACATCAGTGGTCATGAAGACTTTTGAGAGGCTGGTGTTAGCTCACTTGAAGGATATTACATCTTCCTCATTGGACCCCCTTCAGTTTGCTTATTGAGGGTAGCTGTAAGTGGATGATGCAGTTAATATGGGCCTGCACTATATCTTGCAACATCTTGACAACCCAGGGACATATGCAAGGATTCTGTTTGTGGACTTCAGCTCTGCATTTAATACAATAATTCCTGAACGTCTTCACTTGAAACTCTCCCAGCTTTCCGTTCCTGTCTCCACATGTCAATGGATCGCCAGTTTTCTGACCAATAGGAAACAACAGGTGAAACTGGGGAAATTTACATCCAGCTATCGCACAATCAATACAGGTCTCCCCCAGGGATGTATGCTCTCCCCACTGCTATTCTCCTTCTACACTAATGACTGCACCTCTAAGGACCCCTCTGACAAACGTATTAAATACATGGACAATAATGACCATTATTGGGCTCATCTGGAATGGTGATGAGTCTGCATACAGATGAGAGGCTGAGCAGCTGGCTCTTTTGTGTAGTCAGAGTAACCTGGAGCTCAACACTCTTAAAACTGTAGAGATGACAGTGGACTTTATGAATGGTGGTACAATATTATCCCCCCTCTTTATATTTAATACTGCTGTGTCAGTTTGGGAATCCTTCAAGTTTTTGGGATCTATAATCTCCCTGGACTTGAAGTGGGAGACCAGTGTAGGGTCCATCAAAAAATGGCATAATAGCGAATGCACTTTCTGCGACAGCTGAGGAAGTTCAACCTCCCACAGAAACTTTTGATTCAGTTCTATAAAGCAGTCATTGAGTCTGTTCTCAGCTCATCCATAACAATGTGGTTTGGATCTCTGTCTAATCATGGCAAAAATAGATGAAATCAAACAGTCAGTTCTGCCAAAAATATCATCGGTGCTAGTTTGTCCTCCTTACAGAACCTGTACTATTCCAGAGTTATGAAAAGGGCAGGAAAAATCATCACTAACCCTTCACATCCAAGCCACCATCTTTTTGAACTATTACCATCAGCCAGGCATTATAGATTAACACGCACCAAAACAAGCAGATATAAGAACAGTTTTTTTTCCTCCACAGGCCATCAAGTTCATAAACGGTTAACTCAGCTTATTAGGTTGGGATATTCTTTTTCCTAAGCCTCCGAGGATTCTGCAGTATTGTTTACATATTGTTAATACTTGCTTCTTTCAGAGTTTATGTCAGTATTTCTTGCACTGAGTTGCACTTTGCACCTTATGTATATGGGGTCTATATCACATTATCGAAATTCCAAAATATCGAACACCATAAGCTCAACCTTGGAATCTCGAAATGTGATATACTCGAACGCTCAGAACAGCAAATTTTTTCCAAGGGAAAAAATTTTCTGTTCCAAGAATACACACACACAGCACAAGCACACCAAAATACATAATCCACACATACACACTTTACAGAACCCTACACTAAACCGTACATACACTACTAGCTATCCACTTACCTTAACCCAATCCTAACCTAAGGCCCCTAACTAATGCACACTCACCTTACCCGCTCCTTAACCCTAAGGTCCATAATTATCGCACACTCACCTTACCCGCTCCCTATCCCTAAGGTCCCTAACTATCACCTTACCTCAGTCTGTTCGCACACTTACCTTAACCCGGTCCGTCACCTTTGCACCACAGTAGAGGAAATAGCGAAGCCGCAGAAACGGCCCACCGAATACTTTCCCTAGGAAAATATTCAATGTTCTGCAGCTTCGCTATTTCAAGAGTTCACTGAATAGGGGTCGATATTATAACATTTGAAGTTTTAAGACTTCGGTGTTATAATATAGACCCATGTATATGTATATTTACTTTTTTTTTTTTTGGTTTGTTCTTAATAGTTGTATGTACAACATTTATGTAATTCCTACTTGGAGAGTCACTGAAACCGGAGTCAAATTTCTTGTATGTGCACATAGATTCTGATTCTGATGTGGCAAGACTATTGCACTGTGGATTGTGCAAGCATTATTTATTTATTTATGTGACAGCTATTTACCAGGAAAGTCCAACTGGGCCAGAAAGTACCCATTTTCCGCTGAAGCCCAGGGAGAAAAGCTCCACAATCACAACATTTCAAAAATCAATTACAGATATTTTAAATCACAAAGTATCATGTTACATTACAAAAACAACAAGTACAGATACTTTCAATCATGTATCATGTTCCTTTACAAAACAGCAAAGCAGCAGATATTTTAAATCCCAAAGTATCATGTTACAGTATAAGCATAAGAGTGAAAGAATGTTGTAATGAGAAAAACATAGAACATATGTTTCATAGCAGTGTGCAATAAAAAATAACAAGAGTTGAAGAGAATATGTGAGGGAAAATTCAATAGTCATATTATTTGTTACATAGATTAGTATGTGGTGAATGAGACCTGAGACAATTCTAATAAGATATTTAAAGAGATATCATAGATTACATGACTAGAAACAGTGAGATGAAACTGAGTGATGTCCTAGTATGAGAGAGGTGTTCATATTATGGTTATAGAAAGAAGAAGGATGGAGAGAAGGCGATTATAAGAAGGTGCAGAGTAGGGTGTCTTCAGGTAGTTTAGGTGAGTAGGGGGGGAAGAAACAGAAGAAAGGTCTGCAGAGATGAATTATGGTTAGGTAGTATAGAAAAACAAAAAGAAGTGGAGTAGGAGGTTGTATTGGGCAGTGAAGTGTGATCTAGGTTGAAGGGGATGAGTGAAATATAGTGAGTAATTTCAGCAAGAATTGGCACAGGAGCAGGTCCATGAATTTGTCAGCTATTCTTTTTAGAGAGCATTTAAAGGTGGGTAGGTTAGAAATAGTTCTGGTGGTTAGAGGTAAGGAGTTCCATTTTTTTTGCTACTGAGTAAGAGTATAGGCTTTGTCCAGGACATTTATTCAGTTTATTTATGGTAAGAGTTGTTTGTCTTCTGATATAAGAGTTCTTTCTGGAAAATACATGTTGATTAAAGGGGCAAGAGATGAGCAGACTAATGGTTTCCATATGCCTTTATATATTGTTATAAGTTGAATGTAGGAGAGTAGGTGGGGGGAGGGGTTCTAGCCAGCTAAGGATATGCAGAGTTTTACAGGGATGGGTAAAGGAGGATGAATTAGTAGGAAACTTTGCAATTTTGTTGTAGCAGCTTTCAATTTTGTTTTTAATGGATGATTATAAACTGGTCAAAATTGGGGTTCCATAAAGTAGGGAGGGCAGAAGGTAGGTTCTGGCCAGAGTAATTTTTATAAGTGAACTCAGAGAATATTTGTTTCTGTATAGCATTTTTAGCTTTTGGATGGGTTTTCTTAACATTGCTTTGGATGTGGAGGTCAAATTTAAGATCGTCATCTATTATGACTCCTAATAGTTTGGTATGGTGAACTAACTCAATTCCAGTGCCATTTGCCAAAAAGATTAGAAAGGTGCTTTGCTAGGGGTGTGAGTTTTTGGGGTAAAGAGGAGGAGTTCTGTTTTTTGGGGGGTTGAGTAGGAGTTGTGCCATTGTAAGCCAGGTTTCAATGGAGATGACAGCTTGTTCACTGATTTCTTGGAGGTGACTGAAAGTGTCTGAATAACAGAGGATGGGAGAGTCATATGCATATCGAATCATGGTGCCTTCCTAAGAAGATGAATGTAGCTTATTGATAAAAATATTAAACAGTAGAGGGGCAAGGATGGATCCCTGTGGTACTTCTGTGGAAGTGGGAAAATATGTGGAGATTGCTCCTTGCCATTTTACAGCTTGTTGCATGTTGGCAAGGTAGCAAGAGAATCATTGAACAGATGGAGATGACAAACCCAAGGTGGAGAGTTGATTGAGAGGTTTACTGTGAGAGACCATGTCAAAGGCTTTTGATAAATCTAGAAATACTGCAGACACATACACATTTATTAGAGTTGTGAACCTTATTGACAGTGTCTGCAAATGATAGCAATGCAGTAGAGGTGCTGTGGTCTGGCCGAAATTTATGTTGCATATTGGTGATTAGCTTATTTTTTAAGAGATAGTGGAGAAGTTGTTGATGGATACATTTTTCAATGATTTTAGAAAGGCGAGACAGCATGCCTATGGGGCAGAAATTTGTAATGTCAATGGAATTACCTCCTTTATGTAATGGAGTAACGTGTGCCATTTTCCACAAATTAGGGACACAGAATTCTGTTCTTGATCTATTAATAAGAATGCTGATTGGCTATGCTATTGCATCTGCAGCTAGATATAAGTATTCAGGGGGAAGGTTGTCGGCAGGGGAGGAAAGAGATTTTAATTTATGTAAAAGCTTTTTTATGAGAGTTATAGAAACTGGTTGAAAGGTAAAGTGGGTGGAGTTGTCTGCATGTGTATTGGAGAGGTTGCAGACAGGTGAGTTTTGTGAAGGAAATGTGGTAAGGTTTAAGGTATGGTAAGTTAGCTGTGTGAAAGGGGGTGTGTTAGGTGAGTTTGAGCTTAAGTTGGCTATGCATTCTGTGAAGTATGTATTGAAATAGGCAGCTGTTTGAAGGGGGAGAATAGGTTATGGACTGGGATTCCTTTTTGTACCTGAGATAATGAGAGGGGATGTGGAGGACCAGAATATTTTAGGGTTGTTTTTATTGCTATCTTGTAGCTGAGTATAATAAGACTTTTTATCACTATTAACTTGTTTCTTGACTTGGTTTGTTAGCTGTCTGAATAGTTGCCAATTGTTGTCATTTTTATTCTTTTGCCAGTTAATCCATAACTCGTCTTTATCTATCATAAGGAGTTTGCATTGGTTGGTTAAGCTCTGGGGATAATGTGTTAATAATATTTAAAAATGCTGCATTGAAGTATTCAACTGTATCATTTAAGAGGAGTATTTTTAGGATAGACAAGTTAACTGCTCTTAGAGGTTCAATGAATTACTCCTTGGAGAATTTGGACAGATTATGGGTATGTTTGACCTTATGTTCCTTTGTTAGCATTGTAATATTCCTGTGGGTATAAGCTGGCAAGTGAATCACTTAGTGTATCAGGTAGGCTACCTGAGGAGGTAAAATTAGAAGGGTTAGTATCCAGAATCCAATCCAGGACAAATTGTTGGGAGTTATTTTTGCCATATCTTGTTGGTGTATTAATAAGTTGAGTGAATCCAAAAAGGTTCATGCTGTTTATCACTAAATTTGTAGATAAAGACAGTCAATGTTTGCATCACCAAGGAATATAATTGCATTTGTAATTGTATGTATTATCCAAAATAGTATGTTTTAAAGTATTAGAATGTTCTGTCGGGGGGGGGGGGGATTATAGTACAGCAATGCATATGCTCTTGGCTCTATTAAGTTTTAGGAGTAAGATTAAAATTTCTGCTTTTCCAAAAGCTGAGACTGTACCTGTATAGGGAGTTACTGTCAGCGTATTTGGAAAGATTATAGCTATTCCACCTGTTTTTTTTATGTTTTCTAATGAGCCTCATAATATTATAATCAGGGGTAGTATTTCAGTATCATTTATTTCAGGTTTTAGCCATGTCTTTGTTGTGGCTAGAATGTCTGGGCTGTGTTGGATCATCCAGGCATGAAAATCTATCATTTTGTCACATATGCTTTTAATGTTTAGAGTGACTATTTTTAAACTTTTAGGGTGTATTTTATGGTTTGGGGTTTGAGTGGGACCTGGGTTGTAGTGGATGTTACCACACTAATGTATGGTGGAGAAAAAGGGTTTGTTTATTATGGCATTTTTAGCAGAGATGGGTAGAAGCATTACTTTAACATTGGGACTGGCATTTTTTACCATTTTGGGGTTACAACACTGGAATGGAGTTATGGGAAATAATGAAGTAGTGGTTGAAGTGTACGTATTTAACACCGCAACTGGTGGTGATGCTAGGAATGAGAGGAGGAGGATGAATAAGGTGATGCAAGAAGGAAATAGCATGATTAGTGTTGTAAAAGCACTGCAGTATGGTGAGGTGAGGTAATGAGAAGTGATAACAGAGTGCAAAACAGGTAGGGATTGATGAGGAGGGAGCAGAGTGAAGCTATCTGTAAAACTGCAGCAAAAAACAGGAGGTAAGACAAATCCTGCTAATTTTAAGGACAGTAATACAAGTTGGTAAATTGCTGTTAACCTACACCTAAGTTAACTGCAAAAGGCAGTATTGCAGTGAATTTGGCTTGAAATAATCCTATAGTAGCTGGAGAAACAACTGAGATGAGGGAAGGACCAATCAGGTCCTTCAATGGAATGCAGCTAGTCCCCCCAGGATCGGCCTTTGGTCAGCTGGTGCCCTATCCAAAAGAGCTCCACAGTGCCTCCCCACACCACTTGGTGCCCCTATCCTGGCATACCTATACCATCCAGATTACTGCAAAAGTGCCCCTGCTAGAGTGGCACCCTAGGCGTCTGCCTAGTTGGCCTATGCCTAAGGCTGGCTATGCTCCGCCCACAGATGGTTTACCACCAAAAACAATCAATGAGGTAGAATGTTTATGGATACAAAGACAAGGTCTCTGAGCTCTAAATACTTGACTTGAGTCACAGCATTTAATTTTATGATTATGGGTTTTTATTGCCTTTCCAGGGATATTTGTTTACACTGCTAGAGTAAAATATGCTAAAGTTTTAACTTTGATTCACCTTCAGCAGTAAAAAGCCTGTGAGTAGCTTCAACCTTCAACACTATAGTACAGAACACACTAATGCATAAGTGACGGAAAACAATTACATTTTTAGTTTGAGTCATGGAAATTGTCTTTCATAGATTTTAACTCAAGGTATTGTCTATTTTGAACTTTTGCAAATGCAGGTGAAATTCTACTTTATGAGTTCCTTTGGTAGTGACATATGTTATCTTTTTCAGCAGCAATTGTCAGACTTACTGTGGGCTTGGTACACTGAGAGAGAAATTAATTTGGATTGTTTGATGGTTGAACTAGGTAGATATGCTATTTCTTTGTATTCTGCTGCATTGTGTAGTGTTTGGCAAACATGAGCATGCACTATATTTCACAGTTGTGCATTTCTGCTTTATAGTCTTAAAACAGGAAAATAAGGACGTTAACAGGAGTTATGTCTAGGCATGTGAGTTTAGGATTGCTAAAACTAAAATGTAGCTTCCACAGTTTAGGACAGAAAGAAAAAAAACTTAACTAACAAGAGCTATGTGTTTGTTTGCAAGTGTGAGATTACTGAGATGTAGGGTTACATATTTTAGTAGGACAGATAAAATGCTGATTTCAGTTAGTTTCTACTCCTTGCTGCACAACATACAGTCTGTAAACAGTTTGCGATTTTTACATACATGACAAAAAAAAATAGACAATGACCCAACTCTTTTCACAAACAAAACTGTCTCATATTATTAACATTTGACTAGACTACCCAGTAACTGTGCTGTTCATAAAACAGAAATATAAACAGAAACATGTAATATTGAAGTAGTTGAAAAACATTGGAAACATGAGCCACAAAGCATTATAGAAAATGAACAAAACCAAGAACAGTGGCAAATGTAAAAAAAAGCTAGTAAAACATTAATCCAAAGACCTGACTCAGTCGTAGAAAATGAAAAAAGTTGATTTTAATATACAAATAAAATCACAAGAACTCTCATAAGCGCTTTCATCTCCCGTGGAGATTTCATCTGAGATGAAAGCGCTTATGAGAGTTCTTGTGATTTTATTTGTATATTAAAATCAACTTTTTTCCTTTTGTATGACTGAGTCGGGTCTTTAGATTAATATTATAGAAAATGAAGTTTATATCACATGTTATCACCCATTACCAAAAGTTCAAAAAATAGATGTGAGAAATCCATATAGTAGTCCACGAAAAGAAGACAAAAGTAGCATTAATGATTGAAATTGCTATACCCAGTGACCACAGTGTCGTACATACAAAGTCATAAAATACCAGGATTTGCAGGCAGAAACAAGTGCAATGTAGAAGAAGGATACTTAGACAGTTCCAACGGTAGTAGGAGCAACGGCTCTTATAAAAATGAATCTACAATTATATTTAGATATGTTGCAGATACATGTAACTCCGTATGAATTGCAGGAGTCATTACTGAGCCGGGTGCTGCAAAAAGCATTTCTGGCTAACATCAAAGATTGAAACAATGTCAATGATTATTAATATATGAAAACCCAATAAAATTGTTAAAAAAAAAGATTGAAACAATACTAATTTCATGAACTAGAATCATGCTTTGATTTAGGAATGGGGTCCATTCCTATCATGATATTAGTATCCCAAAAGACTGGGAGAAATTAAAGAGAGAAGTGGCTATGAGCATCCTGAGACAATGTAGCATTTGTCTCATGTTTTATGACAACCACCAAATTCTTAAACAGATATGTTAAGTGAGACATGTGGTTACACAATGTCATTAGAGAGAAGGCTTTCACATACAAGCACTTATAATACAAACCAGATTGTCACGAACACACACATTAATCCCACCTCACATAGTACGGACCAGACATACAGAGCCACATATGCTGAGGCTCTTAAATGTAATCTTCCTAAACCACCAAGGCCTACCAGATGTGCAGTCATTTACCGTAAGTATCCTCACCAACCTCAATAAAGCAAACCAAGTGTGCTGGAAACAATCGGGAAGGAGCCAAAATTTTGTAGAAGCAACTTCCAAAGCCCTCTACCAAAACAACACCCACTATGACACATATAGTCAGCCAGCTTCACAGTGTCTCAGTTTCTAAGCTCATAAAGCAAAGCACGCACAACCTGATATTTTGGTCATAGGAGACCTCATTGTGAAACACACAGATGTCCCACTCCCCAGGCTCAGTAATGAGAGTGTAATGGTCAGTTGTTTATCAGGGGCTAAGATCAGCTCAATCAGGTCATTGGACCACAAGTAATAGTATGACTCAGTCATAGCCCATGTGGGTGTAAACAGCCTGAGATGTATCTCCCTAGATTATGTGAAGAGAGACATCAAGGGGTTCTTGAAATATGTATCCCAGGCTGTTATGAGCCTAGCATTGAGCAACATTCTACTTTTTCCAAGGATGATGCCACAATATGAACAGACGATGACTGACCTTAATAATTGGCTTAGTTTCTGGTGTCATTCTAAGAGGGTGCAATATTTGTCAGCATGGAAGGAGATGGTCAACAGACTACACTGCTTTGCCAGGGATGTCTCCCCTCTAGGTTTTCAAATATTGGGTAAAACCATGTCCATCCCCATAGTGCATTTTATAGGCATTGCCAACCTTATAAACCTTCCAGTATTGCAAAACCACCCCAAAAACACTTAAAGGTGTTTACTGCTCAATGCCTAAATAAGAACTCCACTCCCTTTAATTTCTCCTCACCCAAGAGAATGTAGACGTCTGTGCAGTTAAGTTACTGAAACACGTTTTAAAGCCATGGAGACAACCCTGGCTCTGAAGGGCTACAATGTCTTCCACAAAATTTGACCAGCTACTGTACAGGAAGGGATAAAGGGTGGAGGTATCTTAATTTACATCAGAAACAAACACACTTCAAGGCTGGTCAAACAGTATGACATGATTCAGCTTCTTCATGTTCAAATTGTCCCATAACATATCCTTGCTAGCTATTTCTCCCCCTCTGTGACCCAGGAAACCTATAACAGACACTTAAACATACTGGGGTGGCCTGGTTAAGGTGGGTGTTACCTTTACAACACACAAGGTGCAGGGTTTGAGCCTCACAAGGGCTAATTGACTAGGCTTACAATGACTCGCAAGGGTACTTAGCCTAGTACTAACCTATGAACTATGATCTATAAACTATGGGGACACTACTCATTCAATCCAACGCCATATTCATGGGAAACTTCAACTACCTCACTATACAGCTAGAAATCATACAAGACCCCAAACATGCAGGCCCAGAGATTCCTGGACTTTGTAAACATAAACACCCTGGGTAAGCTAGTCCATACACCCACGACGAATGCTAACATTCTTGACCTGGTCCTCACAAACATGGAAGAATGTTGCCCCCCCCCCCACACACACACACACACACACACATAGTGTAATATCCTAATATCCTCACTGGTCAAAAGCTGTCTCCTTTGAAATAAAAATTAAATCTGGGATCAGAGCTAATCCTGGAACTTTTAGGAATTATTCTAAAGCAGATTTCTACTACTATGTGACATCCTAGCAAAATGTCAAACCCTCCAAACCCTGAGAACACTGCTGCCTATACGGAACTGTTCACAAAACCCTGTACAATCATTTTAATGGCTGCAGAGAGAGAAAGAGAGAGAGAGAGACCTGTACATACCCAGAATAAGCACAGGACAACCACAAAAATGAGCCACCTAGTAGAAGACCAACACCAATAGGCTGCATAACAATAAAAAGAAAATTATAGCAGAAATTATGAAGTGAAATGCCCAGCATGGTTAAAACATGTTCATCAATCTAAACAAGCAACTCAGGAGGCTAATGAAGTGTTCCAAAGCCACATTTGAGGTAAAAATAGCCTTCCAGTCCAAGGACAATTACAAACCATTCATAGGTTCATAGGTAGGTACTAGGCTATCTGCCCTAGGACATTTATAATCCTAGCCAGAATGTTGGCTTTCGCCTCCCTTTTAGACTAGATTCCTGAGCCTCTGTCCAGCATGGCCATAGTGATCCCAGGAATAAATTTACGATTTCCCATCCACTCATCAAGATTCCTCTTGAAGAGGGTCAGTGAGGGGCTCTGCCTAACATGGACTGGGATTCTATTTCAGAGTGAGGGAAGTTTTTGGGATATGAATTTATCCCTCCAGCATGTCCTGTTAATTGTTGTGCTAAGGTTTAAATCCCTGGAGTGTGTAGCTCTAATGGATTTGGTTTTCTTGAGGTGGAGCATGTCCAACAATTCCGGGTTAGACATCGCCTTAAACGTCAGGCAGAGGTCACACTGAGTAGGCGGTAAGCAACTGAGTAGAGCTGGAGCTTCTTTAGTTGGGCTGCATAGGGCATCTGTTTGAGGCCCACAATCCTCTTGGTGAGGTATTTTTGAGGTCTCTCCAGCTGTCGCAGGTGTCGGGTAAGATTCATCCCAAATGGGGCATTGTACTCAATTATGGGCCTGATGAGCGATGAGTAGAGGGGCACAATGACCTCTTTTGATCTAGATGTGAACCTTTTTGTGATTAGGTGAGCTAAATAGAAGGCTTTTCTAACCACTTTGGCAATGTGATTGTCAAAGGAGAGGCTACTATCTACTTGGGTCCCCAGATCCCTAATTACTTCTTTAGTACTTAGTGGATTACCACCTATGTGGTAGTTTGTGGGCACTTTGTTTTTCCCAAAGGGGGTGACTATGCACTTTTTGGCATTTAGCTTGAGGCCATGATTCTAACACCAGGTATCCATTTCCGTAAGGCCCTTCTGGAGGATGCTTGCGTCAGCTGGAGAGTCTATTATGGCTCCCAGTTTGCAATCATCTGCGAACTTGGTAAGCCACAGTCCTTCCATGTTTGCCTGTACCTCAGAGAAGTATATACCAAACAAGAGGGGTTCCTAGACTGAGTCCTGCGGGACACCACTTGTAACTGGTTTAGAGTCAAACATGGCACCCGCGGCTCTGACCATGTAAGTTCTATCCCTAAGCCAGTTTGCAACCCATCTTGTGACATATGGGTTAATATTTAAGCTGGTAAGCTTATTTATGATGCCAGAGTGGGGTAGTGTGTCAAAGGCCTTTGCGAGGTCCAGGTAGGCTGTGTGGACTACTTTTCCCTCATCTATGGCTTTGGTAACTGTTTTGAAGTAGTCAACTAGGTTTAAGAGGCAAGATCTGCCTTTAACAAAGCCAAATTGGGTAGGGTCCAGTGTTTGGAGGTTCCCAATGTCTTTGTTTATGAGCTCCATGATGATGCGCTCCATAGCCTTGCAGACCAGGCTAGTCAGGCTTATAGGACGATAGTTCCCAGGATCCATTGTGGTGCCACCTTTGTGGAGCGGGATCACTGTTGCTGTACGCCATTCTTTGGGTACATAACCTGTGGTAATGCTGAGTTGGAACAGTGAATTTATGTAAGGGTTAAGTTAATTTTGGAGCTCGTGTAAGACACAGTCTGGGATACCATCCAGTCCCATTGATGCTGTGATTTTTACTTTGGAAAGGGCTGCTTTCACCTGTGTGTCTGTGATGTCAGGAGGATTGCATTCTTCTGGGATAGACACTGGATCTTTTCTTCATCTATGTCTGCAACCTCAAAGGCAATACACAAAAGTGTGCTGAAATAATTGTAAATGAAGCAATCTATACTAAGTCAGAAGATATAGTGAATCTACTGGCTGACAAATTTAACTCCAATTTTTACATCCCTCAGGCAGTACCCCCTAACATAATTCTCCCAACTGTCACTAGGGAACAGGTCCTCAATGCACTCTCTAAGGCCATGAGCACTGCATTTATTAGCCCTGAGAATATCCAAGGATGCCTCCTTAATAGCATCTAACATAACCTATAATAATCACCAGAATAACTTTTTCTGTAGCCTCCAGACAAGCTTCATGCCAAGCAAATGGAGGACTGCAACTGTTATCCCCTTTGCACTAGGGCAGGCCATCTACAGACCCAGGTAACTACAGGCCCATACGTCTGACTAGTCTTACATACAAATCCATGGAAAGAATTATTATGGGAATGATAAACAATGACATAGAGCACCTTCAGACACTGGATCCAACCTACTTTGGTTTCCTTAAGGGCAGGTCATGCCTACTCAGACCTGATGGACTTCTTTGAGAAGGATACCAAGGCTATGGATGAGGGCAAAATTATGAATACTGCCTACCTTGACCTGGCCAAAGCATTCAACACAGTACCCAACTTGAGCAATGTAGACAAACTCATGAAATTAGGTATAAACCCCATGTCTCCTCGTGATAGCCAGCTAGCTCAAAGATAGGACCCAAGAAGTTAGGATAGGGGAGACTGCGTTCACAAAAAAAGCCAGTCACTATTAGAGTCCCTCAAGGATCTCTGCTGGGGCCTGCCCTTTTTGGCATCTACTTTTATACTTACATTAAGGGCATCTTGCTGACCATTACAGATGATTGCAAACTAGATGCAGTTATAGAATCACTCAAAGACAAAAATACCCTTCAAGGATGCCTGACACAGACAAATAACTGGTGCCAGAGCCAGGGTCTAAAACTCAGTGCCAGAAAATGCATAATAGTATCCTTTGGGACGATGGCTACCCCAGAAGCAACCCCATTGTTAATACACACTTAAGAGTAGTCCTAATGGTTGGGGATTTGAGAACACATGTAGACAGTAACCTGGTCTTTGACCATCATGTGTCTATTGTAGCAAGGAAATCCTTCTATGGCATCTAGTTCTAAGGATGTCATTATTTTACCACAGTCAGCCCTCATTAGTTCAATCCTTAGATACAACGCCCCCTTCAGTATGTACCTGACAAGGCATATGCAACAACTGGAGCATCCACAGAAGATCCTCAGAAAAAGAATACAGGACATTAACAACATATGCTACACAGACTGCCTCAAAGCCCTATCCCTGTGCTTAGTCTGCAACAGTATGCTGAGAGGTGATCTATGCCTAGCCTACAAAGCATTATCAGATGTGCAATGGACCTGTTGCACATCCAAAGAACAAATACTATCTGCAGCATAAATAGGACATATTGAAGGGACAGGTATGTGTCTCAGACACCACCCCATCTCTGGAGCAGGCTTCCTATCCATGTGAAGTAGACTTCTTCCTTAATCCAATTCAAGTGTAACTTGGACCATTGGATGAGAAGTTAGAAATTTACCCCTGCTCTAGAACCTATGTCTCTGTTATACAGAGGCAACCAATAAATACTTGACGACCCATGCCTAAACCTGCATATATCCCTTAAAATAACCTTACAGTATCCAAACATGTCAGATACACTTGGGAAGCATAGCTAGTCTTAAAAAGTCTCCCCCTCGTCATTAGCATAGTAATTGTCTATGAGCCTGTGAACCTCATACTAATGGTATTGTATCACTAACTAAGATGTCTAATGAATCATGCGAAAACTGTTTATCTTGTCATGAAAAAAGGCAGCTGTCAGTCATCCTCACTAACATGGAAGTGAGTGACAAACTGCAGACTATAATTCTGTCAGTCTTAACACCGTTGTAGGCAAAAACATGGGAATACTGCTAAAGGTGAGACTATTTGGACTGTAACTCAGTGAGGCACTAGATCCAAGACTGGTCATGGCAGACAAATCTAAAAGTGTTTGACTTGCTAACCAGAAGTAAATCAGAAAAGGATTGTAGATGTGGCTTCCCATGCAGTCTTACAAATTGTATCAGTATGTTTAGCAGGAGGAAATATACTGGGTTATGTTAGGTATTTAGATGAATGAAAATGTAAGATTTTACTAGCACATAATTATAATATAGAACTCATCGAAATTGGTGAGAACTTAACTCAATAAATGCATCTGATATAAGCTTTATCTGCTTATACTGTTTAATGTCAAGGTATGAAGTGCTTGAATGCTATAACAAAGCAATTGAAGTATTGGCCACAAGGTGGTAGTGTCCCACTATAACAAGGGCAGAAGTGAAACCCTTTTGCTGGGTAGCTTTTTCTTCATGGTATTTTCTTCTGAGTAAAAAAATCTCCCTGTGCTGTGAGAGAAGAAAGCTAAACAAACTGGACACAAGGTGGCAATGTTTAGCTATGGTTAGCATAGACCTTGTCTGTAAATATTAGAAACAATAAACAGATCAGAAAAAAGCTTACAAATGAATAAATGAACACATTTTTCTATAAATGCAGAGCTAACAAAGCTAAATTTGCAGTAACAATAATCCAAAAATATTTAGCTTTGTGATACATTGTTCATTTTTATCTGTTTTTGGTATACGTTATCAGGTAGTTATAATTTGTTGAATATAATAAAATACTAAAACAAGAGCAAAAGCAAAGCACAAACAAGTCTTTTCAACTCTCAAAAGATTCAAACCATTTAAATAAACAATTTTAAGCTAACAAGTAGCTTCATCAGATCATATACTATTTTACTAAAACATGTGATGCTTAAATACTATACATCATCAAACAATTTATTCAAAAGAGCCAATCATTAACATCTGATAATATAGTGCATTCAACAAGTTAGAAAATATATTAAATAACAATAAAACTCCTACTTATTAACTATAAAACTAAAACTATAATTTGTTGTCTCAATTCCCTCTCATCAAGGATGTAGTAAAGAAGATGGGTAGCTTTAACTGCTGTACTGTTTTGATTTTGTGACAAAAGTACAGTAATGCAAAAAATAAATAAATATTCTACAACTAGGCACACACAGTAAAAATGGCCTTTTAAGAAGAAACATATGAGAAAAAGGCTATAAAAGCAGTAAGAAAATTCATCTTTTCCTGTGGTCATTTCGTGCGCATAGCTTTCAGTGTCTATAGTCTGACAGACTTATATGTAACGTTTACATAACCCGTGTAGTCTATTATTGGGGAATGTTTATTTAAATGTATTAAATACTTTTTTCTTGACTTAATTTTCATCAGTATTGCCAGAATAGGAAGCCAAACAAGTGGGAGCCATTGCAAGTGTCTCAAATTTAGCCTATAATGTTTGTTGGTCTTTGCTAAAATTTAAACTCCAAAAGCACACTCTGTTGACTTCTCTACAGTTTGTCAGCACAACAAGAAATGGATTTGTACGGCTTCCTTCAAAAGCATATTCAATAAATTCTAGCCATCCAGCCTACCATAAGCGTAACTGTAGCAAAGTACCCCAAAGCTGAGAACTGAGAATAACTGGATCTAATTACCATTGGCTGTCCAAGAAGTTGCTTGCTGGTTGGTTGCCTTGTTCCCTTGGTATTATAATTTACTGTTTATAGCACAATTATGCACTTATATGCTGTCCTTCTAGTTGGCTACCCCAAAGCTGCATGTCTCTCTGTTTGCTTGAGACAGTTTCCATTTAATTTGCTGATTTTCCTGAGTCCCTGCAAACAAGGGAGATGAAATAGTAATCATATTTATTTTTATTCACCATTTGGTGTTTATGAAACTGTTCTTGGGGCACTTAAATGGAAGTAACTCTTCTTTTTTTAACCCATCTACCTTTGATTAGCCAGATGTTGGGGACCATCCAGGGAAGAGTTATAGTTATTCTTGTGAAAGAAGGTTAATTACTACCATTTTCTAAGGGCCTGAGCACCACTGACTGTTCTAGAAGTTGTTGGCTGTCTGTCTCGTTACCTTAATCATGCTCTGAGCTGTGCTTCACACACCACTGCCATAGTTGCTTCTGGTAGTTAGTACATTTTCATCATTTCCTTAAATCAGTACCCCCAAACCATCAATTGTTCTGTGGTTGATGGTTGCTTGATTAGTGTCATGGCATCAGTTTGCTCTTACCTTCCCTAGGTCATCATCTTCTAGTGGTGCTGAAAGCATCAACAAACTGTAAGTTGTTCTGCTTGATGATTGTCATCATCCACATTGTATTCCCGCAGCTTTCCCTTTGCCTCTTCACTGCACGTTGCTTGGCTTTTACAATCAATACTATTCTAATCCCCCCACAGCCTGTCTTAGTTTTGCACTAAGGATTATCTTGGGTATATAGAAGACAGTCAATGCTGCAAAACAATGCAGCACTGATTACTTACACAAAATAATCATAACCAAATAACTGCATGAAAATATGTTTTTTCCAAGACATACTCTTGAAGAATGCAAAGCAGGAAATGCTGTTTTTGCAGTGTGTTAAGCCCCCCCCGCACCTCCAATATGCGAGGGCTGCTCCTACTACCTCCCCTGCTTATCATATATATATTTATATATATATATATATATATATATATATATATATTTATATATATATATATATACCAACTTTAAGATCATACAATAGCAGGGAAAGGGCATATTTCCATTCCATGCTATTACAATGATCTCACAATGGCACTTCTGAATCATTTATTCTGACGATCAAACATGGTTGATATTACAGCTGTTGAACAAATGCCAAATCGATCTACATGGAGGAACCTGTGTGTGTGTGTGTGTGTGTGTGTGTGTGTGTGTGTGTGTGTGTGTGTGTGTGTGTTGCATGTGTATGTACACATATATAATTATGTGAGCATTTCAAACTCCCATTGTAGACATCTGTTTTGTTGACACATTTTTACAGTCATTGTTTTTAGTGTTAATCTACTGAGGTTTAGACTAACTTCAGTATATCTATCTATACATATATATCGCACAAAAAATGTCCTAGCACCAAATGAGTGAAGGGAAATTCATTTTATCTGTATCATAAAAATCATAGAACATCTTCATCCAATGAAAATATTTGGCTTTTTAAAACATTCCTACTTAAAATCAAAATGTTCTATTCTGTTAAAGTAACAATGCCTGAAAACATACCTCACATTAGTCTTTGTCATTCAGTCACGTTGAAAACAAAGCACCTACATATGTAATCCACATCTTTTGTGTTTATTTAATATCTGCTTTTAAGCTTTAAAGAACATTAGCCCCCCCCGCACACCCTATCAATCACTATAAATACAAAAGTAGTCCCATCATTTGCTCTGTGCACCTCAGTAAGTACATGCATGACTGCTAGAAGGTAAAGATAGATAGATAGATAGATAGATAGATAGATAGATAGATAGATAGATGGATACACACACACACACACACACACACACACACACATACACACACATACACACACACACACACACACACACACACACACACACACACACACACACACACACACACGCACACGCACACACACACACACACATCCATACTAACAACACTCACAAACACACACTTATATGTTTATTATATATATTTTATATGGGAAACATTCAGTTTGTGAATTGCCTCTTTCATTGAAGCAGTGATTTTGATTTGATGTCTTTGGTTTATCTGATCAGCGTTTCATCAAATTGTGTTTGTTATACAGTTGGAGACTGATGTACAGTGAAGATTAAAGGTATGCTTGTGTCCCCACTAGTGTGAAATCCTAGAATTAGTGTATTTAAAGTTGTGGTATGTGGGAAGTACAGTCCTCCACAGGGAGAGCATGGGGGGCGGGGGGGTTTACCCTTTCCAGAAATGTTTTGCATTTTTTACTTGGTACTATATACTGAAGACAGGTGTAGGTAGTACTGTTTTTCATTCAGGAAGTAACAGTACAGTTGGATATTCCTTTGTATTATCTTTCCTATTGTTTTGCAATTTCCAGTCTGTATATGTAAGTTTATATGAGTATGCGGGTGGTGGTTAGCTGCTATATCCATATGTTTTCAGTGGATTTGAGTTTGATGTACTGAATTTGATACATTGTTTGTTTTATTTTTTGATAAAGTATGTAGCTGAGTTATGGGAATAGACTCTTATAGCCATATCCTTCTTTATATATAAATAAGAGAAAAACTGGATGCAGACAACACTTGTTCAGGCTTAAAAATGAGCATTTATTGCAGACAACTAAATCAGCTCTAGGCTGATTTGCAACAGGTAGAATCTGACTTTTTATAGGTCAGTGCTTTGAGGCCAACTATACAACAAATAAAATATTTCACAGTGGAAAAAACAAGTCATAAGTTTGTTTCTCCTTTCTAGTCTAATTGGTTGATTAACTGGTAGAACTAGGAAGTTACATTCAGCTGTGGCCCCAACATAGTGGGCCTGTTCCATTCGCTACTGAATGGTTCTATCAGCCTAGTTTTGGCATCTTGTTTTCCCTTTCCATACAACCTGTTTATGAGTTTAAGGGATCCTGTGAGGTTCACGACTCACTTTCTCTCCAGCTACTATCTCAATGTGGTGTGTAATAGGAATGGGTCATCACAGTAAGTCTGGAAATGTCTTTGTTTTTGGATAGGAATTCTTTAGAGTTTTAGAGAGGGTATTGTCTTAGATTACCTGAAGAAGTGAGGTTAACTGTTTCTTTTTTTCTTAGTTGACCATACTTAGTTCTGCTACTACCATATTGTCTTATTTTCCTCCACAGTTGTAATGCATTAACATGGTGCATCTGTTCGGATCACCTTTTCCCCAGTTATTTTACCCAGAAGTTCACCTCATTAAGCTTCTCAAGAGCCTTGTACAGATCTTGCCACTTACCAAAGAATTTATTTCACTGGTGGGAATCAGAACCAAGACTGAGACTCCCACCTGAAACTCTGTATGTTAAGTCTTCCGGTTATATACTCCTTGTTGGCTAGTTTGAGCCTCGTCCATTTGCTCCCTCACTATAAGTAATACAAGTCATATTCTTTCTTGTATATTGTTACAGTGTTCCACTATGGTTCTAAAACATGTTTCTTCTTCCTCCCAGGTTTTCTAGACCATGTCTAATAATACACTCCTGGACTATGGCCATATAATAACTCAAAAGAGCTAAAGGTAGAGGCCCACAATGTCCATAGGAATCATTTTGAAGGGGACCATTATTATGGGAATTTGTACAAGGGGATTCTTAATTCCAAGACTAGGTGCAATTTTCTGACACTCCAGAAAACTAATGCAGACATTTTCTACCTCTTTCATAGTTCTGGGCCAATTAAAGCAGGCTAGTATCCAAGCTTTGGTGTTGTTCATTCCCAGCTGGTTACCTAAAATATAGCTATGAGCCATCTTCATTACCATGGCCCTAAAAGACCAAGTGGCCAACAAATGAGAGGAGAACTCTTCCCTATATGTTTCTGCTTGCTAGAGTAGATCATTCTGATTCACAAATATGGGGAGGGAAGATGGAGTTCTGCAGTGCAATTTGGTTGCATTACCCTAGCAATATTCTGAAGTCCCCATCTTAGGGTCTAGACTTCCAACTGAGTCATTTTAAAGTTCCGTCAGCTAGCTGGAAGTTCCAGCAGATTGAGTTCTTCCTCCCAGACATCCCTGGAAGTGGAGGGTTACCTTATATCTCCCATTAAAAGAGGTACAGAGATCTATGTGCACCATTCTTTTGCAGGGAAGGGCAGCTCACTCCAATGTTCCCCTGGCTCAGCTATGTCCCTCTCCATAGTGCCGAGCTGTTTGGACATGTTTACTTTTTCTCCTGAGTCAGCCTCCCTTGTTATTCTTTCTTTGCTGCTGGGATTCCCTCCACTTTCCTTTATCTCACTTACCTCCTCATGTACCTCTTCTTACCCTCCTCTTGGCTTCCATGGGATCATTACCTTCTGTCTATTTGATCTTTCTCTTCCTTTATCACCATTCTTCCTCTGATTGGAAACATTTGTTCATCTCATAATGTTACCTACTTTATCCACTCTTACTGTGGACTATATTCTGGCTTTCACCAGCCCCTCTCCTTTAGTATTAGCAGTTTCCCCTTCTTTCAGTACAGCATCATGGTAGTTTTCCCCTTCCTGTTGCCTTCATAATTGTTTGTGATGAGGGAAGTTGTCTCCTAGAACTATGTCATGTTTGAGGTTCAGAACTTGAGCAACCAGATGTAATACTGACCCAAATCGAGTCTCTGTATTCACCTAGGTGATCAGAGATAAATTCACCATGATAAATGTATACCCCTATATAACACCAAAGCTCTCCAAGAGAGCTTTTCCCTAACAGATAGCTGGTGTCAAAACCATGGGCTAAAACTAAACGCCAAGAAATGTAGAACAGTATTTTTGGACAAGAAGGACCACTCTTGTAACTATCAAACTGACAATACACCCCTGAAAGTTGATCCCATAGTCTGAGCTCTAGGAACCTTATGTCAACAATGAAGTGTCTTTCAATCATTATATGTATATATACTATTGTAAGGAAGTAATTTTCCATTGCACATTGTATATCTAATGGTATGGTCTCCTGATCCAAGAATATAATCATTCCACCATAGTCAACTCTCAATAGGTTGATCAGTGAATATAATGCTCCTTTCAGTATGTACCTGTCCAAACTCTTGGCACAGTTGGAACAATCTCAGTGCTTTTTTACTAAAGGGAAAAAAAATAAGGGTCTAAATTATAAAAATTATGAAGACCATTTCAAAGCATTGTCCCTGTTCTCAGTATAATATAGGCTACTAAGAGGTGACCTCTGGCTTCTGTGTCAACAGACCCTATCCTGTCAGACCTATTACACATTTGCAAGTCCAATGGAAGAAGAAATACCCGATCCAGGGATTGAAATGTTTTTTGTAACATAAACAGGATATGTTGGGAGGGATAGATATGTATCACAGAGAAAATGAAATTTGGATCACTGAATGGGTAGCCATAAATTCATCCCTGCTTAACACCCATGTCCCTAAGGGCTAAAAAAACTACCATGGAAATGGAAAGCTATACTTGTAATGATCCTCAAGGATTGGCTGCCTAGTAAGTATATATGAACCAATGAGGGAATTCTTAAGCACCATGAATACACATGACTTCTGTGCTTTTGGGTATCTGAGCCTTCCTTTTACAAAAAATACTTGAGACTAGTGTGATCATGCTACCAGAGCTTCTGCATCTCTCAGCCATCTATCTTGACCATGCACTTTGTTAGTTTGGCTGAATTATCATAAAAAGAAGGCAATTTCTACTAGCCTTTTAGTAGCCTTGATCATACTCCATGCCTCCTGTTGTCCCTTTGTATTATTAGTTACCTGAATGGGTGTCTGCTGTCTACCTTCCCTGCAGCAGCTGGCACATACCTCTCAACTGTTCAGATTTGCACAGAATGTCCATATTTTTGCCTCATATTTTGGACAGTTTCTCATAAAATTGTGGTTTAATGGCAAATCATTGTCAAATCTTTGCAGGTTGAAGTCAGATAATAATGACAGACATTTGAGTTTCAGACTTCATACCCTTTAGAAAATTCATGCTAAATGCAAAACCTATTATTCTATCAACTTTCTAAGTTTGTAAGAACAATATTTAAAATGTGTCCCTATTTTGGGGCCTTTGCCATTATTTATGGCTTTGTCCAGATTTCTTGCTGTAAGAGGTTGAGCGGTATGGTGATATAGACTTTTCCTGCCTTTTAAACAAATTATAGAAGACAAAGTGCCCTTCGCCTTGTGGCTAGACTTTTCAGCCAGTTTATTCCTGGTTTCTCTAAGCATGTTTTTGTAACATAATATAATTTCCATAAATGATGTCCACCCCCCCCCCCCCCCCATTTGCAAAAAAAAAAAAAGCATTTACAGTCGTATTTTTGTATTTTCGGAGTTGAGTTTTTTTGTATGTTGTAATGTTTTTTTGTAAGATATGTGTTGATATGCCGGGATCAACATACTGAGCCATAATATAACGTGTCATGATAAATACAGGTAATTCATTATTCATAGTGACTCATTATATCATAGCTTAGTATGTAGTACCCAACATAACAGCAGGTATATTATATTTTAGAAAGCACTATAATGTGTACAAACTCAAAACCCAACATACTGTGACTGTCAGTATATTTTGCAGGAGGCAAGACACTTGCAAAACCTTCCATGAAGGAAGCTTTATCCCTTATATCACTTTACTTATATATACCAACCATGAGGTCACACATAGTCATGGAAAAGAAAATTATTTTGTCAGTAATCTCTTTATCTTACGCTTTGCAACCATAGATTATAACAACTTGTCAGCTGTTCAGGTATTGTCGATGTAGCTGGCCATGAACAAATGGGGTGCAGCAAATTTAAGTACTCTTCACCTAATGGCAAATACCAATTCTTACATGTGAGAAATAGGTAAACCGCACAAATCTAAACAAAAATGTTCAAGCAGATGGAGATATTGCAATCATAAGACTTTATTAAAATAACAAATAAAATACAAAAAGCCCCCGGATTCTCAAA
Organism: Protopterus annectens; assembly: GCF_019279795.1. NCBI lineage: Eukaryota > Metazoa > Chordata > Ceratodontiformes > Protopteridae > Protopterus > Protopterus annectens. The sequence goes on from NC_056741.1 coordinate 1,949,379,693, forward strand.
AGCTTGCATGGCATGCATGATTAGTGTAAGAGGAAATTTTGCCAATATGGCAGCCGAGCGATACACATACGTGCTCATTTGAAGTGCGCAAGCGCTCTAGCTCTAGTGCTGCACGTTCCCAGATCCCATATGCAAATTACCCCATTTGCAGGTGAAAACCATGCAAATGAGGTAAATCTGCCATTCAGGAAGCAGGAATCAGGGTATGCAGGACTAGCTTAATATGCAGAAATGTACTCAGTTAGTAACCGAGTACGGTACTGCAAAATCCAAAACGGAGCTATGACAGCTCCAAATAAAGGCTGCATATCATTGAGGAAGCATGCCATTAGCCAAGTAGAAGGCCTATGGCATTGCAAACAATACAAAAAATAAAAAAAATCAACCTTTATTTTATTTTAAGCCGATCTTGGCTTTTTAAGCATAAGGCAGCAGCGAGCAAACGGGATCGGGGGGAATAATAAATTAAACTTAAAATAAGCATTCCAACTAAAGTCAGTATTCTGCTATGCAGATTAATGGTAGGCAGAAGACAACCTGACCATTGAATAGTGGCTGCTAAGGGGGGAGGCTCACTGTGAGACATGCAACCAAGGGCGCCCGCAGGCAGGTGCAAGGGGGTGCAATTGCACCCCCCTGGAATCTGCTGACTAAATTAAAAATTTTTTAGGCGTTCTTCTTTAAGAACGCCCTTCAAGTCCAGGCGCAGATGCTGACATCATCGCGCGGTGCACAGTTTGCGAGCGGGAACTGAAACAGACGGTTTCAGGTTTGCGATGAATTTACTTTACTTGCTGCGAGGAGGACTTCACTGAAGATAACAGACGCGACGCTTATCAGATTTATTAAGGTAGGTGTGTGTGTGTGTGTGTGTGTGTGTGTGTGTGTGTGTGTGTGTGTGTGTGTGTGTGTGCGTGTGTGTATATGTATATGATTGTGTGTGTGTGCATGTGCCTGGGCCATAATCAGGGCATTATCCCTCTGTGAATACTGTTTGGCAGGTGTTTTAGGTCTCATTAACAAGCCAAAAGCACAAGGCCCCAAGATGGGTTTCTTATTAGGGGAGGGAGGAGGTTTTCCACCACCCGACAATTAGGGGAAATCCTTCACACCTCCAACTTAATGTATACTAAGATTGATGACAACTGAGAGTAGTTAGTAACCCCACATCCTCAGTGTAAAACATGATCATTGTAGTGTTAAAAAAAAAGAAGCCACACAGGAAAGTCTCAGAAATGGTTATCATATGCTCACCAGGTGTCATTTTATTGATGTAGGATTCCAGTCTGAATAAGTAGGACATCTTGCAGAATATACTCAGCACAATCAGCTATCTATAAGGTTCACAAACTTTGATTCCTTTCCAAACATTCTCTTGGCAAGAACATTTGTTTGTTTTGAACCACTTCTGCTTTATCCTTCTGAAATGTTGCTGATTTTCCAATTGCTGTTTGGATTATATAGTTAAAAAATCAATCATGGGACTGTATCTCAGAATTGAACTCAGTTTCAATTGTATATGCTATAGCTTCCAGTTCTAGTCTACTTGCATACTGACTTTATGCCACTTTTCAGAAACTGTCAGAATATGACAATCAGTTTCAGATGATCCTGTAAATGATTATAAATATTTTTTAACAGGCAACATTAGAAATGCTCATTACACATATAGCTGTTGATAGCTCCTCACATGCTCAGATTTCCAGTTATATCTAAAAATATTGAAAAGTTTCTATTCCATTTTGTTTTGTAATTACCATCCGTATAAATTAATTTCCTGTTATCAGGAAGTAAGTTAAAAAACACTCATTGTCAGCTCTGTTTGGGGTGTTTATTATCTAGCATCTGAATTTCCATTATATCCCTGCTACAATGAATATGTAAAAATTAAACATGAAGTAAGCATCCAAATTTTAATGCTTAGCCTAATGTTGCATGGCATATGTATTTAATTGGTAATTGTCCTGTGTCTTATACTGTTTTAAGTAATGCTTTTAATACAAAAAACAATGAGTGGAAATGAAAGTGTTCTCAGACCTCATATGTTTTCAACAGACTTAACTTTGATTTATTTGAAGTTGGAAGGGTTGCTTAATTCTGAAAAAAAAATGAATGTTTCGTTATTAGTATTGTACGCAGTATACACAATTTCTTGTTAAGTTATGAGTTCCTCATCAGTAACTTTGTGTTCTCACTGGTTGCTTTGTTCTAGAAGATTTTATTTGGGAAGCTAAAGGCTATTAAAATAGAAATGTATACTTTCAATATAGAAGCTTGCAAATTGCAGCTGTGCAAGGCCTTCATAGATGTCCTCTACAGCAGTCAAAAATACAATTGAGGTATTGCTAACCAGATGTGTAGTAGTCAAAAATCAAACTACATGACCAACATACCAGTGACTCCAGTAATATAGAGAAAGAGGAGACGCATCTTACATCTCTCTTTTTCAGAAGCAAAAATATGAGACATAGTGTGGTAGAAATTTGCAAAACAGTGCCTTAATGTCAGTAGATTTTACACTGTCCATTTGATAATATACTTCTATATCTTTCCATCCTTTTGTCACTCTCATTTTTAAATGTGTTTCTGAGTAATAGCCCACATTCCTATGGGAAGTGGGGAGAGTTATGTTCTGTAAAGTATTCAGATGTTATGCCAATTAGATGTCCAGATTCTTGGCCAGATGTACCTATTTTTCAAGGGTATTTGTACCTATTCTCAATGTCTGCAGGTTAGGGTTTTGCTTGTAGTGGCTTTAGAAGTGATATATAAGATTGTATATATACAGTCATAATTTATGGGAAGATGAGACAATTTTGGCAATATCTGCAACAAGGAATATGCAACAAGAAGGGTAAAATTTAGAGATATTGTGGGAAATGTATGGCAAAAAATGGCATTATGTTCAGAGATTTTTTGTCACTAGTCACAGTGCAAGAAGGGATAAGCAGATCAAATGTCTGGAATATAGATGAATAGAAAGGAGATAAGAGAAGTGAACCCAAGTGAGCTTTCAGCTGAAAAGAATCAGGAAAAAATCAGAATCCTGAAGGTGGATGCACATGCAAATTCAAATATATGTTTTTATTAAGAGCTGCTTGAACATCTGGTGTAGTTTCAAAAGAATGGAGAACAGCTGATTTTCTTTGGTGTAACTGTTTCCATTAGGGGAATAGTAGATATAAGTCAGTGGTTTTCATTTAAAAGGAAGAAGATTGATAACCCCCTCAGAAAATTATGGTCTATGTTCTCAAATTTAGTGGATTGCAAAAATATGGGTGTCTTGAGTAGTTTGTGTGCATGAAGAGTCTGCTAACAAGTGTAGCAATAATCAGATGGGGGAATAGGACAGTAAAGTACGTAAGGATATTGGGTGCGCACCTGTACTTCACTGGAGCTTGACTTTGACACACCATCTTAGAAGGGAGAGCCAAATGATTGGAATAAGTCCAAGAACAGTTGGTTACTGAGCGTAGTGTTTACTATGGAAATGCTTGTTAGCAATAGACTGAACTGCTAAGAGCTCTTAAGTGGGGGCATTGCAGAGAAACTGGCAAGGAGGACTTTTTGTGACAGTTTTCAAAAACTCATTTTCAAGTAAACAAAAAGCAGAAGCAATGAAATCTAGAAGAATGAAAAATATTGCAGTTATTGTTAAATACTATAAAATTAAATATTATGTATCCTGAATATAGTAACCATAGATCTACATGAAATCGCAGATGAATGAAAAACATTGCAGTTATGCATAAATGCCATAAAATGCAAAATTATCTATCTTGACCATAGGAACCATGGTACTGGTTACATTAAATGAGTTTCACCAGAGTTAATTTGATGGTAGTGCATTCTTTGCTATCAACATTCTTTTGCTAACTGATCTGAAAACTGTAGTCTTGTACATGTAGAAATGCACTAGATGATCTTGGTGCATTGTAAAGCAAATACCTGCTTTCAGACATCCATCTTTGACAGTGTGTGTTCTACAGTTTCATTGTTTCAGATTGAAAATTCATAGACACAGTTTTCACTACTATTGAAGAAGTGTGAACTGGGCAGGGTTGCTGCTTGTCAGTCATAGCTGGATGAACTGCAATTTTATGTTCAAGGGGCCTATGATTTTGAAAACAGCCCAGAGTTAATCTTTATCTGCCACTGGCAAAATGTATTTTCTTTGAATGTTGGATTCAATGCTGTTTCAATGCATGTGAGTTTCAAGGGCAGAGAAGTTTTAATGCTAAGTCTATTTTCATTGTGAGACTGCATTGCTTTGTTTAACAGATATCTATTAGGGTTTGTGCTGTAAAATGCAAAATAAAACTTTCAAATGAAATCTAAATCTTCGCAGAAGTAAAGCAGTATGCACATTACAGTGTTTATGGTAAATGGGGCAGAATAACCAAGGAATGGGACATTGGAATGGCTGCAGGGGGGAGGCTCCATTCGACCATGATTTTGTGAGGGGGGAAGGGTAGCAAACTCAGACAGCCCTGGTTGAACTATACCTCTCAGTTGTCCATATTTTTGCAGAATGAATAGATATTTGCTTCTTATTTTTGGTTTGTTCCTCATAAAATGTGTGGTTTTCTAGCAAATCGTTTAGGAATGGAGTCACTAAATGACAGACATTGAGTTTCAGACGTCATGACCTTCAGAAAAATGTTTGCTAATGCAAGACCTGTTATTCTATCAACTGTCTTAAGTTTATACAAGAGCAATTTTCAGTAGTGTTTGTATGTTCCCCAAATATATTTGGTCTTGTCCAGATTTCCTGCATTAAGAGGTTGAGAGGTATGTGCAAATCGCTTTGTAGAATTTGGAATATCCAAACCTCTCCAGTGTCCCCAATTTTGACTCAAAATGTTGCTCTCCCCTAATAATCCCTCCTCAAAATGGCAATTTTGGAAGAAAACATGGAGGGTTTACAATTATATATAACTGTAATGATCAGGGTTATTACTTTTATTTCAGAAATGCATGTAGATACTCTTATTTTGTTAGCTGCTCAAGTTAACAGTGTTAATATTAAAAAGGTATCCCTTTTTTGACAGGTTCCCAGCTGTATTGTGTGGCAACTTTATATTTTTGCATCACATTTTTGGTCTGTTTTTCATAAAATTGTGGTTTTCTGGCAAATTAGTGGCAAGTCATTAAAGATTGAAGTTAGAAAATAATGGCAGACATTTGAGTTTCAGATTTCATACCCTTCAGAAAATTCGTACTAATGCAAGAACTACTACTGTTCTATTATCTTAAGTTAATAAGAGCAATATTTAAAAATTGTCCTTATTTTTGGGCCTGTGTCCCACTGCTAGTTCTCTGTATGGCTTTGTCCAGATTTCTTGCTCTGAAGTTGAAAGGTATGAGTGTCAGAGCCATCACTGTCAGCCAGAGACATTTCAAATTGTGACATACTTGTTGCACCCCACTCCCCATTGTAGTGGCTCTGGATGTGTCTAAGGAAGGCAAGGAGCAGTTATGCAGTGTAAGTGTGCAGAGTATTCCCCCATCCAAGGTAGACCACAAGTACGACCGTGGCTTTTCATCTGTCCTTGATTTTGCAGAATGTTCTGTTTTTTTGTCATATATTTTTATACTGTTGATTTATGCTTCTTATTATTCAGGCAATGCATGCTGTCACAGTGCCTTGTTGCTCTTTTAAGTAGCAATGATTTAATGACCATCAGGTAAGCTTGTCGGAGATTGTAAGATGCAAGTAAGCTTTAATAAGAATACTGTTAAAGAATTACCAGCATTGAAAGCCTTTTCGTTGTTGCCATGCCGAGAATATTTACATAACTAGATAATGTATATGCCTTGGGTATTGAAATGCATATGACAGTATTTGTAATAAAAGGACAGGATTACAATATTTTCAGAAGCTCATTACATTTGTTGGAGACTTACAGTCATCTTTTGTTGGAGACTTGCAGTCATCTTTGCAGGCTTACCCGTAAACTAAACAGAATGCTAATCTATCATGTGTGGTCCATAACTTGTGCAGGAATCCTTTAAGCAATTTATCTTGAGCTTGTTTCTTGCTTGCTGTTCATTTTTTACTTTGATCATGTCTTCCCCATGAACCAAGTAGATAGTTGTGTCAGGCAGCAGGTCTTTTTTGGATAAGAAACAAATATTGTCTGTATAAGAAGGAGGTAGCATACCCCTTAGCTGTCCAGGTTTTTGCAGAATGTCCAGATTTTTTGCCCCATATTCTTCCTAAAAAGGATTGAAGTTGCTAAATAATGACAGACATTTGAGTTTTAGATATCATATCCTATAGAAAAATGCATACTATCATCATCTTATTTCGGTCGCCACAGCAGATCATCTGTTTCCATTTCTTCCTGTCCTCTGCATATTGCTCTGTCACACCAGCCACCTGCATGTCCTCTCTCACCAAATCCATAAACCTTATCTTAGGCCTTCCTCTTTTCCTGTTACCTGGTAGCTTCATCCTTAGCATCTTTTTCCCAATATACTCAGCATCCCTCCTCAGCACATGTCCAAACCAATGTAATCTTGCCTCTCTGGCTTTGTCTTCAAACCTTCCAACCTGGGCTGACCATCTAATATACTTATTCCTAATCCTGTCTACCCTCGTCACACCCAGTGCAAATCTTAACATCTTTAACTCTTCCACATCCAACTCAAACTCCTGCCTTTTTGTCAGTGCCACTGTCTCCAACCCATATAACATAGCTGGTCTCACTATCCTCTTGTAGACCTTCCCTTTCACTCTTACTGGTACTCGTTTGTCACAAATCACTCCTGACACTCTTCTCCACCCACTCCATCCTGCCTGTACTCTCTTCTTCACCTCTCTTCCACACTCACCGTTACTCTGAACTATTGATCCGAAGTATTTAAACTCATCCACCTTCGTCACCTCTACTCCTTGCATCCTCACCATTCCTCTATCCTCACTCTCATTCACACAAATATATTCTGTCTTAGTCCTGCTGACCTTCATTCCTCTTCTCTCTAGAGCATATCTCCATCTCTCAAGGGTCCCCTCCACCTGTTACCTACTCTCACTACAGATCACAATGTCATCTTCAAACATCATAGTCCACGGGGACTCCTGTCTGATCTCATCTGTCAACCTGTCCATCACCATTGCAAATAAGAAAGGGCTCAGAGCTGATCCTTGGTGTAACCCCACCTCCACCTTAAACGCATCTGTCACTCCCACCGCAGACCTCACCGCTGTCACACTACCCTCGTACATATCCTGCACCACTCTTACATACTTTTCTGACACTACTGATTTCCTCATACAATACCACAACTCCTATCCAGGCACCCTGTCATATGCTTTCTCTAAGTCTACAAAAACACAATGCAACTCCTTCTGACCTTCTCTGTACTTCTCCATCAACACTCTCAGAGCAAACATCGCATCTGTAGTGCTTTTTCCCGGCATGAAACCATACTGCTGATCACTAATCATCATGTCCCTTCTTAACCTAGCTTCCACTACTCTTTCCCACAACTTCATGCTGTGACTGATCAATTTAATCCCTCTGTAGTTACTACAGATCTGCACATCACCCTTATTCTTAAAAATCGGTACCAAAACACTTTCTCCATTCCTCGGCATCCTCTCACTTTCCAAGATTTCATTAAACAATCTAGTTAAAACTCCACTGCCATTTCACCTAAACACCTCCATGTATCCACAGGTATGTCATCTGGACCAACAGCCTTTCCATTCTTCATCCTCTACATAGCTATCCTTACTTCCTCCTTGCTAATCCACTGTACTTCAGGATTCACTATCCCCACATCATCCAACCTTCTCTCCCTCTCATTCTCTTCATTCATGAACCCCTCAAATTACTCTTTCCATCTCCTCAACACACTCTCCTCACTTGTGAGTATGTTTCCCTCATTATCCTTTATCACCTTCACCTGCTGCACATCTTTCCTAGCTCAGTCCCTCTGTCTAGCCAATCAGTAAAGGTCCTTTTCTCCCTCCTTAGTATCCAACCTTTCATATAACTCTTCATATGCCTTATCCTTAGACTTCGCCACCTCTCTCTTTGCCATGCACCTCATCTCCTTATACTCCTGTCTACTTTCCTCATATGTCTAACAATCCCACTTCTGCTTTGCAAACCTCTTTCTCTGTATACTCTCCTGTACTTCCTCATTCCACCACCATGTCTCCTTATCGTCCTTCCTCTGTCCAGATGTCATACCAAGCACCTTTCTAGCCATCTCCCTTACTAGCTCTGCTGTAGTTACCCAGCTATTTGGTAACTCTTCACTGCCACCCAGTGCCTGTCTTAACTCATCCCTGAACTCCACCTCACAATTACCCTTTTTCAATTTCCACCATTTGATCCTTGGTTTTGCCCTCACACTCCTCCTCCTCTTCTTGAGCACCAACGTCATACTACAAACCACCATCCTATGCTGCCTAACTACACTTTCCCTGGTCACCACTTTACAGTCTCCAATCTCCTTCAAACTGGCTCTCCTACATAAGATATAATCCATCTGTGTGCATCTTCCTCCACTCTTGTATGTCATCCTATGCTCCTCCCTCTTGTTAAAATATGTATTCACCACAGCTATGTCCATCCTTTTTGCAAAATCCACTACCATCTGACCTTCTGCATTCCTTTGTTTAACACCATACCTACCCATCACTTCGTCATCCACTCCTCTGTTCCCTTCACCAACATGCCCATTGAAATCTGCTCCAATCACCACTCTCTCACCCTTGGGTACAGTCATCACCACTTCATCCAACTCACTCCAAAATTTTTCTTTCTCATCCATCGCACACCCAACTTGTGGAGCATATGCACTAACAACATTCATCATTACACCATCAATTTCCAGCTTCATAAGCATCACTCTATTCGACACTCTTTTCAACTCCAAAACACTCTTAGCATACTGTTCCTTCAGGATAACTCCTACGCCATTTCTCCTCCCATCCACACCATGATAAAACAATTTGAATCCACCTCCGATACATCTAGTCTTACTCCCCTTCCATCTGGTCTCTTGCACACACAATATACCAACCTTCCTTCTGTCCATCATATAAAATGCATACTAACATAAATCCTGTTATTCTAGCAATGTTCTAAGTTCATGAGAGCAATATTTATAATCTGTCCCTATTTATGTTGGGCTTTGTCCAGATTTCTTGCAGAGGTTGAGGTGCATGAGAGAAAGTGAAATGCCCTATTTAGAGTTAGCAGGTGGAATTTATTTTCAAGTGTATTTTCAAGGAATTGTGAGCTTCAAGGGAAGAGAAGTTTATTGCTGCTCATGCTAAGTCTGCTTAAAATGTGCAACTGTTTTGTTTTAGCAAATGGTATCATTATTGTGGTATAGAATTTTAAAGCAGCGTTAGTAGTACAGCAGGTAGCATACTTGCATCTTGATGCAGAGGGCTATAGGTTCTACTCCCACAGCATGTAGATTTGTATTTTAAGGGGGTGGAGTGCTGCAGTCCGGGCTATGTCCTCCTTTGGATGAGATGCCTAATAACTATGAACTTGTTTTTCAGCTTACCACCCATTTTGTATTGCAAATATACCAGCTTACCATTTTTAATGTAACACAGGCAATGTATTCTTCAAGGGCAGCAGACACTGAATTTGTTGATGAAATGCTGAAATATAAAGTTGTTTTCTAGCAACAACCTCTTCATTAGTTTCAGATATCTATAATGTGGAATTATTCAGATGACTTTTACTTCTGCAGAGATTGTGCATACCGACTGACATTGATGGATTGTAATGACAAAAGTTTAAGTGGCCTTTTATGGTTGAAATGTTTTGAATTGGGCAGATTGTCATTATTGGCTCATATGTTTTGTTTCATTGCTTGCTGGAAAAACATTTAAAACATAGTCTAACAAGTGGTGCTGTATTATAGAAGGGATATAATTAAATAATTTTATATTATAATTAATACAATCTGTATATATTATAATCGTGCATAATCATATGTATAAATATGTACACTTCTTATGCATGGCTACTCTTGCTTCATCACAGTAACAGGAAGGATACTGTAATGGCTGTGTCAGGGAAAAAAGGTCTAAAGCTTTTAGTTAAGCATATAATGAAGTTGTTCACATCAGTGATAATGCAGACCCAGTTTCATATAACTAAGGGTCAACCACACAAAATCAGAAAACACCCAGAATTTCCCTTGCCCACTCAGTAAAACTAATCTTGAGAAAATAATTAATGTGCATATATTAGGGCTATTGGAATTATCTATAAAAAGATGAAGTGATGATTTGCAACTATATCAATGTTGGGATTATGAAGAAATGCTTGATTAAGCATTAATTAAAAGATATACATAATTTAGTGAATGCATACAGTTTGTTAAATACAGCTATAATGTGTTGTGCATTCAGAGCACAGAATGCCACCTTTTATTTAAACAGCAACTTGTGTTACTGAGAGCTAATCTTAGAAGCCAAAGAACACTAGTGTTATAAACTAATCTGTTTAAATCTGTATAATCTGAACAGGCTCATGGGACTCAGTTTAGTGTCCTACATGAAAAATACTGAGCTAATGAACACTGTTCCCCAGTAGTTGTTTCTAAGTCACTTACAAATAAATAAATAAAACAAGGGGAAGTATTTTGAGGTAAAAGAAATATCTTGTCTTTATGGTAGATAAAAAGTAAAACTCTGTTAGTACCCAAGTAAATAAAATGATTATTAGCAATGAATGAGAAATTATTCCAGTATAGAGAACTGAACAGCCAAGCCTTCTTGATCAGAATTCGAAAGGGCTGCCAGCTGAAAGTTCCCTTGAGTTAGTTGCAATGTACATGGGGTATGTAAAAAAACTTATCATGGATTCCTAATTAAATCTAGATACCTGTAATCATTGTAGAAGTAAAGCATAAGACAGTATGCACACTGAGAATTTTGAACAGTGTTTATGGCAACTGGAGAGAAATAGCCAAGTAATGGAACCCTGTAATGGCTGTGTGGGTGTGGGGCTCCATGGGTGGAGGGGGTGGGGCTCCATGGGTGAAGGGGGTGGGGCTCCGTGAATGGAGGGGGTGGGGCTCTGTGAGTGGGGCTCTGGGTTTGCACCCCCCTGCAAAAAATCCTGCGGGCTCCGTTGCATGCAACTATACATTAGCAGGCAATCCTATGCAAATAAGGGGAAGGATAGTGAATCCCAGTTTTCCCCAGCATGTGAGGCAAGTCCCAAAAGTGTAAGAGTATGAATAGCTGAGTGCAAGACTAGGAGGTAGGTGACATCATGGGTGGGTGTGTCAGGCATACTGTAAGTGGAATGTAGCCCTGTGGCTTGGGGTTGCGCCTAGTGTAGCGCAGCAAAGCTAGGCGGTGTATCTAAACCTGCCTAGCACTCTTTACAAAGTGTAAGCAGGTGTGTGTGCCACGCACTGGGTTTTACAGGAAGAAAAAAGAAGTTAAACCAAGAAATAGCAGCAGTGTGCACATATGAGCACTCTGCGTGGTGCACGCACATGGGCTGAAACAGGAAGGCAATGGGAAGGGAAAACAGCAGTAGGAAGGTAATCAATGAGTACTAGCTTAGCTAGCAGATGAAATGTATCAGAATCAGCCAATTACACAGTCAGCAGCCCAGCCCAGATCACTACTATAAACTAAGCAAACACCTTCTCCTCTGTTTTTTCCTACACTCTACACCACCTGTGCATACAAGTGGGGAAATTTTAACAAACAAACCTACAAAATGAGAAGGATTGCAGCAGGCAACATAGAACAACATGTGCGAGAGGCTGAGGGTGGTGAGGATGTGAAGGCTTCTGAAAAACCCACAGTGAGGAGACGGTGAAGAGAGTACAGACCCAGGGTAACCTACCAGGGGCTACATGAGTTGGAGATAGTGGAGTGCTATAGGTTGGACAGAGACCTCCTACAGCAAATTGTTGAGCTGTGTCGGTCACACCTGACACACCAAAATGAGTGGCACCAAGGTATGTGTAGGCCTAGGTATACTAGCCACTGGTACCTCCCAAAGCACAACTGGGGATATCATGGGGATCTCACAGGCATAAGCATCCAGAGTATTCCACCAGTTCCTGGATGCCATGTCAGCACATGCCAGTGAGCATGTATATTTCCTCAACATCCATGAGGTGTTGACCAGCAATATGCGTCTCTTCCACCAAATAGCAGAATAGCCTGGTGTAGTGGGTGCTATAGACTGCACACATATATGCATCAAACACCACCCGGTGAGCAGGGTATGGCCTACATCAACTGCCGGGGCATCCCCTCCATCAACTGCCAGGTTGTTTGTGATGCCCAGGGCATTATAATGAATGTGTGTGCTGGCTGCCCTGGAAGCTATGATGATTCCCACATATGGCATCTGACGCAGCTGTACCAGAGATTTGCCAATGTGGACATCCCCTACGGTCACCTAGTGGGGGATGCTGGGTAACCACTGGAGCCGTGGCTGATGACACCCATCAGAAATGCACATACACCTGAACAACAATGCCATAATGAGGCACAAGCACAGGCCAGACATATAATAGAGCATGTGTTTGGGATGCTCAGGTCACAGTTCTGGTGTCTGGACACATCTGATGGAGCCTTGCAGTATTCACCAGCTACATGTACCCAAATTGCTATGGTATGTGCTATGCTACACAATATGATCCTGCGGAAACAGCTGCAGCAGGAATAGCATGGGGAAGGGCCACACAGTCCCCCACCAATGCCAAGACCTGCACAGGCACAGAGAAACCCAGGGGAGGAACAGCCTGAGCCTGCCCCAGTAGGCAGAAGGAGGTGTGCCCAGTATGCCCTGGCCTTGGCAAAGAGGCAACACATAGCACATGCACTGACACAGTAGGGACCCAGGGAATGACACCTCTCTCTGACTCGCACATACAGTAAAAGGATGCCAAATATGATACTACCTGTGCTCAACCATGTATAGGGAGTGTACTATGTGCATCCAACATAGGCAGCCCTCCAGCACCATCCGCAAGTTTGGCACACCCTCAAAATAAGTCAATCAACCTACCAATTGCCAAATGGAGTAGAATGTGTTGTTACCTGTAGCTATGGTATAGATGTGAGCATGCAGAGGAATTTAGTGGCTGAATGTTATGGCAGCAGACAGTAAACACCCACAGTGGCACCATGACATCTCCAACACATACTGGAGTCACCATAGTAGCCAGTACTACACAGGGTGACAAAACTCACTGCAGGAAATGTGCTGTGTGACATGTGTGTCCATATGACCCACACATGCTAGTCAGGATGGTTCACATACCCAACAACAGTCTCAGCCAGCAAGACAGGTGTAGACAAACCCAAACAGAGCCTGTGGCATGGCCCTAGAATGATGCCTATGGTTAACCCCCCAGGCCTACACAGACAGACCACAGCATGGCAGGCAGTGGGATGTTAGTTCTGAAGGGTAGGAAGACAAACAATAATATGTAGGGCAACCAAAGCCACGATCTGTAGTACACTGGTATGCCTATAGTCAGCATGATAGTTAGGAATACAGAATGAAATGGAGTGCCTGACATACCAGTATGGTCATAGCGAATGTGTACATGTTTCACGTGTACCCCCCACATCCTGTGTAGAAATATAGAAACAGTCAGGTGTGCCACCCCTGCTATGCAGAAATGTAGCAGCAGTCAAAGCCAAATGATCAATGGATACCCTGCAGAGACAGTATGCTACCTGTTGGTGTACAACACAAAGGTCAGCACTACAGCACAAACTACCTGGACATGATCCACAGATTCACTACAGACGGCCATACCGGGCATGCTCACACACTGAAACACATGAAGGCCATGACTGCAAACACCAATGGACCAGACATATCTGGCAGTTGCAGTTGTTAGTGGAGACAGTCGTCAGTATGCACCACTCATGCCTTGCACACACAGTGGATAGGAATACAGACATATATGTCAGGACAACACACTATAATAAGCCAAAGGTAGACGTACATAGATGTGTGGAAGAGGGTCACTGTGACAAGGAGCCATTCAGGCCTGCCCCACCCAGCACACAGCTAAAGGGCCCCAAACACATGAGGTGCAGATGTCACTCATTGCAGATACTAGCTACCAGTATCTGTCAGCTTTACGGACTATGTGGTGCAGGTGCCAGCTGTGCAACATGACTGTACAAGGAAGTAGTCATCTAGGAGCTGTATACACGTACCTGTGACATATGACCCTGTGTGTGCCTGCATGTGGCATGTCAACCTGTATATGAAAGGGTTATGGCCCATGCACACAACGCCCTCCCCATAGCCCTACTATGATAAGCCTGCTGAGGTAATCCAATGTGAAATACACCTTTGGGAGAGCCCAGTAATCTCTGTGGCACTTCCTGTAACTGTGTATTGCTGTAGTATGATAAACTAGTTAGGTAGGAGTTCAAGCCCCAGACTTAGCAACTGTGTCTGTGCGTGTCTGATTGTGTAGAAAGCAATGCTTTTTAGGATACTCACACACCTTACAATTCATATACTCAACATTGGCAAGGCTGCTGATGCCACACACCTAGAACTACACCTCTGGGAAAGTTGTAGCCCAGTAATCTCTGTAGCACGTCTGGTAACTGTGTACTGCTGGAGTGTGATTTAGAACTGTGGTAGGGTTCCATCTCCACCCATGGCAGTTCTGGATGTTTTGTGTGTGTTTCAATGTCTGTGTATGGAGCAATGCATCATAGGCTAGTCACTCGCAGTACATTTCAAATGGCCTACTTTGGTAATCCTGCTGATGTCATTCATTGTGAAATGCACCTTTGAGGAAGGAGTAATCCAGTAATCCCTGTGATGCGTCCTATAACAGCTCCATGCTGTAGTGGAATATAGACCTCTGTCAGGGGTTCTATATACACACACACATGTTGGTTGTGGATGTTTTGTGTGTGTCTCACTGTCTGTGTAGGGGGCAATGCATTATAGGCCAGTCACTCACACTACATTTCAAATGCCTACTTTGGTAATCCTGCTGATGTCATTCATTGTGAAATGCACCTTTGGGGAAGGAGTACTCCAGTAATCCCCGTGGTCTGTCCTATAACAGCTCCATGCTGTAGTGTGATATAGACCTCTGTCAGGGGTTCTATACCCACACATCTCAGTTGTGGATGTTTTGTGTGTGTCTCACTGTCTATATAGGGAACAATGCATTTTAGGCTAGTCACTCACAGTACATTTCAAATGCCCTACTTTGGTAATCCTGCTGATGTCATTTCTTGTGAAATACACCTTTGGGGAAGGCATTCTCTAGTAATCTCTGTGGTGCATCCTATAACAGCCCCATGCTGTAGTGTGATATACACCTCTGGCAGGGGTTCTATACCCACACATGTTGGTTGTGGATGTTTTGTGTGTGTCTCACTGTCTGTGTAGGGAGTAATGCTTTTTAGGCTAGTCACTCACAGTACATTTCAAATTGCCTACTTTGGCAATCCTGCTGATGTCATTCAGTGTGAAATACACCTTTGGGGAAAGACTACTCCAGTGATGTCAGTGGTGTGTACTATAACTACTTAGTGCTCTAGTGTAATAAACTAATTAGGTAGAGGTTCTATTCCCAGACATGACATGTGTGTGTAGCTCATATTCTGGGTGGAGGTGGATGTGCGTGTGTGTCACCTGGGCCCAATGTGTGGTAGGTTTTTCAAAATTCTTATAAGGTGGACCTAGTACATATCACAATGTCCACTGTACAGGGATAACAGCCGTGAAATAGATGAGAGGCTGGGGTGCATATCCATACCCATACATGTGACATCAAGGCCAGGCAATCACAGTTAATAACCCCAGTATTACCCAGAGCGTACTCTCACCCATGTCTCATACACACACGCGCATGCCTAGGCAACAGGCAATATGTGGGTAGTACACTGCATATTGGCCACTGATAGTAACTATGGAGTGATATCAGTGGGCTACAGAGGGCATGTCACCCTCCCCATCTGTGCAATATGCACATACATGCAGACAGTGCACCTCCTCAATGGACACCTGCACCACCTGTGGTGGCTTCACATGAGACCCAAAACAGACATAGCATGCCTGACAACATGCCCTGTATGGACAGATGCCACTGACACCAGGGAATGCTCTTAGCATGCTATCAATGTAGGTGCAGGGTAAACCTGCTGCCCATTACCAGTCCCTGCCACAGGTGAGCAAGACTGGCACATCTGATGATAATCTGTGTTCACAACATGGGCCAGACACCCCAGGTACAGTTCCACAAGTCACTGTACATGCATGTGGGAGGTGTGCACATCCTAAACACTCGTCCATGTCATGGACTAAGGAACACATACATGGCAAGTGATGCACAGCATTTGCCACACACAATAGTCACCCAGGTGACTGGATGGGGGAAACAATACCCACCTGTGTGGGCAAATGCAGAAACTACAGCCCTGAGCCACAATGCAGACCATCATCATGTGGTCTGATGCCAAGGTATACCCATCACCTAACCTTGTATAGCCTGCTGGCACAGTCGACCACCACACACCCATGCAGACATGCACCCATGCATGTCAGTACTGGCACCCTGTGCATTTGTGTGTGTGTGTTGTATGGTGCATATGTCCACATCCACACTCACTACAACCCCCATGGGCATACTGAAGCATGCTGTCTGATGTCTGACACCTCTTCATAATCTTTGCCCATACAACCTCCGTATGACCCATGTGGTGCATGTGATACCTGCACAGTGATTTGTTGTGGCAATCCCACTACTGATAAGTTGTAATCCTGGCCCTGCCAAGTGTGTAAATGTGTGTGCATCCCTGTGATAGTGTGGCTGTGTTGGCGCTGGCACCTTTTCATGTGGGCAGGCATGTGTAAGTCACCTACCATATAGCTTCCGTATCCCTGTTGCAGATGTCACTCACCATCACATATATGTTTTGAGTGCTGCACAACAGGTAACCCATGTGGTGCATCCAATAACTGCATCAAACTGTGATAGCACTACATAGTTGTTGAGGGTTTGATACCCTGTGCTGGTAGGTGTGTGACACAAACATGCTTCAGTTTTACTCCCCCACCCCTCCCTGACATGTATTTGCCTCTGTCTGCCTCTCCCATTCCCTCTCTGGTGGATGTGGAGACATACACCTGCTTTGCTTAGGCAGCAGCATGCATATTTTAAGTGAATTTGGCAATCTTCCGGTATTGAGATGGGCCATTTAGGGGGTGAGAGGGGGGTGAAGTGGCACCCTGTGCATTTGTGTGTGTGTGTTGTATGGTGCATATGTCCACATCCACCCCCCCTCTCACCCCCTAAATGGCCCATCTCAATACCGGAAGATTGCCAAATTCCAGTAATAACGGCCACACAGGTACAAAACGCACTCTCTAAAGCCAAGAATACAGCATCCATGGGACCAGATGACATCCCGGGCTGTGTACTACATGAACTACAATATGAACTGGCACCTCACCTAAGTGTCATGTTTAATCATAACCTCACCTCAGGTTTCATGCCCACTGAGTGGCGGCAGAGCTACAGTTATCCCAATCCACAAGGGGGGATCCACCTTGGATCCTGGAAACTACCGTCCTATCAGTCTGACAAGCTTTATCTGCAAGGTCATGGAGTGTATTATCATGGAACTTATAAACAAAGACATTGGCAACCTTCAAACACTGGACCCCACCCAGTTTGGGTTTGTGAAGGGCCGATCTTGTCTCCTGAACCTGATTGACTTCTTTGAATCAGTCTCCAGAGCCATGGACAAGGGTAAGGTGGTCCACACAGCCTATCTAGACCTTGCCAAGGCCTTTGACACCATCCCCCACTCTGGAATCATAGATAAACTTACTAAGTTGGGTATTAATCCCTATGTCACCCAATGGCTTTCTAAATGGCTTACTGATAGAACCCACACTGTAAAAGTAGCCAACTCCAAATCCAGCTCCAGACAAGTGACAAGTAGAGTACCTCAGGGTTCAGTCCTGGGGCCGCTCTTGTTTGGCATCTACTTCTCTGAAGTACAGGTCAACACTAAGGGACTCTGGCTAACAAAGTTTGCAGATGACTGCAAACTGGGAGCCATTATTGAATCCCCAAATGATGTGAATACTCTACAAAAGGGCCTTACAGAAACAGATGATTGGTGCCAGAGCCATGGGCTCAAGCTCAATGCCAAGAAATGTATTGTTATCCCTTTGGGAAAAACATGTATCCATGAATTACCATATAGGTGGCAGTACACTAAACACAGAAAGTGTGATAAGAGACTTAGGGACACAGGTGGACAGTGGTCTCACCTTCGATAACCACATCGCCACAACAGTCAGGAAATCCTTCTATGTGGCACACCTCATCACGAAGTGCTTTTCATCCAGAAAAAAGGAGGTCATTGTCCCACTGTACTCATCCCTCATTAGACCCATTATAGAATACAATGCCCCATTTGGTATGTACCTCTCAAGACATCTGCAACAACTGGAAAGGCCTCAGAAATACCTCACTAAAAGAATCACAGGCCTAAAGCAGATGCCCTACGCTGACCGCCTTAAAAACTCCAGCTATACTCTGTGCATATCGCCTACTCAGAGGCATCTCTGCTTAACATACAAGGCCATGTCAAACCCAGAGCTGTTGGACATGCTACACTTAAAGAAATCCCAATCCCTCAGAGCTACACGCTCCAGGGATCTAAACCTTGTCATCACAATAAACAAAACATGCTGGAGGGATAGGTTCCTGACCCAGAGACTCCCCAGACTCTGGAATAGATTGCCCATACACGTCAAGCAGAGTGCCTCTTTGGACCTCTTCAAGAGGAACCTTGACGTTTGGATGGGAGAAAGGAAATTCACCCCAGGGATCACGTCAGTCGCTCTGCTAGACAGGGGTCCAGGAAAGTAAATAATGTGGGAAGAAATAGCCAGGGAATTGTCATGGCTAGGCTTGTATAGGCCCTAGGGCTGATAGCCTAGTACCAACCTATGAACCTATGAACCTATGATGCTCATGATCAGCTGATGGCCTCTGCACGAATTGCAGCCCTCCCCTAGCTGATTGCATGTGGAACAGCTGTGGTAACATTCCTGTAGCCAATTGCATGGAAACACACTCCAATATCTAGAAACATAATGGTGGTGTTGGCTCTTTTCATTCACTGTGAGCAGGAACTAGATCTGTTGTTTGGCTAACAGCATCTCAGATGGATTGGGGATTTACCTCTAACAACATACACTGTTGAAAGAGGGCAACAAACATGAGACAGAAGTGCCGGACCTGACTACAGACTGTAAGTGCTGCTATACTGCATTTGGAGTAATGTTGGCTTCACACTGTTTGGATATGGCTGTCATACATGTCTCAATACCTGCCATGTCAGTTCCATGCTTATGAGGAATCCCCATCTGCAGGGTCATCTGCAGACTGGGCAGTGTTGTGCCTTTAGTTTCATATGTTCCATCTGTGGACTGCAGAAGGTAGTGTGAGGATTGCAGTCTGTAGATGGTGAAGGCCGTGACAGTTACTGACTTCATATCCCTCATAGGACATATGTTGCAACAAACTCCGTTACAACAGTAAATGTATGAGGTTATCACAGCTACATGTCAATATTGGCCCTGTGTATGTGCTCCCAGCCACATCTCTGTCAACCTTTGTACATATGTCGTGCAGGAAGTGGTGCATATGTGCTGTACACCATAATTAGTGTCATCATATCTGATAACAAGCCAGTGATATATCAGACTGCTACACATGTTATGTACAGTAGGGGTTATATTTCATGACATAACCTGGATATTCTGTGGATGTTTGTACAGTACTGAGGTCTGTGTACTTATGGTGAATGCCAACAGTGTGTGTATTGTTAATATGTACTGTAACCTGTGTACAGACTATGGTAGATGTCATTGTTCTAATTCCCCTCCTATCTGATGTTACATGGTGCCACACTGTATGGTACCATACTGGCATACGTGTTTGTAGGGCCATGCACACATATGTCCCATACCACAGACAGACATCAGACCAAACTGTGTAACAGCCCAGTATATGTAGGGTCAGTCTGTGAGTGGCACACATGAGGATGGTGTAGAATAGATAGGCCATATACTGTAATATTATGCTAGCTTATCATATATGGCTGTGGCTGTGTTCAAATTGGTTGTGGTTATGCACTTTCACACATGTGTATCTTACCCTGTGCTGTGACAGCATGTTGAGCCTGCTATATATGCAGGTACATGTGCATTCCCCCATAGGAGATGTAGGCCAGTATTGGGCCAGTCTGCCTGTAGCCTGCACAGTGCATTGTTACATGCCTAGCAGCTTAGTGTACTTACCCAGTGAGATGTCATGTGCAGATACTTGCCAGAAGTATTGCTTCCGGGCCTTCCTTACAAGTTATGTATGTCAGACAGAGCAGTGGGATGCTGTACAGATGTATGCCAATATCTAGTGGGTAGTATGTGGCCATGGCACACCTGTACCAGCGGTCATTATGTGTCAGGCCAGACGGGAGTGTGTGAATTCATAAACTATGGCGGCAAATGTATACCAGTCGTTATGTGTTATACCCATCTACATGGCTGTCTACATCCATATTGTCAGGCATGGTACACATGTTGCAGACTAAGGGCTTATGTGTATACCTCTGGACTGTACAGTTTGTGTCAGAATTTCCACATATATTGGCCAATATCTGTTCTGCAGTCCACAGGGGTGTTACATGCTAGCAGCAGTACTTTACAATGATGTCCTTAGGATGTCTGTCAGTAGCCAATGGCACATGTTATAAGCAGATGTGACCTCCCACACACACCATGTCTGTGATGACAATCCCAATGACAGTAGCAATAGTCTACTAATATACCTGCTATACATACCTGACATCCCCTTGCACTACGACTTTAGGACTATTGGGGCTGGGGTAGGGCTACACTCCATGCCCAGGACATATGGTGAAAATATATGTACATATACATATACAGATAGCCATATATATATATATATATATATATATATATATATATATATATATATATATATATATATATGTATATCTGTATCTGCATATCTGTGTCTGTGTATCTGTATCCTGGGGATGTTGATGGCTTCCACATATTACATTTCCTATGGGAGGCAGACTGTACTGCATGATATGTTAACAATACCAGCCTGACATCATACAGGTGGGATGGCTTACTGTTAACATTTTGTGGCCATGTCATGTCAGGTCATGGTTATGGGATCTGCAACACTTGGGAGTGTACTGCAGGGTGGACATGTTTCGCTGTGGGGGGGATGCCTATTCATACAAGACGTATAGTGTGTGGGGCCTCATAACCCCATTAATGGTGCATGTGGACATATGTGTGCTTGTCAATCTGCCATTGCTATCTACAGATGTATGGCCATATATACTTATATAGATATAGATATCTGCTAACATATATATAACTATGTCTGTATATACCTACATAGATATATATCTGTGTACATATATGTAACTTGCTGTGTATATGTAGACATATAGGTGTAGACACATATATGTGTCGATGTAGGCATTTGCATGTATATATGTGCATATATATTTATATGTATATAGTTGTAGACATTATATATATATATATATATATATATATATATATATATATATATATATATATATATATATATATACCCCCCTTGGCTGACCTGGTGTGACTTTGTCTGAACTCTACAGTTCCCTACAAATCGGTGTCTACAGGACTGCAATCAGTTGTTGTCAACATTTAAACAGACTGAACTCTACAGTTCCCTACAAATCGGTGTCTACAGGACTGCAATCAGTTGTTTTCAACATTTAAACAGACCGAACTCTACAGTTCCCTACAAATCGGTGTCTACAGGACTGCAATCAGTTGTTTTCAACATTTAAACAGACTGAACTCTACAGTTCCCTACAAATCGGTGTCTACAGGACTGCAATCAGGTTTTTTTTCAACATTTAAACAGAGTAGCTTACACACAAAAAGCATTTGTTAAGCTTTCACTTACAGTGCTTTGTAATTAAGCAGGTCACCATATTGGTCAGCCATAGGGCTCTTTGTTTCTACTTGAGTGGTTGCCTCCTTCCCCTGTAACTGCAATAAATTGACTCTTACATTAGAGCTGTAATACTTACCTTATAGCTTTAGGACACCTTAGGAAACCTTGTAAACTGCAATAGCCTGACATTTAAACAAGCAACCCTTGTAAAAATTCCCAAACTTGTATATTGTTGGTTTGTCTTTCCTACTAAACATAAGTGAAATTACAGTGCTGAGTGCAAGTAACATTGAAGTACTGAGTGCAAATAACACAGTGCTGAGTGCAGATTTCAACTTATCTCTGGTGTGGTGTCTTGAGTCAATCAGGGTATTAACTGTAACCACTCCCACTGCCTTCTCTTTTCCCCCACCCCCCTCTTTCCTCAAACAGGTTAAACTGCTACAATTCAGTACAGGCATCATTTTCAAATCTAGGTGCTTAGGATTTCCCTCTCTTCCCCCCTTGGCTGACCTGGTGTGACTTTGTGTAAGTTTCTTCATTGTATGGATCTTTTACTGTTTTTTGTGTAACTGAATGACCTGCTGCTAAATTCTGATTCTGCACAGACTGCTCTATTTTGTTTTTCAGAGGCTCTATAAGTAGCTAGTGACTTTACTGAATTTCTGTGGTAATATTTGTGTTTAAACTGAACCTGTACCTAGAGAAAGTGTATAATCAGAGCTCCTCCTTGCTGCATGTGTTTTTTTACTGTTTAAATTGCACACACACATTGAAGAAGTGCTTTTATGACTTGAATAACTTGGGCTAGCTATACCTGAAGTGCTTTTACTGGCAATTTTCTAGTTGTACAATTGTGAATAATTGATTTAATTTTTCTGGTATATCTTTAAAATCTGGCAAGTGTTTATTTACTGAATTGCTCTCTTGCTTAGGTTTCTTAGCTATAAATCTTAGTTCATTCAGAAGTATGCTACTTTACCCCCCTACCAAACCTTTCTGAATGCATTATTATATAATAACTGCCTGTTGTTGTCTTCATGTTTATCCTAGAATTTCTGCTTTTCTCTTTTCCTAGCTGAACTCTACAGTTCCCTACAAATTGGTGTCTACAGGACTGCAATCAGTTTCTTTCAACATTTAAACAGAGTAGCTTACACACAAAGAGCATTTGTTAAGCTTTCACTTACAGTGCTTTGTAATTAAGCAGGTCACCATATTGGTCAGCCATAGGGCTCTTTGTTTCTACTTGAGTGGTTGCCTCCTTCCTCTGTAACTGCAGTAAATTGACTCTTACATTAGAGCTGTAATACTTACCTTATAGCTTTAGGACACCTTAGGAAACCTTGTAAACTGCAATAGCCCCGCTACGTTCACCCTCACTACGCTCGGGCTCTCTTCGCTCCCCTCCCTGCCCCCAATTCCTTCCCGCCCCCAGTACCTCTAAATTTATAGTACTATAGCCACTCCCCCACTTTCTAGATCCTATCTGCTTTCATCTGGGATAATTCCACCCACCCCTATTCTACTACTTACATTTAATAGCACCTATTAGCTTTCATCTGGCATTCTCCCATCCCCCCTTCCAGTACCTTTACCTCACCACTCTATCTTCTGGTGTTGCATCACCAGGTAAAACAGTTCCTTCACTCACTAGCTGAATCACATATAATGATATACTCCTCTTTACTACCCCTCTTGTTCACACCCCTCTTCTCCACACCATACCTCCTTACCTTGTATGAAAACCAGTTTCTTATGGGATTTCAGGTCCCAAAAGGCCATACTATCACCCCAGCTGTAAATCCTTCCACCTTCAACCATACCTACAGTACCAGATCCTATCCAACATCTTGTTCAGTCTATCAACATCTCAACTCCAGGCACATTAGCTCTAGATCCAAACACTACCACAAACTAATAAACAAATTCCTGAAGTTCATCACCAAGTATAGACTCAACCTAATACTTGGTGGTGATATTCACCCCAACCCAGGCCCACTCACTTCAGATACACATACCCCCTCTACTTGTAATCTAAGCTACAAACCTACAATTTATAGGCCAACTAACTCTCTCCTAGTCTGTCATCTCAATATTAGAAGCATTAATAACAAGGTACATGAATTGCATGCACTTCTGGATGTCCACTCCCCTGAGATTCTCTGTTTATCTGAAACCTGGTTAAAACCTAACACTAAAGACAATGAAGTGTTACCACCTGGGTACAACATACACAGGCTGGATCGGTTTCGAGGAAGGGGTGGGGTAGCTGTACTCTATAAATCTGAGTTGAATGTCACCATAGATGTAATACAACCTCCT
Source organism: Protopterus annectens (assembly GCF_019279795.1). Taxonomy (NCBI): domain Eukaryota; kingdom Metazoa; phylum Chordata; order Ceratodontiformes; family Protopteridae; genus Protopterus; species Protopterus annectens. The sequence goes on from NC_056741.1 coordinate 1,949,404,041, forward strand.
CAGATTAATAACTCTGAGATTCTTGCCACCAAATTGCAACTTAATAAAAATAAATGCATTAATATCATCTGTATGTACATTCCCCCAGGTAACAATATATCTACATTTGAAGATATCCTGCACTGGTTATCATGTCACTACCCCCAAAGAACCCTACTACTTGGAGACTTTAACATAGACTGGGGCACCTGTTCCTTAGAATCTCCAACCACCCATATTAACCTGCATGCATTTACACAAATCATATCCACCCCTACCAGGATAGGTAAACCCAACCAAAAGGAAAGTATACTTGACTGGGTGCTCATAAACAGTCACCCCCAACTGTACACCTCTGGTACCCTCCTTAATGGCCTAAGCGATCACCTTCTCACATATGTAATTAAGCACAAAACCATTATTTCCCAACAACCCTTACTCAGGAAGGTTAGAAGCAATAAATTCCAACAAGAACTAAACTCATGTAATTGGTCTATTCTAAAACACATCCCCTTAGAGGAAGCAGTAGCATACTTTAACAACAAATTCCTTGAGATCCTTGATTTGCATGCACCTGTTCGTTCAAAGAGAACCAAGGCAAAAACTGCACCATGGCTTTCTATAGAGTCTAAACTCAAAATTACCCTTAGAAACAAAGCATGGGCTCTATGGTGTTCTTCTAAAGACCCTCAAGATCACATTCAATACAGGCAATCCAGGAACGAAACCAAAAAATCAATTTTACAAGACAAAAAACAATACTACTGTAATTTACAGACAGTAAATCAAAATAACCCACAGAAGTTTTGGGCAGGTTTAAATAATCTACTACATCCTGGACAAACTTCAACCCCAATCCCTGCTGCTACTATTGATAAAACCCCTGAAGATGTTTCTGATAGTTTTAACCAATTCTTTACTGAGACAATTCAAGCCCTAGCTAGCCAACTACCTCCTAGCTCCCCTGGTCCTGAAAGTAGCACCCCTAGAAACCTACTTGCGTTCAGCTTCCAACCAGTCACCACTTCACTTATCCATACCTTGATCAAAAAATTAAAACCCACTGCACTTTCTGCTGATCAACTCCCTGCCGAGTACCTACAAAAATCAGCTGATGCTATTGCTTACCCCATCTCAATACTAATCAATCGAACCATAGTAGAAGCTAAAATTCCCACCATCTGGAAAATATCCTATGTAATCCCACTTCACAAAGGAGGCAGCTCTACTGAATTCTCAAATTATAGGCCAATAGCTATACTCTCTCCACTTGCAAAGATTATGGAAAAATGTATTCATAGACAATTCATGCACCACCTAATCCAAAATCGCCTTATGGCAGACACTCAGCATGGCTTCCGTCCTCATCACAGCACTACTTCAGCCCTCCTAGCCTTTACTAACACCATAAACCATAATTGCAACAATAATTATATATCCTCAGCCCTCTTTTTGGATCTTTCCAAGTCATTCGATATGGTTGATCACCAACTTTTAATCCACACCCTGCAAACATTCTGTCTAGATACTGGAGCCCTCCAACGGTTTCAATCCTACCTGAATGGTCGACAGCAGGCTGTCCTCTGGCAGAACAAACTCTCTAACCTTCTACCTAACACCCTCGGAGTACCACAAGGCTCTATACTAGGGCCCTTGCTGTTCTCCATCTTCATTAACGATCTTTATACTGTCATCCCAAAAGTCAGCTGTATCCAATATGCTGATGACTCTACTCTGATTTGCTCAGCCACATCTCCAGTAGAGTTAAGGTCAGCTACCCAGACCACCTTTAATACAATAGAAAACTGGCTTTCTGAACATCGTCTGATCCTAAATCCCAAAAATACTAAATTGCTGTTATTTTCACCAACATGTAGGTCTACCGCTTTCACCTTTACCATAAAATCAAATGATGGCACAATAATTTCCCCGACCCATCTACAAAACTATTAGGTGTCATCACAGACAATAATCTCAAATTTGACCTACATGTTAACCAAACTATCAAAACCATCAATAAAAAAATGGGTCACTTTACAGAATAAAAGCCTTCCTAACCCCGCCAGCTAAAATTGCCATAGCTCGCTCTCACCTTCTTTCAACCCTTCTGTATGCATCCCCTCTACTCTCGAATTTGAACAAGACTGTCCTTAACAAACTCTCAATTTGCTACAACCACATTGCCAGGTTTGCCACTGGGCTGCCTTTTAGGACACATCATTGCATCAATCTAAATCAGCTTGGTTGGCTTGAACTACCTAGCCTAATCCAGTATAACCAACTGATTATGGCCTAAAAAATCTTCTATAATCCGGACAATATTCCTGCACTTAAAAATATTATCACCCCCTATAACAATCCTAGACCGCTTTGATCCTCTAACAAACTACTAATTCAGACTAGCAAAATTAATATCACAGCCGGTGATTCTTTCTTTGCAAACTCTGTAAGTAGATCCTGGAACTCTCTTCCAGCTGATATTACCTTACTTTCCACCTTAGGTCAATTTAAAACTAGACTCAAACAACATTTGTCACTTAACTGGCTATGTCAATGTATCAAGCCTGGCTAACTCGAATGTGTAAAAATCTGTTAACCAGTTTACTGTGCAATTTAATTTAATCCTGACTTGTGCTCAGGACTAACTTTAACCTGTGGAACTTGTTTAACTTGCTTACTTATGTAATCTCTGTAAATAATCTGTTTGTAATATGTAATGCTGGTATTATGTAATGCTGTATCTGCTTACCCTTGGAGCTTTTCTCCCCGGGCCTCCGCTGAAAATGGACATGCATCCAGTCGGACTATCCCGGTCAACAAATGTAAAATAAATAAAATATAGATATGTTGTATTTGTTTAGATATTAATATATCTGCACACACATACATCTAGATGTTGGTATACATTCTCTGTACAGTTGCATGACTGGACTGGATGATATGTTTCTGAAAACATCGAACTTCTTTGTATCTGTAATGGCTTAGTGGTAAATCACTTTGTCTATGGTGTGCAGGGTCCTTGGTCCGGGCCTTGCAGGAGCTGTTTATTTTGTTGCTGGGCAGTACACCAGCGGTTGGATACTGAGTGATTAAGGCACTTTAAAGCAGTTGTAAGCAGGTTTGTGTGGATGTAAGCACTGCTAACTTCTGGTCAAAGTGTCTTACACTGTTAGCTGCTATATTGCTTAACCTGTGTAGGCAGTGCATACCCCTGCGCAAACACGCTTAAACCCCCTTACTGCTGCTTAAAAGTGCATACTGCCACTTAGTCTGGCACTTCTTCTTCTTCTTTTTTTGGCTGCTCCCGTTAGGGGTCACCACAGCAGATCATCTGTTTCCATTTCTTACTGTCCTCTGCATCTTGGTCTGTCACATCAACCACCTGCATGTCCTCTCTCACCAAATCCATAAACCTTATCTTAAGCCTTCGTCTTTTCCTGTTACCTGGCAGCTTCATCCTTAGCATCTTTTTCCCAATATACTCTGCATCCCTCCTCAGCAGATGTCCAAACCAACGTAATCTTGCCTCTCTGGCTTTGTCTGCAAACCTTCCAACCTGGGCTGACCCCCTAATATACTTATTCCTAATCCTGTTCACCCTCATCACACCCAGTGCAAATCTTAACATATTTAACTCTGCCACGTCAAGCTCTGACTCCTACCTTTTTGTCAATGCCACTGTCGCCAACCCATAAAACATAACTGGTCTCACTACCCTCTTGAAGACCTTCCCTTTCACTCTTACTGGTACTCGTCTGTCACAAATCACTCCTGACACTCTTCTCCACCCACTGCATCCTGCCTGTACTCTCTTCTTCACCTCTCTTCCACACTGTTACTCTGACCTGTTGATCCCAAGTACTTAAACTCATCCACCTCCGCCACCTCTACTCCCTGCATCCTCACCATTCCTCTATCCTCCCTCTCATTCACACACATATATTCTGTCTTAGTCCTGCTGACCTTCACTCCTCTTCTCTCTAGAGCATATTTCTACCTCTCCAGGGTCTCCTCCGCCTCTTCCGTACTATCACTACAGATTACAATGTCATCTGCAAACATTATAGTCCACGGGGATTCCTTTCTGATCTTGTCTGTCAACCTGTCCATCACCATTGCAAATAAGAAAGGGCTCAGAGCTGATCCTTGATGTAATCCCACCTCCACCTTAAACATATCTGTCACTCCCACTGCAGACCTCACTGCTGTCACACTACCCTCGTACATATCCTGTACCACTCTTACATACTTCTCTGACATTCCAGACTTCCTTATACAATACCACAACTCCTCTCTAGGCACCCTGTCATATGCTTTCTTTAAGTCCACAAAGACACAATGCAACTCCTTCTGACCTTCTCTGTACTTCTCCATCAACACTCACAGAGCAAACATCCCACACTCATTTCTTTAAAAGAAAAGAAAAGAGGGTTGATAGGAAAGTGGTGAAAAAGGGGCACAAAGAGGGAAAGACAGTAGAGAAAATAGCTAGGCATGTGCAGGGAGGGTGTAGGGAAGGTCTATAGCTGCCCATTTTTCTACAGCAACAGCTGTGCATATACACTGAATTCAGAGGTAGATTTGGACACTCAAAACCCTGAGAGAGGGGTGAGGACAACATAAATTTGTTGTGATGCCAATTAGACCAGATTACATGTGTCCAGTGGACATGTGTGTGAAATGGATAGCTATGTATGGGGCAAGATTTTTTTGTGGGAACGGCTTGCCCTTTTTTTTCTAGTGAGAGTGGGATGTTGGGGAGGGGTAGTAGGTATATTTGGGGAGGTAGGTTGGGTAGGTTAAGAGACAAGACAAACAAGATGCATACAGGGGCAGTATATGACACATGTGGGGGGTAAACACCTTGGATGGGGAGGGGGTGTTTGGAACTTATATGTCCATGAGCCCCCAAATGGAAACAATGGGACTGAGGTCCCCACCCATGGGCAGACTCCACTGCACCTTCATGGCCCCAAAGGTGGCCATGCTGGGGGCTGTGTAGGAGGGGCAGGCTCACCCTCTAATTTCGCCACTCAGCCCTCAAGTTGGCATAGCTGGTCTCAAAAAGCCCTATCGATCTCTCTGCACACCATGGCCCGGACCTGACGACGGATGACTGGTTCCACTCCACCCCTACTCCGGGGGGGTGAGCCCCATCCCCTGCAGGGGTTCCACCCAAAGGTAGTGCAGGGCCTATGGAGGAGGAGGTCCCAGGCTGGGCCCCAGATGCACTGGTGCCCAGTGCCATGGCCAGCTGAGGTGGGACAGGTGGGTCCGCTGGGACCGAACTTCCTATACGAGCTATGGTATTGCAGTTTACAGACAGATATGGGTTAATAATAGTCAACAGCATTCAGGATTAGTCATAACAGCATGCATAGGTGTACCCATTAACCCAAAACACCAGATTTAAAACAGTTGCAGAGCAAGCAGAACACATGCATATATGGAACAACAGTGGCCATTACAACAACATGCAGGTTTCATTGATGGCAACACGCCACCAATATGGGAGTATTTTAACATGGCACATGCATAGAAACAAATGTGAATATTTATAAACCGATGGGACATATGTCCCTACAAAAGTTTGGAGTATACACATACCGATTGAGGTGTGTCATTGGGTTATTTCTGCACATGGTAGGGTTGAGAGAGAGAGAGTTCATTTAACTAATATATCCTTGTAGTTTTCACTACATTTTTAGTCACTGCAGTGATCTGTCCCTTACATGTATTATTACACTACTCAATGGCCTTATATTGTACACTGGTATGTTTATAAATTGTTATATACATGATCTACATACAGGCATGACAAGATGCAGGTGTTAATGCAACTTATGTTGAGAATTGCTCTCATACACTTTGGGTGAGATGTTGGAATGACAGCTTTGTGTTTGTATACATTCTCTGACTATGCACATGTCTTACTATCAGTTATATGTCATTAACGGCTGCCAACATTTCTTGGATCATCACACTGATTTTACAGGGGAACAGGGTATCAGGCTGGTGATGTGGGCCATTTATCTGGACAAGCTGAACAGATTGGAACAGTTGAGGGGTTTGAATATGCATCCAACTTTCTATTTGAACATTCTAGCAAATTCTGTACAGTTGTTGGGTGTAATTATGCATATCGATTTCTATCTGAACATTGTAACAAAATCTGTACAGTTGTGGTGTATGATTATGCATACAACTTACTACCACTCCCGGGATTCAAACCCCTGCTGTGTGTGACAAAAGACTTACAGTTAACATCACAGTTTTCTAATGTTTTCTGTCTAAGTCTCCCTCAGTTGTACAATATGACTGACCTCTTGGCACTTCCAACATTGTTATACAGACCTTCATACACATTTTATCTGCATACCACAGTGTGGGTAACACTGCTTAATACAACAGTGCTATTCATAGTATGCAAAAGTTCAACAACATATGAAAGAAGACTAAACAGTAGTACTCCAGGCGTTATACCTTTATTCACATAATATTGCACCTTTATTTCTACTGGTACAACACTTTGTCAGGCTCTTATATTTATTTGTTATGACAGTACATGCAGAATAATTACTAACCTGCCTTGCGATGCAGCTTTTGCAATCTAGCATCATGCTTGCTGGTTCGCAGCCCACTCATCTGCAGCTGTCAGAGAAATACAGTGATATTTAGCCATACCTATCCATAGTATATACAAGCTAGGCAATTATTACCTACTTAGTAGAATGAGTACTTACTCAGTACTGGGGCATTAGGCATCTGCCGAGATTCCTGGATCCACTGTTCCAGTACATCCCCCCTCCAACATTTCAGGTCAGCATGGTGGTGCCTGACCTGCTCACCAGTCCGGGGCATACCTGTGGCACTGGTGAGGTCACTGGCGAGACTGTCCCAGGCCTCTGTTTTATACTGCAGGCCCTGGTACTGGCCCTGCAGTAGTCTCTCCTCATGGTGTTTTACCAGGTGCCATACCATGATTTTTGACTCCTGGATGCCCCAGTGCTGCACTCTAAATGGAGTGCCTTCACCCACTCCAGCCATTCTGCCTGCAGTAGGAAGCTACAACCAGTTATGGGTAGTATCCCCACCTGTGGGGATTAAATATGGCCAATTTCCCACACTTTTCCGTGACTGGCTGGTTTTGAATAGGTTAAGCTATGGACACACCTGCTTACCTAAGGTTGGCACTGCTTAAAGAGATATACCACTAGGCAGATTTAATTGGTTGCCCTACACATTGCTTACACGTACTATGTTGAGCTGTGCAGTGGATAGCATTGCTTAATAGTTAATTAGCATTATATTTGACTTTTGGCAGTGATTTATTATTCATTACAGGTTATATATGTGTCTGGTATCCATGATTCATGTGTACATACACTGTATGGGGTCCTGGGGACTTCTTACACTTTATTACAATAGCACCTCACATCTATTCTTACTGCAATACTCCAGTTCACATATTTATGTTATGTAGCAGGTTATGCAACATCGCACTGTACATAGATTCAGTTCACGTTTGGTTTAATTTTCCTGTGGTGAGGATTAGTTTGTTGATACCTCATTCATGTGTATTGCTATGATGGCTTAGTGGTTAACTATTGTGACTATAGTGTACAGGGTCCTGAGTTCAAGACTTGCAGAAGATGTTTATTTTGTTGCTGGGCAGAACATGGGCCGTTGGGTACAGAGTGATTAAGGCACTTTAAAGCAGTTGTACGTGGGTGTGCTCGGGTTTGCACAGAGCTAAGCATTGCTAACCTCCGGTTACAGTTTCTAACACTCAGTTAGCTTCTACTTTGCTTAATCTGTGTAGGTAATGCTCACCCCCTGCACAAATGCACTTAAACATGCTTACTAGTGCTTATATATGCTTATTACTGCTTATTTGTGCTTAACCTGCTTACTAGTGCCTTATTCATTATGACACTGACACTTCACATGTGTATTTAATGCAGTACTTCAGTTCACATTTAAATGTTATTTAGTAGCTTATACAGCAAATAACTGAATAAAAAGTGTTCATATGCAGATTTCACATGGAGAATGGTATATACTGCAGTGGGACTGGAACCGGGAATGCCTGCACATTAGGCAGATGCCCTGCCCACTACACTATTGCTGTGCTGCTTCATTTGCATATATCTTCCTTGTTATCCTCTTCAGCCTTTTAAACTGCTTTAACTGTAGCTAAGCGATGAGCACACCCGCCCACCTACAGTTAGCTGTACTCGGGTTTAAGAACAATATAATGGGTTTTCTTTGGTTTATTTATATGTACTGTTTCTGTTGTACACATGGGGGGTTGTTGGTGGGGATATGCGGACACCTATAAGCAGCCTCGTTCATTTATTTCCACTTTCTGCTGTTCTACTTTGCAGGGGCATGTTTATTCTGAGAGCTCTGCTCTCAGACACACCCCATGCACTCGTACATGCTCCATGTATGCCTAGGAGGTCGGGCAGTGCACCTTCATTAATATGCATGGCGCACTGCCGTCCTCCTCCTAAGCAGCCGCTTCAGTGTAGGACTAGACTAGTCCTGCATGGAAGATTATAAATCCGGGGGATGATCTTTGGAATTCAAAACACTTCCTTTTTTCTCAGTCATAAAACATCCATATATTACAATTATTTTTGCTACAAGTATCCAGTTACAGGGTTTGACCAATTAAGACATAAATTGAATATGAAATACAGAAACTATTCATTGTATGTGACTTTTTGTGTATATATTTCATTTCATAAACTTTATAAACTGTTTTCTATAAGTATGATTTTAAGGATGTGTTGTACAAAATATGTCATCAACCTCATTATATAACTATGTTGCCAGTGGTTTTATCTTACCAACAATCCATTAGTTGTCTTAGTACTTAAGAAATACATTTACTATTAATTTACACTCTCTTGTCTTGGTCTCTAGGTGCCTGCATCTGCTATGTCTTCATCAATATGGCTGCCTGCTTACTGCCACTAAAACATGAAGAGAACAAGTCCAAGATGACTTCCCTGCTTAGTTTAGTAGAAGCATAGTAGAGTCAAGTGATAATGGAAATCAAACCAGACGTAGACAAAAATCAGGCAACAACTGAATGTACCAAAAACTAATAAAGTAATATAAGGAGAAGAATCAGATGAGAAGGCAAGAAATCTGAAAAGGCATACATATAGCTGCAAGTTCAGAAAACTCCTGGAACAACTTCTTGTCAATTAAGAGCTGATACAGGAATGGTTTAAGTAGAGGTGAATTTAAACCAAGAGATGAAAAATTAATATAGCCGACCCAGGATAGTGGACTACATACATATTGGTTTACAAAGTCCATTGAATATGTAAGAGAAGCAGACAAAAGCAGGTTCTGTGAAACAGAACTGGAAATAATACATTGGCAGAGGGCCTGTATGCTGAAAAGCATAATATTTTCGCAAGACTGTTGCACTGGGAATTGTGGAAACATTACAATATTGAAGTAGCTGAGAAGCACTGGAAACATGACCCACAAAGCATTATAGAGAATGATGAAGTTTATATCACATAGGATTACCCATTACCAACAGTTCAAAAACTAGATGTGAGGAAAACAGATATAGTAATTCATTAAAAGAAGACAAACGTAGCACTGATCATTGAAACTGCTACACCCAATGATTACAGTGTTATATGTACATAGAGATACAATGTCATAAAATACTCAGATATGCAGGCAGAAATGAGGTCAATGTTGAAGAATGATACCCAGAAAGTTCCAATGGTAGTAGGAGCAACGGGTCTCATAAAAATGAATTTAAAGTTGTATGCAGATATGTTACTGATACATGTAACTCTGTATGCATTGCAGAAGTCAATTCTGGACACATTGTGGGTGCTATGAAGAGCACATTTGGTTAACATCAAAGAGTGAGACAATTCTAATTTCACAAACTTTAATTATACTTTGGATTAGGAATGGAGTCCATTCCCATCATGGTATTAGAAACTCAAAAGACTTGGAGAAATTAAACTTGGAAAAAGTCACTAAGCACATGATTGAGATAGTGCATTTGGAGGTTTAGCTCCATAATTTTATGAATGCATACAGCACTTCCTTTAACACTGGAATTTCTGAACTTGTTACTAGTGTTAAAAAGTGATAGCATCATAAACATTACATTAGCCCAGGCTCAATCCTTCATTAAATTGATGCCATTTGACATTATCCCCTTCCCTAAGTTGCAACACAAGAAATACAACAAGGCATTCTACTGACCAACCTGCCATCCTCACCCATGGTGGATGGACATCTTTCACACACACTGACAGCCAAAGCACTTAATTGCAGCTGTGAAACTATTGCCATCCATTATTTTCACTCTGCTTGATTTTGAGCGCTCTGTCACTTTAACGCTACACAACTAGTTATTATGCACAATGTTTCATTTGTTCTGCTTATATCTAAGACATAAACCATCCAACAAAACCACTGCTTCAGGTGTGCTGCTCAAGTTGGAACTAAAATGGGAATGTACAAAGGAGAAATATGATATTACCAAGAAAAAGGTCTTAGTAACTATCCACCACATTAGGTGTTTTGACTCATTAAAATGGTAGAAAAAGGAATTCTGAAAAGTAGAACCCAGTTAGATGGAGGTCTGACTAACTTTCCTCATGATCCCTAGCTGAATTAAAAGCACTCTACATTAGCATTAGTAAATAAACAACTCCTGCTGACATTGAGACTTTAGCTTCCAACCTACTGGCAGAGCCATACAGATCAGATTATAATATAATGTCAGACAGAATGTTCGGTGAATGCTAATTGGGCTGAAATTGAAATTGGGGTTGATGAATAAAGAGAATGAGAGGGAGAGAAGGTTGGATGATGTGGGGATAGTGAATCATGAAGTGCAATGGATTAGCAAGGAGGAAGTAAGGATAGCTATGAAGAGGATGAAGAATGGACAGGCTGTTGGTCCAGATGACATACCTGTGGAAGCATGGAGGTGTTTAGGTGAAATGGCAGTGGAGATTTTAACCAGATTGTTTAATGAAATCTTGGAAAGTGAGAGGATGCCTGAGGAATGGACAAAAAGTGTTTTGGTACCGATTTTTAAGAATAAAGGTGATGTGCAGAACTGTAGTAACTACAGAGGGATTAAATTGATCAGTCACAGCATGAAGTTATGGGAAAGAGTAGTGGAAGCTAGGTTAAAAATGGACGTGATGATTAGTGATCAGCAGTATGGTTTCATGCCAGGAAAGAGCACTACAGATGCAATGTTTGCTTTGAGAGTGCTGATGGAGAAATACAGAGAAGGTCAGAAGGAGTTGCATTGTGTTTTTGTCGACTTAGAGAAAGCATATGACAAGGTGCCTAGAGAAGAGTTGTGGTATTGTATGAGGAGGTCAGGAGTGTCAGAGAAGTATGTAAGAGTGGTACAGGATATGTACGAGGGTAGTGTGACAGCGGTGAGGTCTGCGGTGGGAGTGATGGATGCGTTTAAGGTGGAGGTGGGATTACATCAAGGATTAGCTCTGAGTCCTTTCTTATTTGCAATGGTGATGGACAGGTTGACAGATGAGATCAGACAGGAGTCCCTGTGGACTATGATGTTTGCAGATGACATTGTGATCTGTAGTGAGAGCAGGGAACAGGTGGAGGAGACCCTGGAGAGATGGAGATATGGTCTAGAGAGAAGAGGAATGAAGGTCAGCAGGACTAAGACAGAATATATGTGTGTGTGAATGAGAGGGAGGATAGAGGAATGGTGAGGATGCAAGGAGTAGAGGTGGCAAATGTAGATGAGTTTAAATACTTGGGATCAATAGCTAAGAGTAATGGTGAGTGTGGAAGAGAGGTGAAGAAGAGAGTTACAGGCAGGATTGAGTGGGTGTAGAAGAGTGTCAGGAGTGATTTGTGACAGATGAGTACCAGTAAGAGTGAAAGGGAAGGTCTACAAGAGGGTAGTGAGACCAGCTATGTTATATGTGTTGGAGACAGTGGCATTAACAAAAAGGCAGGAGTTAGAGCTGGATGTGGCAGAGTTAAAGATGTTAAGATTTGCACTGGGTGTGACGAGGGTGGACAGGATTAAGAATAAGTAAATTAGAGGGTCAACCCAGGTTGGAAGGTTTGGAGACAAAGCCAGAGAGGCAAGATTACGTTGGTTTGGACATGTGCTGAGGAGGGATGCTGAGTATATTGGGAAAAAGATGTTAAGGATGAAGCTCCCAGGTAACAGGAAAAGAGGAAGGCCTAAGATAAGGTTTATGGATGTGGTGAGACAGGACATGCAGGTGGTTGGTGTGACAGAGCAAGTTGCAGAGGACAGGAAGAAATGGAAACAGATGATCAGCTGTGGTGATCCCTAATGGGAACAGCCGAAAGAAGATGATGAATTGGGCTGAAATTGCACACATAGAACTTTGCTAGTCAATGACTGGCACTTGGAAATGCCAGTCTGTACAGCAGTATGTCATGACAGATGTACAATGACTTTAAAAATGTTTTACTGATTTACTTTATTCCTGCCAAAATAAACAATCCCCGGGATTCATGAACCTTGCGCCAGGCGCACGCATAGCGTAGGCATTACAACGCCAAATATGTCCGCCGAGCGATTCAGGTACGATCCAATTCCACGTGCACTACCGGCGTGCGCCGGATCTGCGCCGCCCCCGGCGTAGGTATGCTAAACACCACATGTGCGGTGTTGAACCATGCAAATGAAGGCATATAGCGATCCACGAAGTGGCACAGGCGTAGCATAAGGCCACGGCAATGTAAACCAAAAAAAAACAGTTTACATTTTCCCAAACACAACATAGGAGTAACGGAAGGCTGTCAGCCTCAGGTATCACACTGTTACCATATGCCAATGGCGAAATACACAGAGAATGTCAAAAGAAAACATGCACAACATGTAAATAATAACATAAATGATATGTCCACAGAAACTCACAGCAGAACCCCAGGACATGTGTGCAGAAGGTGCAAAACAATGAAATAATATGACAATGTCATAAAACAGCAGTGTAATATACATCAGCTTCACAGCCATAATACACCATGATATGCATGGAAAGCCACAACCACGGTGCAAGGGTTGCCAAGGACTCGCAGCAGTGTTCGGCGTGGTAACTATGAATTAATAGTCAATGCCATGCAAATGAGGCAGATAATACTGAATCGCAAAACCCCCGCCGGCGTAAGGCTGTACCAAACGGCGCAGCGGTAATACACCGAGGAGTGGCCCAGAGGGAATACATGTCACCTGCAGAGGGGTGTGCCACTGTAGGAGGAAGCACATTGGAGCTCAGCAAACCTGGGCTGTACATTGCACATCACAGCTGCAGGACCGGCGTGTGGGGAAATAGCTGAGCTGAGAGCACACAATGCGCGCAGAGGTGCATGTGCACGAGGATGACTACGTTCCCTTAACCCAGTCATGTGACGCTCGCCCCGCAAATAACATCGGAAACAGGAAGGTGATGTTGAGAATATGAGGAAATGCGGAAGAAGTGTAATTGGAGTAATAATGAGCAATCAACACTAATCAACCCACGAAGGCCAATCAGCGGCAGCTGACAACTCTGCATGCAGAAACCCGCAAAACGGGATAGGGGAGGCATATGAATGCAAAGAAAGTAGGGGAGGTAGCAGATTGCAAAGAGTGAAGACCTGACACAGCAGAGCCAAGCAGATAGGCAGCACAACGGCGGCGGCACACAAAATGCACGATATGCCATGTCCCAGAAACTAAGCATGACAGGGCTCAGCAGGATGCATGCCAGGAAATAGTAGGTGCAATGTGCAGAAATAGTAAGTGAAGGTTGAAAGGTAATCCATTGCAGGCAAGAGTAATGCAACACCAAAGGCAACAGCGTTGCAGTGCCAACGGTAAAACACGGAAGATAATCCCTAGATACCGCCGTACAGACACACCCTATGACATCACTGGGTGTACAGCACAATAGTATAAAATGTGAATGCACACAACACACAGCCGCGTATTCCCAAACGCCGCACCATAGGTGTAAACACACGGGGAACTTTTAAAATGTACATGTTGGGTGCTGCCGTGGCCGTGATCCATCAGCATGTGCTAGAGACAGACGGTGTTGTGGAGGAGGGTGCCGACAACTACCGTAGGCCTCAGAGGAGAAGGAGAGTGTTCAGACCAAGGGTAACCTACCAGGGGCTACAAGACCTGGAGATAGTAGAGCGTTACAGGGTGGATAGGGACACGTTACAGCAAATAGTGGAGCTGTGCTGGCCACACCTGAGAACAAGAAACAACAGAGGGGAGCCCATCCCAGTGGACACAAAGGTATGTGTAAGCTTGCGAATACTGGCCACAGGTACCTTTCAAAGGCCAACTGGGGATATAATGGGTATTTCACAGGCATCAGCATCCAGGGTACTACACCAGTTTCTGGATGCCATGTTACCACATGCCAATGAGCATATATACTTCCCCAGATCTCAGGAGGAGTTGGCTAGCAATATGCGCCACTTCCACTGTGTGGCACAATACCCGGAGGTACTGGGTGCGATAGACTGTACGCACATACAAATCAAGTCACGACCTGGGGAGCAGGGTAAACGCTACATAAACCGCAAGGGATTCCCCTCCATCAATTGCCAGGTCGTGTGCAATGCGCAGGGCATTATCATGGATGTGTGTGCTGGCAGCCCTGGAAGCTACCACGACTCCCATATCTGGCATGCCTCACAGCTGTACCAGGTATTCGCCAGGGGGGACATCCCACAAGGCCACCTTGTGGGGAATGCTGGCTATGCACTGGAGCCGTGGATGATGACTCCCATCAGAAATGCACACACACACACATGCAAGGACGCCATAATGAGGCACACGCACAAACCAGAGTAATCATAGAGCGTGTGTTTGGGATGCTGAAATCATGGTTCCGGTGCCTGGATACATCCGGTGGAGCCCTGCAGTACTCCCCAGGCACATGTGCCCACATATTCATAGTATGTGCCATGCTACATAATATGATCCTGCGGAAGCAGCTGCTGCAGGGACATAATGGTGACGGGCCACAAAGCCCACCACAGCTGCCAAGGCCAGTCCAGGCACAGAGGGTTCAGGACTATGAACACACTGTGCCAGCCCCAGTAGGCAGATGGAGGCGTACCCAATATGCCTATGCCCTGGCAAAGAGGGAACGTATAGCACATACTCTGACAGCATAGGCCCCATGGACTGACACCTCCCTACCTGCACACACAGTGAAATGGATGGCACACAAACATGACCACCCGTAAAGTGTACCGTATGGGTGGCCCCATGTGTGACTCCAACATAGGCAGCGCCCAAACACTGTACACCCAACAGCCAGTGGAGCATGGAACGCCAACACCTAAACAGTACGCGGGTCCTACAGCAGACGGCGTTGCTGTATGCTGCCACGTCACGCAAGGTGTATACATATAAACATATATATATGTGCATATACATATATGTAGATAGATATAATTACATATATAGAAATATATGTACACATATACACATATGTACTACAGTTAAGACAGGGAATCAGAGGGATGTAAGGTGACTGAGATGTAACACGCGATATCTGTACATAGTATACATAGTGAAACAACAACCTGAGCATCCGGGAGGTTTAACAGAAGAGGATACCGCCAACCATGGAACGGGCAACATACCGAAATGCATAACCACGAGTCGGAATGATCGCCAGACCACAGTACTGTAACAGTACATGCGCGGGTAATAGTATGATCATATGAGGGGGGAGGTAGACACCGCTGCCGGTGTCGCGGCCCACGCAGGTGTTGTGTGCAACCGTTCCCGTGAGTTCCGTAGTATGTGTATGTGTGCGGTGAGGGTGCCGTGTGTGTTGCTGTGTGAGTGTAATGTGTGTGTCTCCGTAATATGTGTATGTTGGTGCCATGTAAGAGGCAGAGTGGAATAATATGTGTAGGCATACGGTACACTAGCCACAGGCATATGTACACCAGTAATCCCAAAGTAGTAGTGAGAGCCCCACCCCGGCTAGGCGTGTGGTGATGTAGAAAGATACAAAGTGACAATGTCCCAGATTGTAGCACAGGAATATACCCCACAGGAAATGGAAAGGATGTATGTACTACTCATGCCCATATGTACGACACCGATATGCTAATTGCAAAATGATACGTCGGCAAAGTCACACAGCAATAGGTATGTACCGCGGAAATACGTATGTGCTACCCCAGTACTGACCATGGCCACGTCTTGGCCCGTAAACACCGCTGTGTGTTCTACAAGTGTCAAACAAGCAATCCCCACCTGAATAGGTGGCAACCACTGGTAAACAGGCCATCCCAAGAACAGGACCACAATGACTGTAAATATCTGGGACAGAATGACAGGGGATAGTCATCACATACAAACAACCGCTGATATACCACAGATGTGACGGAGGAATACATGCATGAAGCACACACGCAGGTGATACCAACACCACATGACAACAACACAACCTACACTCCCATACCAACAGACAATTAACTGTCAACTCTCCAGGCAGGGATGGAGCACACAGACAACCATACCGTGTATGTAGAGATGCAAGGCCCACAACCCGTATCCATCACCTACAACCTCCGATATCCCCCATCGTACATATTAAAGGGATACAAACCGTAATAGCAGCACAAACATACAGGCAGTCAATGACATCTGCATAACCGCAACATCTCGCGTGGGAAACACAATCAAAGGTGGATGCATACTTGCATGCGTTGTTTAAAGGAATACAACAGCCATGTTACACATCCGAATGCAAAACGCCATCAGCAGACATCATCAGGACAGGGACACCCACATGTCGAACAAAATACTATAACCAACACACACAATCCACGGCTAACACCACTGCGAAATGTACCTGTCGCCACACATAGCGGCTGCAGTTACACATAACATAACACAATACAGACCATCTCCACGAAGGTAGGGCAAATAGCCAACGCCCAGGTGAGGAATCCAACCATACCCCAGTTACAACACGTAATGTCTGAATGGAGTAGATGCACAGGTGATATGCTCACAATTACTCACGGAGGAACAGCAATTGGTGGGATGAACCCACATGTTGCAGGTATCGACGGATATAAGGATGGCTCCCAGGATATTCAAACCGTATGTTCATACCGAACCAGCAGTGTACAACCAAAAGAGAAATAAAAAGGAAAACCGATACACGGAACGAAACACCGACAAGGTATGTAGAACACACGATATGTACGGGTGTGTAACGCATGATGTGTATGACGAAGCTGTAATGTATGTGAATGGTGTTTGTAAGTAATGACACTTGTCCATAATGCAGAGAGTGGTGAAAGGTGGTTATGTAATGCTATCCCGCTGAGCATACCAACGACTGTGGACACCGTGTGCACAGCAGTGGGACATCATGTACACAGCTGAGACACCACAAGGGCTGCCACAGGGGGGCATTAGAGAGAACAACGCCAGACCACACGCCGATGCTGGCAGTGGATGTCCAACAAGGAAGTGCCATAGCAGGGGATAGGACATGTATGTATACTGTCAC
Organism: Protopterus annectens; assembly: GCF_019279795.1. Lineage (NCBI taxonomy): Eukaryota > Metazoa > Chordata > Ceratodontiformes > Protopteridae > Protopterus > Protopterus annectens. Next base: position 1,949,421,593 of record NC_056741.1, read on the forward strand.
AGCACACATGTGTATGGGCATATACCGTCGATGTCATACGTAATGTGTGGCCGATGTGCACGTATGCCTTGCAGTAGGGGATGCTATGTCAACTATGTGTAATGTAAAGCTGTCAGGGTGGATATGACAGATATTATACACAGTACCACAGGCATATCATGCATAACGGAGGTATTGCCTATTGGTATGTACAATAACAGGATACATATGGCCTGTAGGTATGGGACAGAGTAGTAGCATCATAGCCATCTGAAATGGAAGGTACACCAAGTAACCACGCCCAAAGGATCTGTAGCAGGTGCACTGTGGGCAACAATGAAGTCTGGCAGGTCCATGTGTAAACACATGTGCAGTGTACACAGTAGTGTCACCTCCCCATGGTAGTGTCCTGTGAACAGCAGAGGTGGGTGTCAACTGCATGTCTACACAGTACCGCTGCTGTGGTGGTACCATGACCATGTGTCACTCAAACAGCAAGGGAGGTATCACATGAACAGTGCCACTGTGTGTCCCTGTGGGATGTGCACAGGACCTATGTTCCACAGCATGGTGTGTGTTGTGTCTGTGGAAGCAACACAGAAGCCCATCCCATGCAGTGTGGCATGTGTGCACATATCCATGAGCAGTCCGTTCACACTGCACACCGCAATTGTCATGTATGAGGAGTATATGCATCAGTAATGCGGAGGACATGGTCCGTGTTAGAGCAGAAGACACCCCTGCGTATGTGGTATGCAGATGTGTACAGATGTGTTTTCCGTCTGTCATCTGCATATGTAAACCATCCGAGCCTGGTACACATCGTGGCATGACAATGCTGTGCCATGTAAAGTTGTAGCCGTTGTGGAAGGTACACCATAAATGTGGTATTGTACCCTTGACTGTGTGTAGATGTGTGTATGCCACAGGTACAATGGCTACCTATGTACCAGCATCACACACACTACAGATAGGTGTGGCCATGCAGAAGTGTATCCATGCCACAGTGGAATACGGTAACCACAGGACCGTGTGGGGCATATGTGTGTACAGCAACCATGTACAATGTGATATGTATGTACGGGGCCAGTATCCATGTGATAGTCAGTGGGTGAATGTCGCTATGCAAAGGTGATGTGCATGCACCATGTGTCATGCATCCTGATGCCATGACACCCACAGGATGTATCCGCCACACTGACACCCGTATGGTCGGTATTGGTATGAGCTGGTGGAGCAATAATGGCACCAGGTATGTAGGTGTGGGATATCTAGGCATGGACAGTACTCTGTGACAGCAGCATGTTGTGTATGTAAGCAAATAGTGAACATGAGGGGCCCCATGACTGAGGACTGTGTAATGCCATATGTACCTGACATGTAGTAGGTACTATGATATGCTTGCACCACTGTGTGTCCTGTCCATGAGTCATATAGCCTAACATCCTGAGACACAGGGTATGATGTGCAGGTGGATGTGTACGTTGCCAATACCAGAACGTGGAATGGTGCTGAAGGGCAATGTGAGGACAACGTCTGATTTGTTGGCCTCTGTACCACTCCAACCACCCATGCAACAGTACGACAGGTGGCCAGCACATGTATGTGGCATGCTGTGGCACACACAAGCCCAACAAGGGTGCCAGGAAAGGCATGGAGGCCATCAATGTGTGCGTGAAGCATGTTCGTGAGGATGTGCCCCAGTGCCATTCAGAACGGTCCAGTCATGGGTGTATGACTGCAGTCCCACACGTGCAACGCAGTGCCACCCATGGGTAGTGCGAGAGATGCATCTGCACGGCGGTCAAGGTACACAATGTCCGACAACAGGCTAGCAGTGAATATAGTGGGCTGGTGCGGAGACACATACCAAACAGGTTGGTGGGACATAACAGCCAGGGACATCAGAAGGTGACATCAGGCCAGTCTCCCAGGACATAACGTGTGCATGTCAGTACCATGTATGTGTCCACAGGGACACTACGATGTCCATGTATGGATTGCGACCCTGTAGTGAGTGAGAGTGTGTATTGTTGGTAAGTACGCCATCGCCTGGCACGTTGCCAACATTATCATGGTCTGCAATGCCTGGGTGACTATTGTATGTGACATTGAATGTGGATGTAGGCAAACAACACAGACATACCACCACTCTGCCTGAGGCCCCACACCGCAATGTGCGGCAGTCATGTTTAGGTTGCTAGCCTTGGAGCATGTGATGGACCTCGAGGACCCACCATGGCTGACAAGTGATGCACCCCACACATGTGAATATACACCACCGTGCAACAGCCTGCACATGTGCTCGTACATCAGATGTGCATGGAACATGACCACCACTGTGGCGTCTGTGAAAAGGTCAGTACCGCCATGTCTCTGTGTGGAATAGCATGGACCCTACCATCGTGTACATGCTACGGAAGCGCACTGTGGTATGTGTCAGCATACATATGTACACTGTCCATCTGCCGGGGTGTCATGCCATTAACAACTGCTGTCAGCAGACATCAGTAGTACTGGCTGTAGTACACATGTTCCATGTATGCTGCAATGGGTGTGTTTCCCGGGTGTGGCTAGCAGGGCCGTGAAGCATATGTGTTCATCCACCAAAGGGGGGATAACCCCAGGTGCAATACACCAGACACATGGAGGTATTGTGCATGCTGAGGGTAGTGTAGGTATGGTATGTGTCGTGTAATGTGTCAGCCAGATGGGTGGAGTGCACGCCCCAAGCATGTGTAGGTACATGGGTGTCTATTCTAGGGAAGTGTGGGTTGCTGTCAGCACATGACAGTATAACAACACAGACAGCATGTAACCTGCGGTGTACAATGTCAACTCTGTTGCATGTTACAATGTGTCTAGCGGTCACAAACACGGGTATCTGCACATTGAGCACCTATGATGCATTGTGTTTGGCAACTATCCAGGATGTGTGCAAAACACTGTGTGATGTGGGATCCCCTCACCTGTGGGTGTTGCAGTCCAGGTATGTGCCTGGGAGGTACGATCCGTGTACAATCTGTACTCGCAGGTGTGCTGCGCAGAGCATGGAGGCAGGTCTCAGTCACTGCAGATAAATGTGAGTGGTGCAAAAGTGTGTGTGCCTTGCTTGTGTGCAGCACAGTGGAAGATGCAAGCATTGTCCCACATGACCCCATGCCGTGCCTGCCTGTTACAGCCCTGCCAGAGACAGTTATATGACACCGCCACAGAGGCAGTATAGCATGTGAAGATGTACATGTGTGCTCCACACCCCAGGCAGATGGCTGCAGGTCATGTGTGCCACAGCAGTGTGGTCGACCAGGACTGTCATAGCGGTCAGATACAACATGCCTGTATAATTACAGTATGAGCATAGGCAACAGTTGCAGTGACACAGTAGGTCAATGTACAGTGTCCCTGTGTTCAGACCACTGCCTACTGTACACTTGGCTAGACACACACCCAGAGGGGATGACACCGGTGAGCCATCACATGTCCCAGTACATGTAGCCTGTGTAATGCCATCACAGGGCGGTCACAATAACACGTTGTATGAGAGATATATTGTAACAGGTGATGTGTCATGTGTGCATATGTTGAGTTGCACAGCTGTTCACGTCTGCAACATATCAGTGCATGATGCCTAGTGTAACATGATGTGTGGAACTGCACTGTGATGCACAACAGGGTCATCCGAGACAGGTGTGTTGTGAATGGTGTAACCCATGGTTCCGCGGGATATACACCGTTGCTGCTGGCTGCCATGCTGGGGGCCACCAGTGGTGCCTACAGTGGTCACACAGACATACTGCACACATTGTTCTGGCAGGAATGTCCATTGTTGTAGATGATGTGTTACTACGTGAAGGTAGGTGTGTGTTGTGAAAGTTACCCATCCAGATGTGACCATCAGGTGCAGTTATGGTTGTCGACAGCATCACACCCATCCACAGCTGTCAGCACCCTGTCCCCAGAATGGGTATCAGCCGCCCTCGTACCGTGTGACTAATGTGCAGATGGCGGAACACCTACTACTGGCTGGCTAACACTGTCATCTAGGAAGGCTATGTGATGGCTGGAATACGCCGTTCTAATGTATAATGATGGTATCCCAATGAAGTACATGGAATCACATATAGTAAGCCATGGCTGGCATGTAATCCGTGTACAACAATGACTGTGTGACAGACACAAACATTATGGAGCCATGTTGAACATGCACCCGTGAGAACACCAAATGGGGTATGTTGCACGTATCGATGTACAACTGTCAGCTATGGGCACAGCATGGATGCAGACGCACATCCCCCACAGGCAGTACCGCTCCATGTTGGTAGGGGGACATTGCACGAGTACATGTGACAGTTGCTGTACCGCCACATGTACTGCATATCTGTCACATAGGGGTAGCAGTGGTACATGACTGTCGGACATGCCTGTACATATGACCATGTCCCACAGAATATGTATTATGTGTGTACAACACCTGTTGTACCGTCATCAAGCTGTGAAGTGTATGGCTGCCAGTGTACCCATGTGGCATGTTGTGCAATGGGTGCAAAGGTACGCAGTAGCGCATTGCATGCCCACATGTCCCACACAGGTGCATAGCCTGAACATACAATGCAAATAGGGTGTTGGATAATAGCAACACACAAGAGGTGATGGGTATGGGTGGCAACCCACAACCACCTGTCCGGGGAAGGTGTGCATGTCCATGACACAGTAGCACCTGAGATGTTAGCAGTACAGCTGTACAGGGCGGCATGCATATTCAATCACTAATACCCTTGTGTGTTCCACCAGTGGCCCGTTGACAGACAGACACCAACACAATGTGCAGCATTGACATGTGCACAGCACATCACCGCTGGCTACAGTAGAACAGGGTTACCATGTAGACATGTTCACAGAACATCTGCGCCAGCCACAGTCAAACACGGTATGTGTTGAACCCCACCGTCATTCTAGCCCTTGCCACAGACAGATGTTCATGCATCTGTGTATGTACGGCTGGGAATGTCCCTGGCCTAGCAGTATAGCTGTGTCAGTGTTGCGAACAACATACTGAATGCTCCGGGTGTGTGAGGTGTGCGTCATACGTGTATGGTCCAATGGATGATACCATCAGTGCCCCCGCTATGTGAACATCCCTGTCCCCATAAATGGATACCTAAGCTGTGCCCAACACCACGGTCCCTGTGGGAGGGATGGTGCTGTGTGGTGCACCCGCCTACATAGCGGTGGCAGCAGGCACTGGATGTAGACATATGTGGTACCCATGTCAGGCCAGGGTACCATCCATGTGCACGGGATATCATTGTGCGGGCACATACAGCACTGTGTTGAACAATATCACAGCACATAGCACCTGTCAGGGGTAATGTGTATGCATGGATGTGCGATACCAGCATGCACCATACACACCCCCACCAAGCAGCATGCTGCCTACCTTGCAGAAGGCCATTGTCCACACCATGAAGATAGACATGTGTAATGTCCATATACACATAGCAATGACATATGGAATGGACAGCCACCCTCCCAATACCAGTATCCCCCAGGTGGGACACATCCCTGTGCCATGTATGTGACATACCCTGCCATACCATGCAGCCCTGTCCAGCAAGGCTGCACGTGCCATCACAGTCATACATGGTGCGATGGCCAAATGGCACTTGCACTATCAACTGTCCAGAGCAGTAATGTGGCACTGATGCACCTTGTGGTGACACAGGTGCTGTGTGTTGGCATGTACAGCGTATGACCATCCCTGCCAATGTCATATGATTACACAATGTCCCATGTGTATCACATGTGCAATACAGGCGAGCCGTGGCAGGTTGTGTAGATGTACATGGCACAACACGTGCATGTACAGGTGTCCACGTGTATGTGTGCAGTGCCACCTCTGACGTCCATAATGGCTGCGTCTGTGATGCCTAGCGACATATGCACAGCATCCAGGTGAACAGTAGAACTGTGCGCACATCGGGACACATGCCAACTGGTATGAACACAGGTGCAGGGAGGTACACATGTCCACAGCAGGTTACCATCAACATGGTGTGTGTACAGTGTGATGAGTTGACACACAGATATGATATGATACCCGCTGCCTAACGGTGTGACAGCAACATGTCAGCTGTGCCAGTGCCATGATGCATCGCAGAGATTACTGTGCAGATGTCATACATGTCATAGCAATGTATGTCCAGTGGTATGCCAGTACATCAGTGTAAATGTGACCTGTCACCATCATCATGTCTTAAAGATAATGCCACGTTCACGGCTGCCAGCCTTCAGCCACCAGGAGGATGACGTAATCATACCGTTGCTCCATGACAACTATGACCTGCTATTCAGCCATGTTCCACAGCAAGTGCAGCAGCGGGATGACCTGTGGCAGGATATGCGCAGGAGGGTGAACGACGTGGGTGGCAACAACCGCACCTACCAGCAGATACGCCGACACTGCACGGACCTAATACGGCATGCGAAACAGCGTGCCGCCACAATCGCCAGAGAACAAGGTGGAACAGGTGGTGGGCCACCAACCCAGCCCCCACTCACACACACGGAGGAGCTCCTGGCCAGTCTGGGGACACCCAGGGAACATCATGCAGAAACACTAGCTGCCATTGTGGAGGTGGGTGTCTCCCAACCAACGAGCCTGGAGATGCCTGGTAAGTCAGTCTTGCATATGTGTATGATATCTGCCATAGGTGTGGGTGTCACAGTACACCACGTAATGTACCAACACATGCCACATATATGGGCCCACAAGCCACATACTACAGTATGCTACGTTGTGTTTGCAGACGTGTGCATACCACATGCTATCACACAGGTACACGATGTGACATGCACAGTGCTTACTGTGGCTACAGTCATGGATAATGTTTGTACTGTTGTGTCGCCCCTATACAGGTACCTCTGGTGTGTCGCACAGCCATGGGTCCGTCGCAGGTGAGACTGTTGTTAGTAACAGGCATGTTACAGTGTAGGGATATTTGCCATGTGGCCAGGTATAACATGCACACCTGGGTTCTGCTCCAGTCACGGTATACAGGTTGCACCACCAGACACACACGCCACCCATGTACAGTAGATACAACCATTAGTATACACCGGCATGAAACCATGGTACCTGTCAGTGTGATATGTGCAGTCAGCTATGCATACAATGGTGGAGGTGTTCTACAATGGATGCATATGTAGTATGCATTGGAACACCATTCGTGGTATGCACACAGTACCACATAGTGAGCTGTGATCTGGCCAGCACACAGGTGTTACCAATGTGACATATGACCCTGCATTGTGTGCACACGTTGTGACACGGCACACGACATGTCCCACGCCCGTGGTGTTCTGTCTGCAATATTGTCACTCCATGACATGACCTATGCCCGACATAGCAAACATCCACACTGTTGTCTGCATAGCCCTCTGGATTGTGACACCTCCGACCTGTATGGGTGTATGTCACATGAGCCACCACAGGGATGGGTACACGATGCCCATCACACACAATTGTCCGTGACCCAGTCAAACATGGCCATGGGTGTTAGCCACAGGCATGTTGCCACACAGTACGTCTGGAGTGGATAGACACCGTTGCACATTGTCCACACATAGTGCGATCATAGCTGTAGTGGACCACCTGTACATTTGATGTGGTACACCAGACAACCGGAATGCCTGTCTGCAGCCACCAGAGGTGCCACCAATGTCTACCATATACGTGCTGTGGAACAGCATGACTGTGTTGCAGACATGGCAATGCAATGCATCCATGTTATGCATCGCACAGAAACATACCCGTGTCCTGCTGCCATGCAGTGGCACAGTGCCTGTACTCCCCACTGTATAGCTATGTACATGGCTCACACCAACCACACCTGCACAGACATCTTTGTTACACATGCATTCTATCTGTAGCCTGTACACATAACACTGCACTGTGACACCCAGTATGATGCGGTGCATGTGGTGGGACACCATTGACACATGTCCACATGTTATCACACGTCGGCAGAGTACATGTCAAAGTGATGCCAGCCATGTGTACTGTTAACCTGCCTGTGGCCACATGGTGTATCACGGTGATGCATGCAAACTACCATGAATGTGTGTACTGCATGCCTACTGAAATGACACCTGCTTGATGTAGTGTGCACCCCAGGGCAGTATGCATACTACCACTATTAATGTCTGGCCTGCATTCTCTGAGCTGTGGTGTGGGAATGTTGCATGACATCTGCAATATCACATGCATGATGTGTCTGCGTGTGTGTGTGTGTCTGCGTGTGTGTGTCTGCGTGTGTGTGTGTGTCTGTGTGTGTGTGTGTGTGTGTGTGTGTGTGCGTGTGTGTGTCTGTGTGTGTGTGTGTGTGTGTGTGTCTGTGCGTGTCTGCGTGTGTGTGTGTGTGTGTGTGTGTCTGCGTGTGTGTAATGTATCTTACAGTATGTCTTTGTATTCACAGGTGGTGTAGGTGCGTTCCCCTCCTGCGGTCCATCTGATGCTAGTGTCCCCACAGATACTAGCGGTGATGACCATATGCATGAGGCACAGGCAGGGTTGTCAGGGGCAGAAGCTGTGCCATTGGTTACCATCCCACCTATGTCCCCCTCATCCCCGCACATGGTTCTGATGCCGGCACATACCACATCACCATTGCCCATAGAGGAAGGACAGTCAGCGTCTGTTGGCATTGAGCAGGAATGTGTGGTGGCTACAGAAGGTGTGCATACACACCATGTTGCCAGTGCAATGACTGGTGATGTGCCACACAGGCATGTGGCTGGTGCTGCTCATAGGAGGACCTCTGGCAAACATGCACCTGCTGTACAGGGTGCAGCAGCTGGTATCACCAGACGCATGTTCCAGACTGTAATGGCGGCACAGGCACGTGCCGAATGGCAGAACCAAGAAGGGCAGAGGCTGCAGAGGGCCGCAATCCATTCCCTAAATGAGAACATCCAGTCATTTGTGAATGCTCAACAGCAGATTGCTAATGTACTGGATAGGCGATTAGGTGAGATGGTTGGAATCCTCGACCGAGGCATGTCAATCCGCGAGCGTGAGCTGTCTGTGCTGGAACACCTGGTAGGGGTGAGGCGTAGGACACGTGGCCATAGGCCAGCAACACCACCTAGTGTAGGTCGACGTGTGCGTGCCACCTCTCATGCCCACTCACACAGTGCGGTAGCAGCAGCAGTGCAGCTGGTGCTACACCGACCACACCAGGACACAGCAGGCCATGTGGACGTGGCCCTGGCTGGTCCCAGTGTGGACACGGTTCCAGCGGACATGTGTCATCAGAGAGTGGCCACTCCATACCTCCACCCGGTAGTGCCCATGCGACCCCAGGCAGGCACGGGTCACGTGGCCGCAGACGGACACAGTGAGCCATACAACCTGCACTGTACAGTCTGGGGCTGCCAGGTATACCCCGTGTAGGCATCACGTATGGCTGAACTGTGTACACACATACCCACACGGCAGACACAACTGTAGGGCTCCACCACAACCACATGCATTCTGCACAGTCATGCCCAGTAAATGCACCGGCCCTTACACACACACATGATATCATCCATTGGTACAGCCTATGCCCCTGGCACACATATCACCCTGTGCATATGATGAAGCCTCTGCCGCATCACTGTCATCAACACCATTGGTGCACAGTTATGCAAATGTATTCTGATGCACAGGGTGGACAAGATAGTGAGAGGTGTATGTGATACCTGTATACGCATAGCGTGTGATGTGTATGTTGCAGTGGATGTGTATGACAAGTGACAGGTGCGTATGTGACGTGGGTGTGTACTGTCATCATGCAGCAGACATACCATGTAGTGCAGGTGCAGCATGCATTGAGCTGTGTACACGGTATGTGTGACGGTTACATGTGTAGCACCATGTTGGTTCTGTTAACCTGTATGCCTCATATGGTGTACTCGCATGTGCCTACTGGGAGCACTGTCATCAGTCCCCCACGTGTAGCTGTGGGTTACCCACAGGCACATCTGGCAATATCAGCATACCACATGTCCTGGACACCTACATAGGTACATAGGTGCATAGGTACATACTAGGCTATGTGCCCTATGGCATGTGTAAGCCTAGCCAGAGTGTGTGTGGCATTCACCACCCCTTAGGATGTGGATACTATATCCATTGGTCTGCTGTCCCTCTGTCCAGCAGTGACACAGAGATGATTCCTGGGGCATACCACGATCTCCCATCCACACGTCAAGATTACTCTTGGACAGAGTCAGTGAGGGCTCCGCTTCACAAGGGCTGGGAATCTGTTCCATGGTGTAGGGAGTCTCTGGGCGATGTACCTGTCCCTCCAGCACATCCTATTTATATCCGTGTTGAGGTTTGTGTCTGTTGCTCTCGTGCCCGTGGTTGTTTGGATCCTAGGAGGTGGAGCATGTCCATGAAACCCAGGTTGGACATGGCCGTGTATGTCAGGCACAGATCACCTCGGAGCACACGGTATGAGAAGGTATAGATCCGGAGTTCCCTCAGTCGGGCAGCGTGTGACATATGTTTCAGCACCTTTATCCCTGTGTCGGGGAACATTTGGGGTCCTTCCGATTGCCGCAGGTGTTGGTTTAGGTACATTCCGAATGTGGTGTTGTACCCAATCGTTGGTCTGATGCGTGAAGAGTACAGGGGTACAATGACCCCCCCTGATCTGGATGTGAATCCCTTCATGACCAGGTGGGCACTGTGGAATGTCTTCCCAACCACATTGGCAATGTGAGTGTCAAGAGAGGTTACTGACAAGTTGGGTCCCCAGGTCCCTGATCACGTCTACCGTGTTTAATGGATTACCACCTATGTGGTAATTCGGGGTTAACTTGTCTTTCCCAAAGGGTAGGTCTATACCTTCCCTGGCATGTTGCTTCAGGCCATGACTCTGGCACCAGTTATCCATTTCTATGAGACCTCAGGTGGATGTCTGTGTCTGATGGGGTTTTGATTATGGTGGCCGGTTTGCAGTCATTTGCATACGTTGTCTGCCACAATCCCCCTATGTTTGCATGCACGTTGGAAAGTTGAATGCCGAACAGGAGAGGGCCCAGGACTGAGCCCTGTGGGCCACCACTTGGGACCGGCTTGGAGTCTGACATGGCACCAGGAACACTAACCCTGTGGGTTCTGACCTTCATCCGGTTGGCAACCCATCGTGAGACATATGGCTCTACATTTACGCTGGTGAGCCTTTCTATGATGCCCGCGTGGAGTTTGGTTCGAACGCTGTCGCCAAGTCACGGTAGTCTGTGCGAACCAACGTACCCCCATCAATGGCCTTAGTGACTCTTCCGAACAGGTCGACCAGGTTCAGGAGGCAGGATCTGCCCGTGACTAAGCCGATGTGGGTATGTTCCAGTATTTGTCGTTCCCCAATGTCTTCATTTATGGGCTCCATTATGGTCCCCTCCATAGCTTTGCAGACACGGCTGTCCAAGCTTATAGGGCAGTGATGTCCAGAGTCCGTAGGAGCACCGCCTTGGTGGAGTGGGACCACAGTTGCCGTATGCCATCCATCGGGTACGTAGCCTGTAGTAAGGCTAAGATTGAACAGCAGCCTTATGTGCGGGTTGAGGCCCTCATTGAGGTTGTGTAGCACTCAGCCGGGGACACCGTCTGGTCCCATTGATGCTGTGTTCTCTGTTTTACAGATAGCAGCTCTCACCTGGCCATTCAAGATGTTTGGGAGGCTAGACTCTGGTGGGATAGATACCTCCCCTCTTGGGGGGGGAGGGTAGATGTATGCACGGAACCTGTCTGCCAGTTTCTTGGCAATGTCTGTGGGTTCAGTGATCATTGTACCATTCTGGACTAATTCCACCCATGTTCCTACCATAGCTAAGGAAGGCCTTATGGTTGTCTTATGTGTCCTTTGCAAGTCCTGTCCCACAGGTGGCCTTGGATGATTGTATGACTGATTGTATGTTACGGCCAGTATTAATCAGTGATGCCTTCCCTGGTAGTGATATTGCTCTGTCATGTAGTAGCTTTCACCTCTTGTTGTATGGTTTGTTTATGGCTGGGGTCTACCAGACCATGTGCCTGCCTTTGGTGGACAAGGTCCTGATGTTATTAGGGATTGCTTGATCCAGACATTCCTGTGGGTGTTCGTAGGAGACATTTGTAAGGGTTTCAGCAGCGTGGCCTGTGTTTACCACTGGCATGGAGGCCTTGTAGGGTACCACACCAGTCCCATGATGTGTGGGTTTCACTGTGGAGTGGTCTTCACTGTGGTCTCCCTTGCCGGTGTTGGGGGCGGGATGCGGATCACCAGCGAGATCACTATATGGTCTGACCTCACCGTTGAGGGATGTACATCCTGTGTGGAGCATGTCGTCCCCATGCGTGATGATCAGGACTAGTATAGTTCCCCCCCTTGTGGGTATGGTGTATAGTTGTTCCACAGCATTCGGGTGTATGAACACCTGGAACCTTTGGTGTAGGGTGTTGTGTCCTGGGTAATGTTCCCGGTCTATGTATGGGTGGGTGATGTCACCCGATATGATGGTGTTGTGAGAGCATTCATACTCCCCACTGTCTTCAGGAAGGCTGTGCGGATATCCTGGGTTTGGGAGGGTGGTCTGTAGCATGCAACAAACCGTAGGGCAGTCCTACACATGGTTAATTGCACCTGGATGGTCCCTGCTGCTACGTGCGTTACTGCCAACCTGGAGGTGTGGGTATCCTTCATGGAAACGGAGACTCCCCCTCCTTCTGTGGTTCGGTCCGGGTTAGGGTCCTGAACGCATGATATGAGGTATGACCTGATAGTGCTGGGGTGCTCTCAGGAGCCCTGAACCAGGTTTCAGTCACAGCACTGACATTGATGTCCTCCATACTGAGGAGGGCTTTTCAGGGCATGCAGCTTGGGCGTAGACTACTGGCACTGAGCAGTACTACCCTTAGTTTTTCCCAGGTTTGTAGTCTAGGGCGGTAGGTCTATCATTTCAGCCTTGCCTGCAGTGAGCACTGTGGGGGTGGCAGGAGCCTTTGCCAAACACTTGAAGACCAGATGAGACAGGTGCAAGCCATCCCTTGCGAAGGAGCGTGGCGTGTCAAGCATGTCATCCCAGGCAAGAGGACATTGGATCCCCTCAGACTGACACCGGTAATCAGACAAATTATCAAGGGCAATCAGTCGGGCCCAGTATTGTTGCATCATTCTTGGTGAGGGTGGGATACTGCTCAGGGTCAGGGTCATGCTGGCCTGGGCTACACAATCTGAGAGCCCCTCTGTGTCTCCTTTCATGTATCCCAGGGTGGTATGTCTCCGGTCATTGACACCAGCATGGACAATGACCGCGTCATACCTGTACATGCTGCGGAGTGACCTGAGTGCGTGTGTTATGTGGCAGATTTCAGCGCCCGACAGGCAGCCTACTGTGATCATTCCCTTGTTCAGTCAGGTGGGTGGGACGTCGGTGTGTCTGACTATGGTGTCACCTATTACAAGTGTGTCTGGCATTGTGTGTGGCCTTAAGGGCTGTGACTGTTTAGCACACTGACGTTGAGAACTATGTGTTGCATGTCCTATGTCTTGTGGAGGCAGTTGCTTGGGTGTCTGCTTCGGAGGCCTCGTTAGGTTCGTTACATGTTTTAACAGTGCTTCCAAGTATGTCTTTGTGTGTTCATGTGTTTGTTTAGCATTTGTGATAGCTCCATGTGACACCGGGTTTGTGGTGTGCGTGGTGTCCTTCCCCTCCCATTTGGTCTTGCCGGTCGTGGTTTGATAGACCTCAGCCTCCTGTCTGGCTATATAGTTGCATCTCTCACATGTATTATGTTTAGTGGGGGAGGTGCGGCTTGTCCGTGTCCATGAGGCACCTGTAACATTGCCTCAGGATGCCCAGATTCACCATCTGAACAGGAGAGGTCGCTATCAATTGACCCTTCGACATGCCAGAGAATGTGAATTGATTTGCTGTGTAACTGGGTCAGAAGGGACCTATAGGGAAGTGGGTACTCAAGGGGATTCTAGGCTAGTGTAGTACTCCGTCTAGTATACATGTACTTTACCTATGTAGGAATACTGTGGGAGCAGGTGCTGAGCTTTTGTGATAGAGAACAGACAGTTTAGATTGCAAGTAGAGACGTTCTACGTGTAAACCTGCGGAGCACGGAGCCAGATGTAGTGTAACGTTGTTTACACGGTACATGACACACATGTCCACACATATACTGCACCTGGTGCCTGTGGTCGGTGCCACAGGCTACGGTGGACAGAGACATCACATACATGGCATGACATAGTACAGGTATGGTGACAGTCTGCAGGTGTCGTACACAGTGTGCTGGCGACTGACCGCTGGTGTCACCTGTCAGCTGTGGTGCACGCTGTGCAGCAGTAGGACGCTGTACCGGTAAAGGAATATGTCCGCATTCACGGGGTGTACACCACTATGGCGCACACCCCTTTGTGTGCAGATGGGGACACCTGCCTGTGTGGTCAGCACCCTCACAATACAATGCACCCACACGCCATGTCACAGGGGGCGGGCTTGCACAGGTGGCCAGCATGGCTCACAACTATGGCATTGACAGGGTCGTACAATGCAGCACCAGTACAGGATGGTCACTCTGTGTGGTTAGTGTCCATTCCAACACTATATCTGCATACACCCTCACAACAGGCAGCAGACATACACACATGTTGACACACTGACATGGTGGTGACCACACATGTCTACACGGAGGGACGACGTGTTGCATGTACTGCACCATCCACATCCATGCACCCCACACTGAGGTATGTACAGATCTCTACCATGGTGTACAGTGATGTGTGGCACGTGGCACATAGTCCCCCCGATCTGTGGCATACATGGGCACACATTCCTGCACACATGTCGGTGCTGGGTATGCCACACCCGCTATATGGGATATGTGCAGGCGTGCAGCGGTATGTAGTGCATCATGCGTACCAACACTGTATCCAGCAGCTGTGCCGATATATGCACTTGGGAGGTGGTACTGGTTACAGTGGCCATGTGACATATGGTCATTGACACCTGACCGATGGGTATGCATTATGGCAGCACTGTCATGTAATGGCGACATAGCAGACTGTATGCACATGGCAGGGTAGGATGGTGTGTGACACACCTGTGACCACCACCTGCACACATGCATGTGGACAGGTGTTTCAACACATGATGTACACACATACCGCCATGCGTGCTGTTACTATGCCACCATATGATGGCCCCCATGATGGGTATGCATGTGGTAGGGGGTGCAACTGTGTTATGGACATCGGACACCACTCATGCATGGCTGCACCATGCACAGTACACGTGTCACATGTATCCCCTGTTGCCATGTGTGCATGCATTGCTATGTTGTGACATGTGTGTCAACATACATGGAACATGGACTGTGGTATGGTATCACAGCTGTCACAGGCAAACTGTACAAGGGTATGTGTCCCAGTCAACACCGCTACACCCTGTAGGGGGAGCATACCACAGACATGTGTCCACCTTTCATTCGTGTGTGTATTACAGTGCGCCAGTGTTATGCATGTGGTACATCACAGGCTTCGTATGTGTCCTGTGTGCAGTCCATACACACAGCTAGACAATCACATATATGACATATCCGGACTTTGTTTCACTGTGGTACAGCTGCAGTCATGTGTCATATCTGTGTCAGGCCCGTGGTATGTGTGGAGCACGCCTGTCCATGTATACCGATATGGGCAGACTACATCACACCTGTGGGATCATTGATAGTACATGTGTACTCTGCATGACGGGCGTACACCGTCATATAGACCTGTGGACATATGTCACATGCTGTTGCTGGACCGTGAGGCATACTGATGCATCGATGACATGGTGCTGGCATGGCAGCTACAGTGTTCACTGCAGTGTGTACATGTTCAGCCTGCACCCGTGACTCCTGTGATGTCATCTGTGTGTGTACGTGTAACTGCATGTGTGTCCACCCTGTGCGTATGTACGGGTTTACCTGGCCATGACTTGCGGTGTGTACACTCCGTCTGCATGCCGGACAGCACGTAGCACATACTATGTGTGTGAGCATGTCCGGGTTGCTGTTGTGTAGGTGGACACACACGACGGTCCACACTCTGCCCTTCCATGATTCCACCCCATGTGTATGAATGTCTGCACTCTGCAGATCCTAAGTGTGTGAGCATGCCCTGTAAGCAGCTGTGTAGATGGACACACAATACAGTGCACACCATGCCCGTCTGTGACAATACCCTGTGTGCATGTATGTTTCCCCTTTGCAACCGCCACGTGTGTGAGCATGCCCGGGTTGCTATTGTGTAGGTGGACACACACGACGGTCCACACTCTGCCCTTCCATGATTCCACCCCATGTGTATGAATGTCTGCACTCTGCAGATTCTAAGTGTGTGAGCATGCCCAGTAAGCAGCCGTGTAGATGGACACACAATACAGTGCACACCGGGCCCGTCTGTGAAGATACCCCGTGTGCATGTATGTTTCCCCGCACCGCTAGGTGTGAGGGCATGCCCAGTACGCCATTCAGGGGTACACAGTACAGTCGGCACCGATGTCTGCTACTAGGCGTGTAGCCATGGCCAATGACATCCTGCATAGCCATGGTGGCCGTCCGGGTGAGTCATATGTGGTTGATATGCCACAATGGCTGCCTACATCATGCACGCCGGTTGCCCTCTCATAGGGTATGCTGTCTGTGGTGCATCCCGTATCCATGTCGTGGTGTTGTGCTCCGTAGTTAGCTGGTATTCCCGAGTGCAGCACTACTGTGTTACTGTACGCCCACCTTGGGATGGTAACATGCTGTGTGACTGCGCACTCTGTCTTCATTCCCTATTGGCTGCCTTGCCTCTGCAGATGATATCACCCACCTAGGGGTATGCCTCCTAACAGCGCTGTGCTCAGTAATCTCGGTAGCGCGTTCTGTAAATGCATCATGCTGTAGTGTGTTCATGTAGGTAGGCGTAGGTTCAACTCCTGGCCCTTCACCGTGTGTGTGTGAGGTGTGTGTGTGTTTCCAGCTGTCCTTGGAGTGTGTAGTTCCTTTAGTCACTTCGCAACACATACCTTGGCTATTGGCATCTATTCCTTTACGGATGATGTCACCCACCTAGAAGTATGCCTCTGACAGCACTGTGCTCAGCAATCCCGGTAGCGCGTTCTGTAAATGCATCATGCTGTAGTGTGTTCATGTAGGTAGGCGTAGGTTCAACTCCCGGCCCTTCCCCGTGTGTGTGTGTGTGTGTGTGTGTGTGTGTGTGTGTGTGTGTGTGTGTGTGTTTCCAGCTGCCTCTGCAGATGGTCATGCTAGGCTTTAGACGCCAATACATACCTTGGCTATTGTCAGCTATTCCTTTACGGATGATGTCACCCACCTAGAAGTATGCCTCTGACAGCGCTGTGCTCAGTAATCTCAGTATCACATTCTGTAAATGCATCATGCTGTAGTGTGTTCATGTAGGTAGGCATAGGTTCAACTCCCGGCCCTTCCCCGTGTGTGTGAGAGGTGTGTGTGTGTGTGTGTGTGTGTTTCCAGCTGCCTCTGCAGATGGTCATGCTTTTAGATGCTTCGCAACACATACCTTGGCTATTGTCAGCTATTCCTTTACGGATGATGTCACCCGCCTAGAAGTATGCCTCTGACAGCACTATGCTCAGTAATCTCGGTAGCGCGTTCTGTAAATGCATCATGCTGTAGTGTGTTCATGTAGGTAGCCGTAGGTTCAACTCCCGGCCCTTCCCCGTGTGTGTGAGAGGTGTGTGTGTTTCCAGCTGCCTCTGCAGATGGTCATGCTTTTAGATGCTTCGCAACACATACCTTGGCTATTGTCAGCTATTCCTTTACGGATGATGTCACCCGCCTAGAAGTATGCCTCTGACAGCGCTGTGCTCAGTAATCTCGGTAGCACGTTCTGTAAATGCATCATGCTGTAGTGTGTTCATGTAGGTAGGCATAGGTTCAACTCCCGGCCCTTCCCCGTGTGTGTGTGTGTGTGTGTGTGTGTGTGTGTGTGTGTGTGTTTCCAGCTGCCTCTGCAGATGGTCATGCTAGGCGGCAACACATACCTTGGCTATTGTCAGCTATTCCTTTACGGATGATGTCACCCGCCTAGAAGTATGCCTCTGACAGCTGTGCTCAGTAATGTCAGTAGCGTTCTGTAAATGCATCATGCTGTAGTGTGTTCATGTAGGTAGGTGTAGGTTCAACTCCCGGCCCTTCCCCGTGTGTGTGTGTGTGTGTGTGTGTGTGTGTGTGTGTGTGTTTCCAGCTGCCTCTGCAGATGGTCATGCTTTTAGATGCTTCGCAACACATACCTTGGCTATTGTCAGCTATTCCTTTACGGATGATGTCACCCACCTAGAAGTATGCCTCTGACAGCGCTGTGTTCAGTAAACTCGGTAGCGCGTTCTGTAAATGCTTCATGCTGTAGTGTGTTCATGTAGGTAGGTGTAGGTTCAACTCCCAGCCCTTCCCCGTGTGTGTGTGAGGTGTGTGTGTGTTTACAACTGCCCCTGGAGAGAGTAGTTCTTTTAGATGCTTCGCAACACATACCTTGGCTATCTGCGTCTATTCCTTTACGGATGTTGTCACCCACCTAGACATGTGCCTCTGACGGTGCTGTGTTCAGTGGTCCACATAGCGCGTTCCATACCTGTGTCATACTGTCGTGCGGTTGGGTAGGTGGGGGTATGGTCAATCACCATGCCTGCCAGCTGTGTGTGTGTGTGTCTATGCTCCCAGCCGCATGGGTTCATAGGTTATGGCTTTAGAGGTTCCGCAGAACACCTATAGCCTGCCGACATCTCTGTGTTTGTGGATGGTGAGACGCAGCTCGTGGACTGCCTGTGTGCCTGCTGTGGTTGGCGACCTCCGTAGCGTGTTCTCCATGTGTGCCCTGCTGTGGTGTGTTGGGGTGGTGCTGTGTACGTTACACTCCCGGCCTTGCCACATGTGACCGTCTGTATCTCTCTCGATGTATATATACATACCTATGTTATGCCCATAGCGCTGCTCTTGCGTGGACAGCTGTCTGTCCCATGTATCGCATATTTGCACGGCTGACACATAGAACTGTGGTACGATGCATATCCACTCATTGTCCATGCAACGTCCGTATTCCGGCACGCCCTCGACACATCTGCTGGATATCGTGGCAGACAGCTATCCTTGCTGTAGTGACACTGTACCCGTACACGCCATAAACCTTGTGTATCATTGCCTTTTTATGGTGTGTGTATATCTATCTGAGCTGTGTGCATGGTCGTGTGTATGTCCCACTATAGCCATCTGTGCAGGTGTCGCCACTATGGGTAATCCATGTAGACCGCTGTTTCATGTGCACTTCAGCACATACCTGCAGACTGTACTACCCATCCTACGGCAGCACGGGAGCGGCCTTAGATCAACCGCTGCCCTAGGCGATAGGGCTCCATGGCGGCCACCTCCACAACACATGGTGCCCCCATCCTGGTGTACCTACATGACATAACTACTAGAAAGGTGGCCCTGCTAGTGCGGCGCCCTAGGCAGCCGCCAGTTTGGCCTATGCCTACGGCCGGCTATGAGCACATCCCAAGGCATACTTTTACATTCAGTGTTTTACAAAGGCTAGATTTTAATCCCAGAGGGGGGGACCTTACCAACTATACTTTAGAATGCGAATTGAGATGGATTATTAGGTGGAGAGCTGACCAAACACCAGAGTTGAATGATGAAGCACAGATTAAGCCTCTTTTGAGAAGCAGGTGGCTTAAACCCAAATAACAGGGA
The DNA here is from genome assembly GCF_019279795.1 of Protopterus annectens. Classification (NCBI taxonomy): domain Eukaryota; kingdom Metazoa; phylum Chordata; order Ceratodontiformes; family Protopteridae; genus Protopterus; species Protopterus annectens. The sequence goes on from NC_056741.1 coordinate 1,949,441,373, forward strand.
TGTAGTTTAGGTACAGCTATACATTTAACACCTATTAGTCCACTCTTTCAGTTGTTTACCACTGTTTTACATTGATATAATTTACATATTTTCAATATATATTGTTAGATTTATAATTGATGAGAATTAGGCATAGTACAATATAATATTATACATCTTTTAATAAGATGTTTTTAAGGATGTTAATATATGTGTGAGTATTTAACATTGCATTTGCGCTTTATATGCTGGGGTTAATTGTTCATTGTTTGATGTGAAATTGACCAATGACAATGTAAGGAGGGATATTTAAAGCCCGAATGCTTTTATGTTATGTGTAAGTCTGAAGGAGCCTACGGGTGAAAGCGCTTACTTGTATATAAAGGAACCTTTTTATACCATTTGGGCACTGTGCTGGACAATTTCTACGTTGACTGTTTCATCTACCTATGTGTTTTTTGGATTGTGTGCCATAAGGTGCCAGCGGTTATTTTATGTTGATTAGGTGTAATCCATGGTCAATTGACATTAATCATATTACTTCATTAAAGGATCGTCTTTATAGGTGGGAACGGCAGAGTTTAACCATTCTATGACCTTCCTGGTTGAAGTTGTTAGTGAGCCATTAGTATGTGTTCCACAGGTCGCCCATTTGTTCCGCATTATGGAAGCGAGTGATCCACAATTTGGTGATGGCAGATTGAGAGATGTACGCCCGGTATTCGCACGACGGTCTGACTTTGTATGGGGAATGTCTAATGTAGTCCCTATCTGTATTTCCTGTGCTATGCCTTACTGCAGCTGTGTAATTCCACCAGGTTTCCAGTTATGGGTGCCATCTTGGTCGTACGCTTGTCCATCCATGGGAATCGCCTACTGGACACTAATATAGGGCTGTACACATTTCACACCTGCTTTCAGCATTATCCGGTGGATGCTTTGCATCATTAGTGGGGAGTAGGGCATGTGCTATACCCACATCCCTCCCATGGGGCGGGACAATGGATTATCTGCCAAACAACACCGAGCCCCATTTCTGCATACCCAGGATCCCATGGCTGCAACCCTCGACGGTACACATTACACATCCTTCATGTGTGCGGGACTGGGATGTGGACGCACTTCTGTGGACTCGACAATCTGGGGATTTCTGTTCATATGTCCTGCATTTCATGGACACTTGTCATCAACCTTAAACATGCTGGTGGTGTATATGTCTAGCTGTTCTGTAGTCACGGCTGTCATTTCTTCTGGGTCGATCGCAGCTGGTTGATATTGCGAATGGATCAATTTTTGGAGTCCTACAATGGACACCAGTGTGCATATGTAAAGTGTAGAACTTGTTGGACTGTCACCATCTGGCCAGTGGTTTTGACTGATGCTGTATGTTCCCCATTCGCGGATGTCTGTTTGACTACCCATAGTATGTATTACTTGGCATATCTATATCCATGTGCCAGTAGGTGGAAATACAGCAGAGCTTCAGTCCTGGTCATCTTCATAAAAGACATTAATGAACATAAACCAGACCAAAACAGACGATGACAAAAACGATACACTCCACAGTCCAAAGATACTGAGCGCTTTCACCCACTAACATGGGGCATCGTCAGAGTACGAAATACATTAGATAGTCATCCCTTATATACTTCCTTCAGAGTCAGTTTAAAGACAATTAATCAATAAACCTGCTCGTAGTTAAGTGGACAGTGCTCCAAGTCTTAAAGATAAAGTGACATATAAATATCAGTGTTGCATACATTACTTAATGGAAACATTAATACAACAACAATGTGTTAATATAAATACAATATTGGTCAATACAATCAGTATATTGAGACATAATTGATAATTGTTGTGAGTAAACCTTAGAATGTAGTGTGTTGATAATGATATTATGTATATTAATGTGTATAATTGTTGTATTAAGATTCCAAATCATTGTATAAATAAGTGCAATTAAATGCATATTTTGTATAAATATGAATGTAAATAAGAGTCACAATGTTAAATATAAATATGACTGTATATAACTATATAAATATGATATGGAATAAACTGTAGTTGTTTACATCTTGTTTTCGAGTGACATATCTATGTCCATGTGTCATATATACGGGCCGTCGGACTGCTGTGTGTAGATATGTACATGTGAACCCCTCGTTTCATACCTTGCTTTGTTACTGTCTGTGGATTACCTGTGTACAAACATCTATTACCATACCATACCTTTCCACTGTACAGGTTCTGGCATGGTGTACGGCTGGTTGGCCCTTAATCTTGCTGTGTGTTACCTTGACCTATGTCTATCTGGCAATTCGCTGGCGTGTCATGTGAGACCTTCTTGCTTCTATAGGGACCTGATCCCGTAATTGTGACGTGCTTCCACTGGCCATATATTTCTCTGTCGTCTGGGATCTGTATGTAACCAGTCCTTTCAGGACACTTTCTATTGTTGTTCTTTTTTGGTTACATATATGAGTACTTTGGTATGTTGTGCTATTATTGTGTGTGGAGCATTTCTCCACGGGCCTCTGCTGACACTGGACATATATCCAGCTAGCCTAGCCCGGTCAACACGTGTGAGCCAACTAAACACAATTCGTACGGTGGCACCTTCTGACAAGTGGGTCGGGTTACAGATGCATAACTGTCATCAATCCATACTACTAACACACACGTTATTCTCTCCACATTCTATGTTTGTCTTATCACATAGCATGTGTTTTTCACTATTCCTACTGGTACTTTAAATGGCATTGTCCGATTCCATACTTTCAGAGGCTGACAGTTTTGAGACATGTATAACTGATGTGGAGGACACAGCATTAACTTTCCCTGCTGTGAGCGGATCACACACGCACACGCGCACTTGCATTTCCTAATTGTGGGTTACGCGCAGGCGCACATGCATATCCGTATTCTGGTTACATATGTTTACTGGGTCTGTGTGGTTACGTGGTCTGTATTAGTTGTGACTGTTCTGGTAACATATCTCTGATCCGGTTGACGGACGTGTGCGGAACACACCTTCACCTTTACACATGTAACTGTCTTTGCGGCATGGACGCATTACGTGCGTTCACATTTATATGTTCTATAGTCGTAATTCAAACGGGACTGCATCCACGTTTGCCGGTTGCTGTGACCACTACACATTAGCTGTTCTGTCTCATTTATATGCATACCCATGGTACTTAGCTAAATTTACATATACCCCCCACCCACCCACCCGCACTCACATACGTCACAGGCATCCATTCTCCTGCTGGGAAAAGTGCGGTACTACATGTTACACATTCCTTATTTCCTACCGCTCAAGGCCCGGGATGCATATGTCATGACCGCAGGGATATTCAGATCACAAGGGCTTATAGCCCCTACGCATACAGGCCTTCGATTGTCAGGGTGTTCCTGTGGTGCTTTGGGTTTGGTCTTGTCCGCCTAGTGTACGGAACTGCCCTGACCGTGTACGAATGTCAGACGAGTCACATGGGCATGGTTTGTCCGTGTCTATGATACCATATCCCCCCCTCCATTATTCCTAACCGTGTGCGCTGATTGGCTGGCATGCCCGTTGTAGATCGTGTTATAGTAATTGCACACAGTCTGGTCGACTGGACCTATTTACATTACTATACCTCGGTATTTATGACCTGTGTCGCTATGTTACATGGGTTTAACATTGCGTGACAGCTTTCACTGAGCCACAGACATGTCCGTTGCTTACTTTGGGGCAGTCCCGCTCTGCTACACACATTTAACATGGCGGAACAGGTTGAACAGCACAGCAACGGGGACATCGGGCTCTCCGTCGCTGTTTTGTATTGAATCGCTATGTTGACTTTGTATTCACATAGCGAGACAGTGTCGACATTGGCAATGGACATCTCGCGCAGTACGTCCGCACCGCCGCGGGTGCCGTATGTCTGCGGATGGGCGGCAGACAGGCATTATGCTGTGCCATTATGTCTGGGAATATATGGTTTCTTTCCCTAGATGATATGGCATACTAGCAATGACCCGCGTCTGGGTGTGGGTACTGCTGTATTTACCCACGGTTGCCTTTGTGTGGTCCCTCGGGCATCGACCTCGGGACCGCACCATGTCTACCGTGGGTATATCTAGCATTACCCACATCCGGGCGTGGGTTATTGCTATGATATTCCGTGTGTGCGGACACGTGTGTTTGGACAACCTACAATAGCTTCTGCTATTGGCATACAATGCTGTGGGTGGTGCCGGTTACCATACATTTGCCTTTCTCAAAAGCCAACTTCACACTTCTACACACTAGTGTGGTCTCCTTTAAGGCCCCTGAGCCGGTGGTAAACATTACTCAAACCACTGAATCACTTCAATATGCCTTCTACCAGCACCTACAGGACTGCATGGATCAGGCAATCCCAAACAAAACTGAGACTCTTTGTACCGGAGGCAAGCGTCCAGTCTGGTGGACCCCAGCCATAAACAAGCTCGACAACAAAAGGAGGAAGCTACTACAAGATAGAGCAGAATCCTTGAAAGGTAAGACACCCTTGCTCATAATACGTGCAGAACTACGAGCTCTCATAAAATCATCCAAGGCAAATTCGAGAGATAAATCACCAAGGACTCACAAGCACCAAGACTCACAAGACAATCTTAGGACTTCTTTGGCTATGTTAGACACCTAGGAGGAAACTCCCAGATATGCTCAGAATTAGTTCAAAATGATGTGAAGATTACTGAACCTACACACATTGCCAACATACTGGCTGACTGGTTCAGTGCAGACCTCTCCCCCCCACCCCCCAAAAGAAGAGATATCTATACCAGAGGATTGTAGCCCCCAGAACATCTCTAACACCCAGGTGAGAACTGCTCTCTCCAAGGCAGTATACACAGCATCCATGGGACCAGATGGTGTCCCCGGCTGTGTACTCCACGATCTCAATGAGGAATTCAACCCACAGTTAGGACAGCTGTTTAATCTTAGCCTCACCTCAGGATACATACCCAAGTAGTGGCGCAAGGCGACTGTGGTCCCACTTCACAAGGCGGTGCCTCCACTGACCCTGGAAATTACTGTCCCATTAGCTTGACAAGCCTTATCTGCAAAGCCATGGAGAGGATCATAATGGAACTCATAGATAAAGACATAGGGAATTTGCAGACTTTGGATCCAACCTGGTTTGGCTTGGTCAGAGGCAGATCATGCCTTTTACACTTGGTTGACATTTTCAAAACAGTCACCAAGGCCATTGATGAGGGTAAGGCAGTCCATACAGCCTACCTTGACCTGGCAAAGGCCTTCGACACAATACCCCCCTCAGGTATCATTGAAAAACTCATCAGCTTGAATGTAAACCCATACATCACAAGATGAGTTGCAAACTGGCTAAGTGACAGACCCACACGGTCAGAGTTGCTGGTGCCATGTCAGAGTCAATGCCGGTCACAAGTGGTGTCCCACAGGGCTCAGTCCTGAGTCCACTCTTGTTCGGCATCTCCTTTTCAGAAGTACAAGCAAACACAGGAGGGTTATGGCTGACAAGGTTTGCAGATGACTGCGAAATGGGTGCCATAGTTGAACACACATGTGACACAGATATCCTTCAGAAGGGCCTCACAGAAATGGATAACTGGTACCAGAGACATGGCCTACAGCTAAATGCCGAGAAATGCATAGTCGTACCCTTCGGGAAGATCAAGGTTACCCCTAGCTACCATATAGGTGGCAATCCACTGAGCAGAGATGAAGTTACCAGGGATCTGGGGACCCAGGTTGACAGTAACCGTTCGTTTGACACTCACGTTGCTAAAGTAGTTAGGTAGACCTTCTACATTGCCCACCTGATCATGCAGGGATTCACATCTAGATCAAGGGAGGTCATCGTCCACCTGTACTCATCACTCATTAGACCTATGATTGAGTACAATGCCCCATTCGGAATGTATCTGGCCCGACACCTGCAGCAGCTGGAAAGGCCCCAAAGGTTCATCAACAGAAGGATACAGGGTCTCAAGAATTTGTCTTATGCTGCCCGACTGCAAGGACTCCAGCTCTATTCAGTCGCATACCGCTTGCTCAGAGGTGACCTGTGCCTGACATACAAGGCCATGTCAAACCCAGATATGATGAATTTGCTTCACCTAAAGAATCTAGATCCCTCAGAACCACAAAGGCGGGAGATGTAAACCTTGACACGGTCAATAATAGAACATGCTGGAGGGACAGATTCATCACCCAGAGACTCACTATGCTGTGGAACAACATCCCGGTACATGTGGGGCAGAGCACCCCGCTGGTCTTGTTCAAGAGGAATCTTGACCAATGGATGGGAGATCACAGATATACACCAGGGATTACTTCAGTGTCACTGCTTGACAGAGGTACAGCAATATAATACGCATAGTTTTCTTCAACCTGAAGGGGTGGCGAAGGCCACATAACTATGGGCTAGGCTTATAAATGCACTTGGGCAGATAGCCTACTATGAACCTATGAACCTATGAACCTATGTTCATAGTTTGTCCCATTCACACTTGTCTATCCCCTGTCCTCATTCATACATGGATATTTCTGTGGCACATGATAGGTTCATAGGTTCATAGGTTTATACTAGGCTATCTGCCCTAAGGCATTTATAAGCCTAGCCCAAATTTTTGTGGCTTACGCCACCCCTTATATGAAAAAATATTGTGCCCATTAGTTTGTTGTGCCTCTGTCCAGCAGTGACACAGAGATGATTCCCGGGGTAAACCTACGATCTCCCATCCACAGGTCTAGATTTCTCTTGAACAGAGTCAGCGAGGTGCTCTGCCTCACATGGACCGGGATTTTATTCCACAGCATAGGAAGTCTCTGAGTGATAAATCTATCCCTCCAGCATGTCCTATTTATATCCGTGCTAAGGTTTAAGTCGCTGCTCTAGTGGTTTTGGTGGATTTGGATTTTTGAGGTGGAGCATGTCCATTAATTCTGGGTTGGACATGGCCTTGTATGTCAGGCACATGTCACCTCTGAGCAGACGGTATGCGACTGAATAGAGCTGGAGTTTCTTCAATCTGGCAGCATATGACAGATTTTGGAATCCTTTATCCTTTTGGTGAGGAACTTTGGGGTCTCTCCAATTGCTGCAGATGTCGGGTGAGATACATCCCGAATGGGGCATTGTACTCGATCATTGGTCTGATAAGTGAAGAGTACAGGGGAACAATGACCTCCTAGATCTGGATGTGAATCCTTCATGATCAGGTGGGCAATGTAGAAGGTCTTTCTAACCACTTTAGCAACGTGAGTGTCAAAAGAAAGGCCACTGTCAACCTGGGTCCCCAGGTCCCTGATAACCTCTTCTGTGCTTAGTGGATTGCCACCTATATGGTAGCTTGGGGTTACCTTGTTTTCCCGAAGGGTATGACTATACATTTTTGGCGTTTAACTTCAGGCCATGGCTCTGGCACCAGCTATCTGTTTCCGTGAGTCCCTTCTGAAGGATATCCGTGTCCGATGCACTTTCCACTATGGCCCAGTTTGCAGTCGTCTGCAAACTTTGTCAGCCAAAGTCCTCCCATGTTGGCCTGTACTTCTGAGAAGTAGATGCCAAACAATAGGGGCCAAGGACCGAGCCCTGTGGGACACCACTTGTGACCGGCTTGGAGTCTGACATAGCGCCAGCAACTCTAACCCTGTGGGTTCTGTCCTTAAGCCAGTTTGCAACCCATCTTGTGACATATGGGTTTACATTTAAGCTGGTAAGTTTTTCTACAATACCCGAGTGGGGTATTGTGTCGAAAGCCTTTGCAAGGTCAAGGTAGGCTGTATGGACTGCCTTTCCTCATCAATGGCCTTGGTGACTGTTTCAAGAAGTCGACCAAGTTCAAAAGGCATGATCTTCCCTTGACAAAGCCAAACTGGGTCGGGTCCAATGTCTGCAAGTCCCTATATCTTTGTTTATGAGCTCCATTATGATCCTCTCCATAGCTTTGCAGACTAGACTTGTTAAGCTTATGGGCGGTAATTACCAGGGTCCGTGAGGCGCCGCCTTTGTGGAGTGGGACCACAGTTGCCGTATGCCACTCCTTGGGCACGTATCCTGTGGTAAGGCTGAGATTAAACAGCTGCCTTATGTGCGGGTTTAATTCCTCATTTAGCTCGTGTAGCACACAGCCGGGGACACCATCCGGTCCCATTGATGCTGTGTTTTTAGCTTTAGAGAGCAGCTTTCACCGCATTTGAGATGTCTGGGAGGCTACACTGGCTGGGATAGTTATCTCTCATTTAGGGGAGAGGGTGAAGTTTGCACTTCACCTCTCTGCCAGTATGTTGGCAACGTCTGTGGGTTCAGTGATTTTGTATCATTTTGGACTAATTCTGAGCATATCTGGGAGTTTCTACCCAGGTTCCTAACATAGCTGAAAAAGGCCTTATGATTGTCCTTTGAATCCATGGCAATTTTTCTCTCAAAATTGGCCTTAGTTGATTTTATGAGTGCTCGTATTTTTTTACTAATAATGATCAGGGGTGACTTCCCTTTTATGGATTTTGTTCTATCATGTAATAGCTTTCTCCTCTTATTGTAAAGTTTGTTAATGGCTGGGGTCCACCAGACTGGACGTTTGCCCTTTGTGGAAAGAGATTGCACTCTGTATTACCTGCAGGTATGCTTTGTACAGTGCACATATGTCACGGTTGATTACAGTGTATCTGTGTACCTACCTCTGTGATACTGAGGACTACCACACATCCTTTGCAGCATTACATGCGTATGTCCATACTATTATTCATTGGCCTGTGGGGGGTTGTCAGAGCGACAGTTACACGTGTCCCTGTTTGTGCATGCATCATGGTGGTCTTTGACTAGCCTCCGTTGCTATCGTGGGATGGACGGTGGTGTTGGTGTGTGTTTGGGTTGTGTTTCCACTGCTGATACGTCAGTGGGGGGTGGGGTTGTCACGTGTTCCTCTTTGCAGGGGGCCCCATCCTGGACATTTGTGTCATGCGTTGACACTTGGCACGTGCCATATGTCCTGTGATATTCCCACAGTCGTGTATGCCTTCCTGCATTACTACTGCATGTTACTGGCAGTTTGTATCTGGTACGCATGGCTATTATGTTGGATAGCTTAGGCTATTCCCATGATATGACATACCCATTCATCCGGGCATATACGTGTTATTCAATCCTTTGCATTGGCCATGTATGTTTGGCCATCCGTCACCACTATTATCTACGTGTGATGTCCCACCTTCACCTTCTGTGCATGTGGCACCCTGTTGTGGTGTCCTGCTTGGTGGGCAGATGTTCCACCCTATGTGTTGTGTATGACATGTCTGCATAGCTAATCATCAGTACAGTGGCTGCACATACTGCTTTGTCCAGATGTGTACAGTTATGAACACCGTGGCATGTGAATGCCTATGGGGTTTCGACAGGTCCATACCACATGCGGGATGTACCATTCTGCCGACACATTCACACGCAGCCATTTGGATATCCGTACCTGCGGTGGGATGTTGACATGTGGGGTACATATTTGCACACGTGGCACTGCCTAGGACAATACTTCATACTACATTTGAGGTATACCCACTGTGTGTAGGTGTGCAGCTGCGCAAGGCTGCTAGCTGGATTGGGTGGACGGTCGTACATGTGTGCGGGTTACGTGCTATGACGGGGCTGTTGTGTATTACATTTGCATGCATGGGTTCTGCTTCTGGATATTCCGCTTCGGCATATGCCGTCCTATGTGTATGCGACGGGTACATTGCTGGGTGTAGTACATGTTGCTATGCACATGTTTGTCTGTGTTTAGGGTATCTGGTTTCATTCTGGTTGTTATATAGACACGGCTGCCCGGCTGTGTACTCTCACTACCACTGTGGAACTGCTGGTGACCATGCCCATGGGGCTACTTGTGTGTAGGTGTGGTGCGCTGACATGCTGTGGTACACCTTCACTGGGTATGCCCACTGACAGTGCATTGCGTGACGGACACGGTATTACGCGTATCCTTTGTTCCTTGGACGGGTACAATTTGGACTTCGTGGGTTAATGTTTGGTTCTCCGTTTTGTGTAGACGGGTACTATGTTGCATACTCTGCGTACGTTTCAGTATCCACGGACACTGGCTGGTGCGGTTACTATTGCAGGCGGCCTGTGACAGTCAGCACTTTAGGTTGCTCCTCGCCTGCTGGCTTGGCCATGCCTACGGGCGCATCCTACTTGGGCTCGCGCACGTGCCCTCTGCACGTGGTTGTGGTTGCGGTGCGCACTCATTAATATGCATGTGGCGCTACTACGCCGGTTATACACTGCACTGCCGGCGCACGCCTTACACCGGCCTTGCGCCGAGCTTCATGAATCCGGGGGAATGTCATTCTTATCAAAATGATCAGTTTAACTGGTGATTTAAAAAGCTGCCCCTGCAGTCACAATAATTTAAAATGGAGATGTTACCTGCTATACTATGTCAAGATGAGACTACCTGAGTTCTTGTAAATATGACTACTTACAAGACAGAAAAAGCCACCTTGGGATCAAACAAGAAATATTTAATCAGAAAATGTATTTAGACTGGGTGACATTTTATTGTATTATTTTAGTCAAACAGTTTATTTCAAGAAATCTGTTATACAGATTACATAACAGACGTTTGTGACAGAAAAACTTCCAAGAACAGCAAGCTGAATATAAAATGAGTAAAGCATGTATGTTCTCCAAAGTAACAAACATCAGTAAACCACCATAAACAAGCAACTAAAGTGACTGTCAAAGGAAATACTGTTACACATAGAACAATAGTATGCAAAAGACAGGAAAATACACTAAACCACCAGAAACAAGCAACTAAAGTGACTGTCAAAGGATATACTGTTACACATACAACAATAGTGTGCAAAAGATAGGAAAATATTACTATAGGCTCAAGTTCTTTGGCATTTTGCTACAGAGCTAAATTCAAAAACTGTCAATATATAATATTGCTGGGTTTAACAGTTTAAAACTCTCTTTCCACGTGGCTGATGACAAAGTTTAAAATGAAGGTGACTAAGCAGCAGTATAAGGAAAAAACTCAACAAAATACACACAGCAAGATTAATAAATACATAATAATAATACTACTACTAATAATAATATTAATAATAAAATAATAAAAAGAAAAACAATTCATAGTTCCCACAGGAAGCATCCTAGAAAGGTTACGAAAAAATTAAATTAAAACACAAGTTAGTTGCTATAAATACGCTGGCTAAGAACTGTATTTTACAGATATGTATTAATAAATTAAGACACAAATATAGCAGAAAGATTGTAAAAGGCATGTTATACATGAACCTCTTAATGGCTCCTGAGTTATCTTGACAACACAAGTAGAGGCCAGAGGCAATGAGTCACATAGTAACCGTATTGCATGTTTTTTGTTTACATTCAGCAGGGAAACCGTTTTAAAGTAATAAAAAAAATCACAGTTCTAAAACTAAAGGGGTTTATATCACATGGGTTCACCCATTACCAAGAGTTCAAAAAATAGATGTGAGAAAACCAGACATAATAGCTCATGAAAAGAAGACAAAAGTAACACTGATCACTGAATTGCCACACCCATTGATTACAGTGGCTTGTGTACAGAGAGATACAAAGTCATAAAATACAAGGGTTTGCAGGAAAAAACAAGGGCAATGTGGAAGAAGGATACCCAGACAATTCCAATAGTAGTAGGAGCAACGGGTCTCATAAAAAAGAATGTAGAGTCATATTTAGATATGCTATCAATACTTGTATCTCTATGAATTGCAGAAGGAGTTAATTTAGGGCATAGTGCAGGTTCAGAGAAGAGCACTTTTGGAGAGCATCAAAGTTCAAAACAGTACTAATTTCACAAACTTTAATCATACTTTGACTTAGGAATGGGGTCCATTCCTGTGATGGTATTAGAAACCCAAAAGACTTGGAGAAATTAAACCAAGAGGGGTACACATAATGTGGTACCTTTTGGGGGGGGGGGTAGGGATTCAATCTTTATGTTGAAACACAGGATAGTTAAGTGTTCACCACTGAATAATCAGTGATATGGCTTGTTGGGTGTATCTGTCTAAGAGCAAACATTTAAAATACATTAGTGTAGCCGTTATGTCTTTCACTTTCTTCACAAGGACACATCAGAGGTCTACACAGAAATCAAATAACTTTCTTGAAGGATAGGTTAGGAGGCTCTCTGTAAAAGCAAAGGGCAGTTAAATGATCAGTGTTAAATGCTCATTTATATGGCTCACTTGGAGTAATGTCACCAGGATTCATAGGCTGTCTAGTATACAAACCTATACAGAGTGGCTTGCATACTAAGCAGCTCTGTTCTACTCATAGTGCCCTCGTTCACCTGGAGTCCAACTCATCTCTTCTGGAGTGTGACAGTTTCAGTGTCCCATTTAAATGCAGTTGTCAGGGATTGAACTTATGTAAATGAGACAGCATAAGTAGGCTGGTGCCCTGATCCTTTAGAATATATAACTAATACACAAGTCCTATACTTCCTACTATGCAAGTCACCCAAAAGAGCAGAGTAGGAAATGTGTACATGCATGTTTCTTCATAGTATTGTGCACCTGTGCATTTTAACAGTGGGAATCTGCAGATAAGTGGTGCAGTTTTATTCTGCTCATGTTACAGATCCATGAAAATAATACTGAATATGTGAATAGATGTGTGTGTGTGTGTGTGTGTGTGTGTGTGTGTGTGTGTGTGTGGGGGGGATCTGCAGATAAGTGGGGCAGTTTTATTCTGCTCACGTTACAGATCCATGAAAATAATACTGAATATGTGAATAGGTATGTGTGTGTGTGTGTGTGTGTGTGTGAATCTGCAGATAAGTGGGGCAGTTTTATTCTGCTCACGTTACAGATCTATGAAAATAATACTGAATATGTGAATAGATATGTGTGTGTGTGTGTGTGTGTGTGTGTGTGTGTGTGTGTGTGTGTGTGTGTGTGTGTGTGTGTGTGTGTGTGTGTGTGTGTGTGTGGGAATCTGCAGATAAGTGGGGCAGTTTTATTCTGCTCACGTTACAGATCTATGAAAATAATACTGAATATGTGAATAGATATGTGTGTGTGTGTGTGTGTGTGTGTGTGTGTGTGTGTGTGTGTGTGTGTGTGTGTGTGTGTGGGAATCTGCAGATAAGTGGGGCAGTTTTATTCTGCTCATGTTACAGATCCATGAAAATAATACTGAATATGTGAATAGATATGTGTGTGTGTGTGTGTGTGTGTGTGTGTGTGTGTGTGTGTGTGTGTGTGTGTGTGTGGGAATCTGCAGATAAGTGGGGCAGTTTTATTCTGCTCACGTTACAGATCCATGAAAATAATACTGAATATGTGAATAGATGTGTGTGTGTGTGTGTGTGTGTGTGTGTGTGTGTGTGTGTGTGTGTGTGTGTGTGTGTGTGTGTGTGTGTGTGTGTATGTATGTGACCGATGATCACTGCCTGATGTGACATGCTATTAATATGAATGGGGATTTCATGGATACTGAGTGTGCATACATTGTGTGTTTCCATCTGTCTGAGTATGTTGTGTAAGTGTTTGTGTCAGCATATGTTATTGTGTATGCAACTTCCATATGCATACCCAACAATGGTAAAAATTAAGCCTAGCACAATGAGTTTTACATCCAGACTGAGCGTTGCCCTTTCTAGATTTCCTGAGTACCTTCCTACAATATGACCTGTTGTAGGGTGCAAACATCTTTACATAAACTAAGTAAGCTTATGCAGTGGTATCGTATTATTATAGCCAAATAGCCTCTATGCTTTTATATTAGTTAATGGTCATCTTTATAACACACTGCTACAGGCTGCAGTAGACAGTGGTTGTGTGCTATATCCCTGCATGCTACCAGCCACTCCTACAATAACAAACCTGCCTACCCCCTGCCATTTGACAGCTATTTTGACACCTGTCAAAGTAGCTTTCCAATCATGACTTAGGTCAGCTACTTAAACTGCCTGCTTAACTACAGCTATGTGTCTGCATGTGTTTTGCGTGTGAGTTTATGTGCATTGTGCACACATGCATGCGCATGTGCTTGTGCATGCATGTGCACCCACATGGCTGTGTATTATTTTGAGTCTATGTGTGTGAATGTCTGTGTCTGTCACTGTGGAGGGGAGGTGAGGGAGTCTTTACTTCCGCATGGTCTGATAGAACCTGGGTTATTTCATAGCCATACTTAAAACCAAAGACATTAAAAACGACCTGAAACAAACCTTCAGGTGCCCCATCTTGCACTAATACGTTAACACAATAGTTCCTTAACCAGTGTTGTTCATTCACGGTAATTGTGCCACATCTACAGCCCATGCCTCACGTTTAGCATGTTGCCTAACATATGCAAATCTGCTGTAGTTAGGCGCCTCCATAAGCAACCCAATCCAAACAAACCCTGTCAGTTATGTCCCATTTCCACTCTAATAGTTGTAGGAAAAATCATCAAAAAACTAACATACAACCAATTAACATCCTACCTCCAACAAGATCATTTACTTTCACACAAACACAGATTCTGGGCTGGGAGAAGTAATATGAACTCACAACATTTATTTTCCTCATCTATTTCACCCCCTTCACAAATATCTCTCCAAAAATGCATTTAAGTATGTGTGCGTGTGTATGGACACACACACACACACACACACACACACACACACACACACACACACACACACATACACATACACATACACAGGTCTACTTCTGTAGACCAAAATTACACTTTGTTGAAATTTAAGTGCTCGAGACGAGTCTGCTGGAAACCCACGTTATAGAAACTACAAGACATCAAACATCAAAACACCTAATTAATCACCTTTCTCAATACCTTACACAGTTTTAAATTTAAACTCAAAAACTTACCTATGTTGATCAAACTCCAGATGTGAAACACTACTTCTAATACAATAACTTGGACAAGAACAGCTGCAGTGTTAACCCTTTTCCCCACTGTAGTGCGATCTTGGAGTTGGTATATATAATTTGCAGGGGGACTGTATATTGTTCTGTGTTTTTTTTGTAAATAGATATTGTTTCAATGTAATGGACATTCTGCATAGTGGTCTCATTGTTTTGTCATTCGGTGAAGTGTAAATTCAATGAAAGAAAGGAGACCCCAAAGGAACATCAGAAGACAACCACAATGAATATGCTAGTCATCAATTTATCATCCTTACGTCTAACAGATGATCAATATGCTGTACTTAATAAGGGTTTAAATTTTATTCCCCCTGCATTTTCTAAACTGAGTGATGTAATATTAGATTTAAGGCTTTTTTTGTAGAAATCTGATGTTGAAAGTGATTCGTGGTAATGACACCACCATAAAGAACACTGATAAGCTTTGTAAGCCTAGTCTTTTTATACCACATAACATTCCAGCTGTAGACATTTTTCTGCATATCTGTGAGAAGGAGATGTATGATATACTAAATAGACACAAACATCTTCCTTTGAACATGACACGTGGAGAAAGGGAAGCTTTATGGCAACTTCAAGTGAATGAACAAATAGCGTTTAGACCTGCTGACAAAGGGGGTGGTCTGGTAGTTATGGACTCTGATTATTATCGCCATAAAATGGTGCAACGTCTTAGTGAAGATTCTATGAACATGCATCAAGGCTGATCTTAAATGTAAAAGAAAGACTTCAGATTTTACTTTAGTTGCATAAAATATCCTCAAAATTGTATAGTACTTTACTGGTCTCACATCGATTGATTCCAGTAATAAATGATCTCCTGAAGGTTCACAAGTCATTAGATAATCCACCCATGCAACCAATAGTTACTGGGAATGGATGGGTTACTGAGATAATTTCTATATATTTGGATTAACAATTGAAGCCAATATATTAGTCCAAGCACCAGTGGTTATTAAAGATACAAGAGAATTTTTACATGCTCTGTTTGACTTTACGAGAACTGTGAGTGGTTCTATATACTTTATAATGGCTACATTGGATGTTAATAGCCTCTTCACAGTCATTTCCAATAGTTATGGAATTAAATCTGTCAAAGAATTTCTCACGTCCAATGGCCCCTTTAGTATTGGTAATATAGAGCTTATGGGTTTTTTTTCTGGAATTAGTTTTAGACAACATTTTTATGTTTGAAAAAGATATCTATTGGCAGAGATGGGGGGGTAGCCATGGGCACCCTCTGTGCCAACATGTATGCCAAACTAGTGCTGGCGAATTGGGAAATAGCATATGCTTACAATAATAATCTGTTTTCATCCTGTTTGAAATTTTACAAGAGGTTTGTTGATGATATATACCTCTTGTGGGATGGCAGTACTGAATAGTTACATGCGTTTGTTACTCATCTTGAAATGACGACTGAATTTCTTAGATTTTCTTTGAAATATTCCACTTCTATTATAGACTTTCTTGATGTGAGACTTACCATTGATGAAAGGGGTAGGGTTACTACAGGTCTATATAATAAAGAATGTTGGAAGAACAACTTATTACATCGCAATAGCATGCATCTACCCCACACTTTTTCAAGTGTGATCAAAAATCAATTTTTTCATGTCTCCAGACTGCATACAGATGACACCCAATATGTTGCAGCTATTAACAATATGATTGGTAGATTTAAGAACAGAGGTTATACAGTAACAGAGATTGAATGTGAGAAGAACCATATACAGGCATTAAGAGATACAACTGGGAGACCATTTTTCAAATATAGATCACAAAGCATGCAATTGAATGGTAACACTATTTGGACTTATGCCAATGATATACAATATGTTTTTAACATTATTAGATCTAATTGGAAGATTCTTAGGTTTGACTCCAAGCTTTTAGATCTAGTAGGTGACAAACCATCTTTTAGTTTTAAGAAGAATAGCAGTTTAAAACAGCTTTTATCCCATATTAAGAGTCATACCAAAGACATCATCCACTCAAGAACTGGAACCTATTCCTGTTCTAGGTGTAGTGTTAGGTGTACTGTTTGTTCCCATATTCTTATTACAAATGAGTTCATTCACCCTTTATGCAAAAAGACATATGTCTGCCATGACTATGCAGATTGTAAGACAAGACATTTTGTGTACATTGCTGTGTACACTCTTTGTAATTTCTTTTATGTAGATAAGACTGATAAGCAGTTCAAGGAATGGATTTCTAAACATATCAATGATATACGGCTACAGAATGTTAGAAGTCCATTCACTAAACATGTCTTACAATATCCTCAACATTATTTTAAATTTATGGCTATTCAGGTTATTTCAGAAGGCCTACATCGAGGTGACATAGTTTTAAGAACTGAACAAGCAGAGATGAGATGGATCACTGAAATGAGGGCCGACAAAACCCCAGGACTGAATGTGGCCATTCCCTTGAAACCAGCATTGAAAGGTCGAAGGATACGTTGAGTGCTATTATGGCATTTGTTAACATCTTTAGTCTTGTGATGTAGTTTCATATTTATAGAATGATACTTAGTAGTGCTTTATGATTTATTGTCTCTGATATGTTATGTTTATTTATACAATTTTCCCTGCTCATGGTATGTATAGGAAGGATATTTTGTAGCACTGCAATAGTTAAAAAGGTTGAATTTTATTTCAGTGTTCTTTTTTTACCCTAATAGGCAGTTATATTTGTTACTGTTTAACAGCATATCGTTGGATGTGTACATTGCCTCTCTTACTGGAGTTTGCACAGGTAAACATATGGCATTATACCACATGTCCTAGATATGGCCATATGTATGCCTTACAATTTTATTGTTGTTTCTTTGAAATGTTAATTAATATCCATTCTTGATAGTATTGGTGAAAGTGCAACATTTTTGATCTTGCTGAGCACTTCAGAATAGTTACTTATAATTTGCTTATAGATTTGGAATGTTTGCCGTGGTTATTTTGTTTTTTAGTTACAAACTTAAGTTTGCATGCTAATAATGAATGAGTTACAATCTGCTTGTATGAGACGTTTTATATATATTTTTTCACATATATATTTTACTTATATATATTTTTATTTTTTGTCCACTGGTTTGCGATTTTATTTTTGCATGATGTATGAGTGGGTTTATCTGTTTGCTTTTTAAGGATTGGTTATTGATTGGTTGCATTTTGCTGGTTCTTGTGAATAATAAATAAGGTTTTTGATTATAGGGAGTGATGCACTTTCCGTATAGGAAGGCCAATGGAGGCTGATTTATAGTGATATGTATGAATGTTTTGATAAGTGATCTATCTTGGCTTCTATTGGTTGCATGTGCTGTAATATATTCTGACTGGCATTTAGTTTTTCATCCACTTAATTTGTATATGACCGTATAATATGAAGTTGTGCCATCCATTGATTAGCTGTTGCACTTGTAGCTATTTTTCTTTGATTAAGGGGTCTCTTGTATGGTTCAGTATGCAAATCACAACTGGCAGTCAATTGATTGCGGATTCTTCAGTAGGGTATTGGTTAATGGACACATGACAATGTTCTGTATCAATGGCACTTTCTGCAGCAAAATCCATGGTCTGCATTGTTTTTACGCAGATCACTTTTTATGTTTATGCTACCGTTAACAGGGACTTAATATGTGCGGATAGATAAGGAGGTAAGTTTGCAAATGTTAGTGCTTGACACATGGGGGAAGTGTGCATTATCTTATTTTATTGTTCTTATTGTCTTTCTGTCATTATTAAAGAATTATATCCTCGACCATGTGCATGCACAGAGTTTTTCTTCATGTATACATACATATACATATATATATATATATATATATATATATCTATATATATAAATATATACATATATATATATATATATATATATATATATATATATATATATATATATATATATATATATATATATATATATATATATATATATATATATATATATATATATATATATATATATATATATATATATATATATATATATATATATATATATATATATATATATATATATATATATATATATATATATATATATATATATATATATATATATATATATATATATATATATATATATATATATATATATATATATATATATATATATATATATATGTATATATATATATATATGTATATATATATATATGTATATATATATATATATATATATGTAATATATATATATATATATATGTAATATATATATATATATATATATATATATACGCATGTGTGCGTGCATGTGCAAATATACTGTGACATTTTACCTGCTGCTGTCAAATCCTTATTTGTTGCTGATTATAACTGTTGTTTAAAACTCTCTGTGCATTTTTGTTGAGGAAATACTTAGGTTCATAGGTTCATACTAGGCTTTCTGCCCAAGGGCATTTATAAGCCTAGCCCATAGTTATTTGGCTTTCGCCACCCCTTTAGTTTGAATAAAACTATGCCTATTATTTTGCTGTGCCTCTGTCAAGCAGTGACACTGAAGTAATCCCTGGGGTATATCTGCGATCCCCCATCCATTGGTCAAGATTCCTCTTGAACAAGGCCAGCGAGGTGCTCTGCCTCACATGTACCGGGATTTTGTTCCACAGCATAGGGAGTCTCTGGGTGATGAATCTGTCCCTCCAGCATGTTCTATTAATAACTGTGTCAAGGTTTAAGTCTCCCGCCCTTGTGGTTCTGAGGGATCTAGATTTTTGAGGTGAAGCATATTCATCAAATCAGGGTTTGACATGGCCTTATATGTCAGGCACAGGTCACCTCTGAGCAAGCGGTATGAGACTGAATAGAGCTGGAGTTCTTTCAGTCGGGCAGCATAAGACATATTTTGAGACCCTTTATCCTTTTGGTGAGGAACTTTTGGGGCCTTTCCAGCTGCTGCAGGTGTCTGGTCAGATACATTCGAATGGGGCATTGTACTCAATCATAGGTCTAATGAGTGATGAGTACAGGGGTGATGACCTCCCTTGATCTAGATGTGAATCCCTTCATGATCAGGTGGGCAATGTAGAAGGTTTTCCTAACTACTTTAGCAACATGAGTGTCAAGCGAAGGCTACTGTCAACCTGGGTCCCCAGATCCCTGATGACTTCTTCTGTGCTCAGTGGATTGCCACCTATATGGTAGCTAGGGGTAACCTTGTTTTTCCCAAAGGGTATGACTATGCATTTCTTGGCATTTAACTTTAGGCCATGGCTCTGGCACCAGTTATCCGTTTCTGTGAGGCCCTTCTGAAGGATATCTGTGTCAGATGTGTTTTCGACTATGGCGCCAGTTTGCAGTCATCTGCAAACTTTGTCAGCCATAACCCTCCTGTGTTTGCTTGTACTTCAGAAAAGTAGATGCTGAACAAGAGTGGACCCAGGACTGAGCCCTGTGGGACACCACTTGTGACAGGCTTTGAGTCTGACATGGCTCCAGCAACTCTGACCTTGTGGGTTCTGTCACTTAGCCAGTTTGCAACCCATCTTGTGATGTATGGGTTTACATTCAAGCTGATGAGTTTTTGATGATACCTGAGTGGGGTATTGTGTCGAAGGCCTTTGCCAGGTCAAGGTAGGCTGTATGGACTGCCTTTCCCTCATCAATGGCCTTGTTGACTGTCTCGAAAAAGTCAACCAAGTTTAAAAGGCATGATCTGCCTTTGACAAAGCCAAACTGGGTTGGATCCAAAGTCTGCAAGTTCCCTATGTCTTTATTTATGAGTTCCATTATGATCCTCTCCATGGCTTTGCAGATAAGGCTTGTCATGCTAATGGGACTGTAATTTCCAGGGTCGGTGGAGGCACCGCCCTTGTGAAGTGGGACCACAGTCGCCGTGCGCCACTCCTTGGGTATGTATCCTGAGGTGAGGCTAAGATTAAACAGCTGTCCTTCACAACCTAGGCTGATTGATAGCCATTGCCTTAATGTGGTAAACAAACATAAATAAATAAATAAATAAATAATAGTACAGGTAGTTACAGTGCTCAGCTGGGCAGTGTAAAGCTGCTGAACTGAACAAATGAAAGACAAGCAAATACTCCATTTAATGAGATTTTTCTTATGGGGATACACATGTCTATAAATCACCAATGCAATGGAGCAGTAAAAGCTGTGTATTTACTGATATTGATAGTCTGTATGTGTCAGAAAGCAAGAAGCTGAAGTACATTGCTGTGGACATTATATTTATGTAACTTGACATTCGAAGGTGGTGCTCTCTATCTGAAGGGGTATATTATACTGGTACTTTATTTGTATGTGAAAGGAGGGTGAAACCCATATTATGGAGGATGCAATTAATATTATAGCTTTCAAGTTATTACTTCATTATTATAATTCCACAGCCTACCTAATGCTAGTGTTTCTTTATTCAGTTCAGAAGAAAAGTGTATATTATTACTTTTTTCCCATGGTACCCAAATATATAATATATAAAAATCACAGAAATAATTTGCTTACATAACAAAGACCTGATACCTGAAGGTGATGGTTTCCATTATTTGAATATTAAGACAGAAAAAAATGGAAGGCGTAACAGAGAACAGTGTCTATTGACACCCAGGAATTCAATGCACAGCTGTTCTATTATTTGGACACCTAAAAGTGTAATCTAACTTAAACCTATAACTAAATATCCACATTAGTTGTCTAAAACTGTTACTAGAAAATCCCACATAATTTCAGAGCTATAACCCTATATTGATAGTCTCTACCAACAGGCTTACACTATGGTCAAAAAGTGGCATTGTACTCAGTTCTGATTAGGTGAGAGTATACAACTTCCCTAGGATGCCATAATTCAGTCCACATCTAGAATATATCTTTAGTATGTTGTCATTAACACTTCATGATCTGAAGCAGCAAAATTGATGGAAACAAATGTAGCATTGACATATTTTTTTTAAAATGCAAAACAAAGGTACAGGTACTCCACGACAGTCGAAGCTAACCAGTCTGTGTAAAAAATCCTTTATTTGAGAACAGTAAGCGCTTTCGCGTCCACAAGGGACGCTTCATCAGACTTGAATAAAAACTTAGAAAACAGTCTCATTAAAATACTCAAAGACATGATCACATGGACCAATGACTACAGAGTCACAATCATAAAAGAATTACACCTAAAAAATATATCTAAAAATATATACATTGTCTGTATAACAAAATCTATAGAAACTAAGCTACTAAAAACTATCTTTTCAAAAAACATACATATTAAAAAACATATGAAAAACATCCTTAAAGAAGTTCTATTAAAAACAGCACAAATACACATCAACTGTGTTTGAGTGTGCGGTCCATAATAAAAGGGTTTTAAAGTAACTCTATCACTGAGGCCATGCCCAACATCTGCCTGCAGTTTAATAATCCATTTATTCTCTTCCTTCTCTGTAAAATTGCCAATGTTCCCTAACCTCATGGATGTGTGTATTAATTCCAGTACTAAGAACTCAAAATTATGTCTAGTGCCTTTCAATAAAACATGTCTTACTAACATTATTAAACTGCAGGCAGATGTTGGGCATGGCCTCAATGATAGAGTTACTTTAAAACCTTTTCTTAGGGACCGCGCACTCAAACACAGTTGATGTGTATTTGTGCTGTTTTTAATAGAACTTCTTTAAGGATGTTTTTCATATGTTTTTTAATATGTATGTTTTTTGAAAAGATAGTTTTTAGTAGCTTAGTTTCTATAGGTTTTGTTATACAGACAATGTATATATTTTTTAGATATATTTTTAGGTGTAATTCTTTTATGATTGTGACTCTGTAGTCATTGGTCCATGTGATCATGTCTTTGACTATTTTAATGAGACTGTTTTCTAAGTTTTTATTCAAGTCTGATGAAGTGTCCCTTGTAGACGCGAAAGCGCTTACTGTTCTCAAATAAAGGATTTTTTACACAGACTGGTTGGCTTCGATTGTCGTGGAGTACCTGTACCTTTGTTTTGCATTTGGTTTTTGTTGGTTTAACAGGTACCTTACCCTTGGAGGATTCTATTTTTGTTGGATATATATTTTTTTAATCTTAGCTGTTGCAAGGGTAAGCCCACTGGATGAATTGTCCTATTTCCGAGTTGACCTGGGAGCACTCTCTCGTTAAGTGATTTGCTCAGAGTCACATAACAGGTAAATGAAGGTGGACAGAATCAAACTCTGTACCCTGGACACAAGAAGCAGTTCTTTAGTAGCTAAGAGATTTAGTTCTCTCTGTTAGCTTCCAACATTGTACTCCTTGAGAGTAGAACTGCAGCCTTGTGTTCATTTTGAACCTGAGTATTGCATTATAATTCCTCAATAACTATACTATGAAATTTCAAGGGGACATGACATATGATCTTTTATTTAAAGGTACCCAAAGAAGGGGCTTCTGGTCTTTTTCTGTCATAGTCTAACATTCTATGTTACATTCATTTTCCTTTAGGGATATATAGCTTCTGATAAAGAGCAAAGTTGAAAATATGGTCCAGAGTATTTGTATACAGAGTTGTCATTACGTCAGAAATAAAAATTATAAATATTTCTCCAGACTCATCAACATTCACATTATTGCATAAAGGGTGACACTTGAATTCCTTGTATTAATAAAAG
Organism: Protopterus annectens; assembly: GCF_019279795.1. NCBI lineage: Eukaryota > Metazoa > Chordata > Ceratodontiformes > Protopteridae > Protopterus > Protopterus annectens. The sequence continues at coordinate 1,949,464,899 of NC_056741.1, forward strand.
CAATATGCTACAGTTTAAAACAGAATTAATATGCACTGACATCCTTGGGGATTTAATGTCATCTTTCGGTACACTGTGTACCTGAGCATCCTATTATAATTCCCTAAATTACTTAGTATGAACTGACATAGAAGAATTGACATATAGTCTCATTCAGGCAGCAAATGCAGTACTTCAGATTGTCAAAGTCTCATTATAAATGGTTTCCAATGGGGGTGTAGGATCTCTGATCAGACTGCAGGATGAAAATAATATCCAGAATATATTTGTATTAAGTTCTCATTATATATGAAGTAAAAAATCTTACGCATTTCACAAGACAAAGCAAAATCTTAAGCATTTCACAAGACAAAGCAATATTTCTGTTACTGCATATAGAGTTAGACCTAAAGTTCATGTACCAATGAAAGAAATGTGCTGCTGCAAACATCTGGATTGAGAAGCAATAAAATTCTTGAAGGTAGAAGATCAGTCCTTACTGTATTTTGTAACTGAGTATTGCATTATAATCACTTGTTGCTTAATAAATTGTCATAAGGAAACTGACATATGGCCCAAAAACAGGTACTAGATGCATTGTTTCAGAGGACTTTCTTGCCACAGTTTGCATTAGATTTGTTTTCCATTGGAAGGGTATATGATTTCTGAGCAGGAGGCATAGCAAAGCTAATGTCCATACTACATATGTGTTCTAAATGCAAAGTCAGAAATACAAAATCATAAATATTTCACCACACAAGACAACATTTCTATTATTGCATGGGAAGTCAGGCCTAAATTCCATGTACCGAGAAAGGCAATTTGCTATCATGTATATCATAATTGAAATAGAGTGAAATTGTCAGGGTGGAATGGTAATACTTAAGTGTGTTTTGTATTTGAGTATGCTATTATAATATCCAAAGAAGTTTAGTACTCATTATCATAGGAGAATGGATATATGGTCTCATCTGATGGTGCCAAATACAATGTTTTGGAACACTTTTAGTGTCACAGTCTGATACTTTTGGGGATGTGTGACCTCTGATAAGGAGGCATAGTGAAACTGGTGTCCAGACTATGTTTTACTTCTGATGCAATGCTCATAATTAGACATGTTGCACTAGACACAGCAAAATCTGTGCTACTGCATGCAGAGTGGTGCTTAAACTCCATGTCTAAATCAGGACTGAAATATAGTTAAATCCTTCAAGTAGAATGAACGTTTTGAGTTTGTTTTGTATCTCATTATCTTATCATAATTCTCTAACACTTTTACTGTGAACTATGATAGGGAAACGGATGCATGACCTCATAAGCAAGTACCAATTGCTGTGTTTAAGAGGGTATTTGTTGTCATAGCTGTTGTCACATTCTAGCCTTATACTCTGTTTCATTTTAGGGTATATGACATTTGATCAGGCAGTATACGGTGAAACAAATGTCCAGACTATATGTGCACTAAGTTGTCGTTATAGGAAAAACTCATAAGCATTTTATGAGGTTAGGTAACATTTTTATTAGTGCATATAACGTGTGGCCTATACTCTATGTAATTACAAAGGAAATGTGTTGTGTAAATTAGGATTAAGAAGCAGTAAAATCCATAAGGGTAGAAATGCAACCTTGAGTTAATTTCTACCATCTCATTGCAATTCCCTAAAGTTTTTGTAATGCACTGCCATAAGAAAAATAACTGACATACAGGATACTAAATGCAGTAATTCAGACTGTCACAGTCTCTATTCTGCTCAGTATCTATACAGTAGACCAGCAGGCAAGGTAAAACTAATGTCCTAAATATATGTGCACTAAGTTATCATTACATCACATGTAAAATATGTAAAAATCCTACACATGAATGTGTGTGATATATATATATATATATATATATATATATATATATATATATATTTAATGATCCTTATTAGATTATCGAAGTTTCAAAACTTCAAAGGTCATATCTTTGGGACAATATGATTGAAATTTTGGAACTTCAAACTTTTTGAATGAAGATTGCGGTACAGCATGGAAGAGGAAGTTTACCCTTTTCCACAATGTAGTGCGATCTTGGAGTTGGTATATTTAATTAGCAGGGGTTGTGGGGGGGCACAACCACCTACATAGGGGATGCAGTAGGGCTTGCCTCCCTGCAAAAATGTTAAAAATAGAAATTTTTGTTATTTTTTTTAACGTTCGAAGTTCTGAAAATTCAGTCATATGGTATCAGCTATATGTATTTCAAAGCTTTGGAAGTTTGATAATTTGGCATAGATCCATATTTAAATACATATATATATATATATATATATATATATATATATATAGATACACACACACACACACACACACACACACACACACACACACACACACACACACACACAGACGCAGTATTGTTTTTAATTGTAACATGCCTTTAAAATGGTAGGGTCAAATTCATCATCTAGCAGCAGGGAAATTTCAAGAGCAGATGAGCAGTCTTAGGTACATTTTGTGGCTGAACAATTTGTTGCTATTGACTGAAAATTTTGTAACAAAATTTCAAAGGGGACTGATACATGGTCTTTTATACATAGCTACCACATGCAGTGGACCATTGTCCTTTAGTGTCCCTCTGACATTTTGCATTATACTTGGTTTCCATTGAGGCTGTTGCACATAACTTCTTTTCAATATACGGAATGCAGTTCTGGTCTAGAATATTTACTAAGAAAATGTTTTCATCTGTAGCTTGTCATGGCTCAAATGTCCTAATTTAAGCCATTACAGTGGTGGTATAAAATTTATCCTTGAGCTGCACTAAAATGTCAAAAGATGAAATAGTAATTTTAAGGAACCTTTTATAAGTGTAAACCCTTTGATACTGACAGAAAGTTTTGTAGTGAAATCTCAACATGAGGATGACAATCTGTTTGTACGAAACTCAGATGTCCATATTATTAGTCTGATATTTTGCATTATACTTTGTTTTCTTTGGATGCAGTATGCAGCATTAGTTTATATATATATATATATATATATATATATATATATATATATATATATTTATATAATTGCCATTATATCAGAAGGAAATGTATATCTAAAGTGGCAGGGTCAAATTCATTGTTAAACTGCATTGAAATCTCTAAGGGTACATCAGCAGTCTTGAGTGTATTTTATAGCAAAATGCTCTATTATTATTACCTGAAAGATTTGTAATCAATCTTGAAAGAGGATTGACATATAGCCAAAGGCATGGGCTTCATAGACCTCAGCTCTTACAGTCTATCACTTTTCATTATACTTACTGTCTCTTTGGGAGTGATGTGTATGACTTCTTCTCAGTATGCAGAATATAGTAATGTTCTAGAAAGTATCTTTACTACGTCATTACTCCTGTCTTTTCTCTTGAATGAGGATGTTTTCTGTCAGTAGAATGAAGGCTGATTCCTCTCCCCTCTATTTATACTAATATATGGCAAAGTGTGCTACAAATGCACAAAGTTGTGCATGTATCTTTATACCTTAACTATCTATTTATATTCTGTGCCCAAGGCATGACATATTCTGAGAAATATGCTAGATTTCAAATAGTTTTACAGATATGGTTCTATATTGCTAGATATCACCAGCAAGTCTTATGTTGCCAATAGGCTGATCTGTTTTTTGCCCTTTAGTTAAGAACAGATACATACATGTAGCACTTTTGTAAAAGACAAAGTCAGGACATACCTGATCCTTACCAGTGATTTGTTTTTATAACAGAAGAAGCAAATTAGTAGTTTCTACTCAGTAAATAATAATACTTTTATGTAATTTGTGTGTGCAATAGCATATTTTACCTTTTCTGTCGGGTATACTCAGGTATATACTTATTTGAGATTCTGTTATTGGCTTTCCTTAATTGCTATTAGGTCATGCAATATGCAGCATAAGGCTGACTTCACAGGGGTCTTCTCCTGAATACATAATACTAATACCTTAGAATAACAAAAGTATTTTCCATTAAAGTCAATGTGAAATCAGGTCAGAATGACCATTTGAAGATAAAACAAACACATAACACTCAAAAACAAAAGTACAGTTTTCATTTCTCCTTATGGTAAAAAAGCTTTCAAAATACAAACATTTAATGTTATTGTGATATCAGATCTGAAAAGACTACATAGTTATGTATGATATTGATATTTTTATTTTTATTTAAATATATGTATCCTAAAAATAACATTAAAAATAGATTTTCAAGTTCAGAATGCTGCTGCTCATTATTTGTCTTGGGGATGTGTGGTTAAGGGACTCATTTAATGACTCCTAGAAAGTTATGTATGTAATTCCCTGACAATTTAAAAAGAAAATGTGTAATTATTTTTGAAATAGCATCACTTGTATACAAAGAACAAATATTAAAGACACAATCAGTCATTTTGTGGCAGCCATTTGGAAAATAGTCAATAGTAAAAGGGTTAACAATGCACAAAGGAAACAATGTGCATAAAGTGTAGTAGTAAATACACATACACAGTAATGTAAAGCATATGTTTATTTGTTTAAATAAATACATACATTACTGAGAAAATATAGACTCACTTTATAAGAATGTGCAGGGCAATCTCTTCCGAGCACAGCACAGATAAGACTGCTAGAATACAAAAACTTCAAGTGAAATGAAAGATTGTGACAGGAATGTCAAACAGTGGTAATGAAACACATAAATATTGCACATGCGTGCAATACACACTGTCCAAAATAATAAGAAGCAAGCAATGTAAGTCACCATGAAAAATATAAAGATATATATGTGTAAAGGTTCAGGTATATCAGTCAACACATTGAATAATGAGGTCAACAATCATAAAAAGCCAATGCCTACCCTGGAATTCAGAAAGTGTTCACTGAGGTTGAGATGAACCAGCCGCTAACTTATCTTTTGAGAGTGACATGACTCTGAGCTATTAACAAGTAATAAAATAGAAATGCAGATCTCAAGCAGCTATGTAAGAATCCTACTCACAGCCAGAGCAGGGCCTATAGTGTGGGATACTCAATCCTGGTGATGGTTGTATAAGACAACAAACAATTCTGGTGGAAGTAATGCATTTACTCACATCTGTACAGCTTAACGTGTTCATTCTTGTGGCGAGACGGTAACAGCAACTTTCAGACTTAAAGGGCTCATTGCTCACTGAAATCTATTTTTGACCAGATTAAATGGATGTAAAAGGAGCATAGGGCAGTAGGAAAAAAAAGAAAGCAAGCAGTGGAAAGTACAAACAGGAAATAAGTACAGAATGAGTAGGATGTGGAAAGAAAAGGAAGATTAAAAGGTTCTTTGCAGGCCAGGAACCCATTGTCAGTATGTAAAGAAAATAAGGCGAGGAAGGATGTAAGGGAAGTTGAATGAGTGGTAAGAGGTGAGGGTAATTAGCAGGGCATATCCTCAAAAACATAACACAGATAAGACTGAGAGGAGAGGTGCTGACACACTAAGGGAGGGGAATAGCACTGTAGTTTTACACAGAAGACAAACAAAGGAAAAACAATGGTGATGGGGGTGAGTGAGCAAGAGACAAGGGTGGATAATGACACAAAAGAGAGGAAAACATCATGATGGGGGATAGGATGGGTATGGTCCACCTGTGCCATTCCTGTCCATTTTATACCCAATGGGAGTCTACATAACATGTTGTGTTCATTCAACACTGGCTCCTGACTTAGATAGAGCTGTCATTGGTAACCATGGATGTGACACTGCAAGAAGAGTCTTTCCAGGTGACTGATTGGACATGAAGGCACCAAATCACTATCTCCACCACCACCTCTGCAAGCTACCTGTGGATGACAAAATGATCACACTTTGCAGAGTCACTGGCAGAAACAACAGCATTTCTGACCAGTGAAACTCCAGAAGGGGCAGGGAAGAAGGACCTATCAACATCCCCTGAGAATGATAACGGGGAGGTCACTCCAGCAGGCAAAGGCCCAGGTGTTACAGTTAGTATATCTCTATGAGGTCTGGTTGTTCATGGCAGATATACAGGCACTGTAGTGTCAGCTGGTATTTAGAAATACAAAATAGAAGGAGAGAGACAAAATAACAAGTAAAATATATATGAAAAATGAGAGGACAGTGACTGTGATGATAGGAGGTACTGCCAGTCATGCCAGAAGAATTAGGGAAGTGAATGTGTAAAGTGCCAGCACATCATAGGATCATAGGAAGTTACTAGGCTATTGGCCCTGAGACCATTATAGTCCTATCCAAGTGTTTAGCCCATGTATAGACAAATCAGCACCCAATGCCCCTGTCTAACAGGGCTGGAATTTTCTAAAGAATTATATGCCATTTGTATATCAAACTGATTTGTTTAGATGCTTGTGTTGAAAAATGCATTTGTAAAGCTGCTTGTGTTAAAATGTATCAACAGTGTGTCCTGCTGGAAAAAAGAAATGTACATGCATTATTGTAACTGTTGAAATGTATATGTTGTAACAGAGGATACTGGAAGAGAAGAGGTTAATCTCAGTCCAGCCAACTTTAAAATATATCTGAAATTAAATTACTTTATGGGATAATCTGTAAAGATATTATCACACAGCTTTGAATGGAGCCAGAAATGCAATGTCTCTGCTAGAGAATAGTTTGTAGCTCCTGTAGGAAGAATGGAATGGTTTTATTGTTTTATGGCCTCCAGATGCTTTAATAAAACTTAGCTAAAGATCTTATGTGTATTGTAGCACATAGATGCTAAACCCTGGCAGCTTCTAGTGTTGGGGAATATGGCGAGAAACAGTCAGATGACAGTCACATGTGTATGATGTCATTCTGTAATAATATTTAGATATTAGTAAGAGATTGCTCTCAGGATTTTTTGTTTTGTCTTGGATCTGATAACAAGAACTACTCACCCACATCATCTTGCCTTGCTGTATTCAGTAAGTAGGAACAGTAATTGTCTAGATCAGTCATGAAAATATAGTGAGAATAGTTAAGTGTTGCTTTTCTGTGACTGTGTGACTCTTTCAAACTGTATTATTTTCAATATTGCATGTAACTGAAACTCTGGTGTTTACTGTAAATCGATATTTGGTAGTTTCATGTTCTTTTATTATTATTAAATATATTCAAACGTTTCATTGTGGCTGGTCCTTTTCAGAAAATATTTAAGCTTTGAGAGTATTTGCATATAATTATTTGGTGATAACTGTGTCCACTTCTGAAGCCTGGCTATTTGGTCAACGTTACCATTTGTATTAATGTTAATTTCACTCAGTATAATGGGATACACTTTTAAGAGCTTTATAGTATCTGACTGGTGGCAGTGAATCTACCTTATAGTCTGGGCAAATTTGGTACAGTGGGTAGTCTGTGCCAGCCTTTCCCAGGTGTGTGTGTGTGTGTGTGTGTGTGTGTGTGTGTGTGTGTGTGTGTGTGTGTGTGTGTGTGTGTAAATTAAAATTGAAAGAATGTGCAATGTGTGTGTCAGATCCTTGAAGCAGGGACACAAAGCACTGGCTTCACACAGGAGGTGCTGGAGGGCTTGACTTGGACACTCGGCTGAGGACCTAGCCCTACAGTGGGGAGTTGTACTAGAGACCCGGAGGGAGACAGATTGAGAAACCCAGACCCTGGGCTGAGTGTGTTCCCTGTATGCTCTTAAGGGAAATTGTGCTTGATGCAGAGAGGTCTGCATCTGGAAATACTGAGTGCATCCATTTGTATTCTAAGTGAACAGCCCTCTCCAGTGTCAGTGGTGAGGGTTCAGGCTCCTTAATTACTGTCCCAGAGTGTGGACCTCACTGTAACAAAGAAGGAAAGGTGAACAATGCAGACATCAAATGAAATACATTAATATTAGCACATAGACCATAAGAACATGCTACAAGAAATAGCCAGCAATATTATAATGGAAAACATAGATGAGATGAACCAGTGAGGACTGTCACCAAGGGTTGTGTACTGTCAAGTGCTACCTGTATATAATGAGCAGGTGATATAATAAAGGGTATGATAACTGCACTGCCTGTGACCTTCTGTTGTACTCTATGTACTCATGACACACTTTAGTAATGTGACTGAGTGGGTTTATCTTCTTATGCTTTGCACCATACACCATAGAAGATAGTCTGGGTCTATCAGCAAAGTCTTACACCCAGCTGGTGACAGTACAAATAACTGCCTACTAAACTGTCCTCTGTGGCTCATAACACATAACAGACCATCAACAGCAATAAAACTACAAACATTGTCACTAAGTAACCTGTATGGTATGTAAACAGTACAATATGGTTAGCACAAGTTGAAACAGAAGTGAAGCTGGCTCAACCAGCACATTGTGCTGGTACCACAAACCAGCGCCTACCTCCTTAGCTCTTCAAATGAAGAGCATGAAACAAAATGTCAATAATTCACTGTAATTAGCAATCTGCTTATTATAATTAGATCCGCGTCACACAGCTCTTCCACTGAACAGCAAAAAAAATGTATAATAAGCCAATCAGCTTATTATCAGTTTATTACAGTTAGATCCACCCCACAGCTCTTCTACTGAAGTGCAAAAAAGGCCATTCCTTCTGTTGGCCCACCAACTAGGTGGCCAGATGCTTGACACCCCCCCCCCCAGCCATTTTTTCCCATTTCTGTTTCCTGGCCCTCCTTTCCCTCATTTTATTAAAAAAGTATTTTTTTCTTTCAAACTGTAGTAAACTGCTAGCTACAAATGTAGCAAACAGTTGATACAGTGTATACCCTGCCTGCATGGCCCTCTACTGTGCTCATAGGATCATAGAATCATAGGATCCCAGAATCATAGGATCATAGGAAGTTACTAGGCTAATGGCCCTAGGACTCTTACAAGCCTAGCCAAGTTCTACCCTTATTTCTACGCTCAGCACCTATTATCTCTGTCCAAGTGGGACACAAGTGGAACCCCTGGGGTGAATTTATGGTTACCTATCCAGTTGTCCACACTGCATTTGAAGAGGGCCAATGAGGTGCTCTTTTTGGCATGAAGTGGGAGTGTGTTCCAAAGGTGTGGTAACCTCTGGGAGAGAAATATGTCCCTCCAGCAGGTTCTATTAATGTCACATACCTGGTTAAGGTATGTTTTTGTTAAAGATTTTCATGTTTTATTTAAAAAGAATTTTTTATTTAAACTGTAACAAACAGTTGCTACAGTCTATACTGTACCTGCATGGAGTGCTACAGTGCTCAAGTTTTAGTTTAAAAAAAAATATTCTTGAAATGGTAGCAAACAGTTGTTATAGTTTATACCCTGCCTTGACAGAGTGCTACAACACTTGGGATTTAGTTTAAAAAAAAAAAAAAAAAAGAGCAAGAGGGACTTTCTGCTTTTTCATTTGCTACATTCTAGCAAGCAGACCACACACGGAGTGCTACAGCACTCAGGTTTGACTGCAAATACAATACTGTCGTTTAAAAGCCAGTATTGAATTAAAGAAATCCAGATATGCTGATCGTATCCCCCCAATACTTTGCACCCAATGCTTTGTATCCAGGGCAATTGCCCCTCTTGCCCTGCCCTAGTTATAGTGAAAACTACTAACGATGAAGGGATAATTAAGTATATGAAAAAATAGAGATGTACTCACTCATGCTCCTGGAAAAGTGGGACAACATCCTTTAGTACAGAAGACTATTCTAGAAAATTTTCTTCTGAGCTGTGGATAAAAAAGACAGAAATACATACTGTACAGTTCATAGTGTTAGGATATTCAAGTGTATAGAAAAATACTTTCAGCATACTAAACAGTACATCTCTGGAGTGCTCACCCTGACCTCTTCTTCCCATTGGCTAAGAAGGACTGGATGGTGCCTTCGCAGCTCACTGTAGTGGTGCTGACACTACTCATCAGAGTGAGGAACACCTGTGGCATCAGTAACTGCCCTTTGAGACAGTGCTAGGCATGTATTTTACATTGGGGATCCTCTTAGGTGTCCCCACAGAGATGTTCTTGGTTGTCTGTATGCAGGAAATAAAGGAAGACTTTGATCTCCTTAGAGTTCCCCTAGGGCACCCTGCATGAAACAATACTGCTGGAGCCATGGCCACACTGTAAATCATAACAGAATCATGGCTGGTGTCTCACAGTCATGTCTGCTGCATTCTTTAAGAATTGCCTCTCAACTCATGGCATCCTAGATGTATGACCTATGGCAGGAAGTGAAATGGGTCACGCCATTTTTCCTATGTTGAAAATGGGACTGGAAGGTGTGAAATATGGTATAGACAATTGTGCTTTTGACTGTATTGTCATTGTATTAGATTGCCAGTGCTCCTTAGGGCCTTTATAGCCAGTAGGCTTTAACATGATCAGTAGCATAATTCTTTCTGGCATTCAGACACCCACTGATGCTCAATGCACCTTGCAGGTGGTCAGGTGTGTGCACAATGCCCTATATAGGCAAGACTCTGCTTTTAGGCTCCATGCGTTGATCGGGCAATTCAGAAACATTCATGAGCTAAGCCATCATTTGCATGCTAATTATGCTCAAAGGCCCACATTTGCACACTATAAATTTTGGCAGCTGCTTAGAGGCTTATCCTGCTATGGAAGAGGACACAGAGCATTGATTAGACTGCTGTCTACATCTGTCTGAATTTAATTTATTTTTATTTATTTTATTTTACATTTGTTTACCGGGATAGTCTGACTGGACACATGTCCATTTACAGGGGATGCCCTGGGTGAAAAGCTCCACATTCAGTGCAGAAAAACAAATAGTTGAACAATATGAGTTTTTGAACAGCATATAATCATCTATACAGAACAAATAATTGACAATAGATAAAATACAACTTTTGACATAAAAAACAAAATTTGACACTAGATAAAAAATACAACTTTTATACAGAAACAGAAAGTGACACTAGATAAGCATTATAACTGACTATAGAGACAGACAGAGACTACTTAGAAATTAATTAATGTAAGTTTAGCATGAGCTAGTATAACTATTAGAAGCTTGAGCAGAAAATAAAAATCCTGATACTGTAGAACAATTACAGTAGGTATAATTGGATATGAAGCTATCTGGGGTGAAAGAAACAGTGAAGGTTAGGTAATGCATGGACATAGCCAGGAATTCATTAAGTGTAATTTAAGTGAGTTTTTGAACAGCATAACAGTGGAGGCAGGAGATAAAGCAGGGGGAAAGTTATTCCAGGATTTAGCTACGTTATGGGAGAATAGTGCTTTACCTGCAACATTGTTTGCCTTAGAGATACAAAGGAGTGATTTGTCAGTGGAGTGAAGGGGACGATTTGATTTGTAGGGCATGGGTAGGTGACTTAGTGTTGGGGTTATATCAGGATGTCTCACGATATTGTAGGCAATGATTAGTTGATGGTAATTGAGTAGTTGGGGAAATTCTAGCCATTGTAGTTTCTTTAGAGCCTGACAGTGATGGGTTCTGAAGGTGCAGTTATTAGCAAACTTGGCAATTTTATTGTAACATGTCACAAGTCTAGCAAGATCGTGTTTTCTGATATGAGTAAGGATTGGTGCTGCATACATTAGAGTGGACAATAGATGGGTTTGGGCTAGGGAGATTCTCGCTTGTTTTGAGAGAAAGTTTTTTGTATCTGTATAGCGTTCCCATTTTTATGGACTTTTTGATGATTTGTGAAATGTGGACATTAAACTGCAGGCTTTTGTCAATTTCTACACCCAGAAGTTTGGTGTGATCAGAGGGGGTGATTATAGTACCATTTTTGTTATTGATTGAGAAGGATAGAGAGGTAGGAATAGATTTGTTGGGGGTGAAAAGAACCAATTTAGTCTTTTTGGGATTTAGGATAAGTTGGATCTAATCCATGGTGGTGCAGCGGTAGCATTGTAGCCACACAGCAAGTGGTTCTCCCGTTCGATTCTCAGCTGGAGTGTGGGGAGTGCCTTCTGTGTGGAGTCTGCATGTCCTCCCCGCGGTTGGGTGGGCGTTCGAAAGACATGTGTAAATGGGCGTGCCTTTGTTGAAGGTTGGACGTCGAGCTGGCACCTTGACGTTCATGAAAATCTACTGCCAATCATTAGCAGACTGGAGTTCCACTGTGGCGACCCCTAACCGGGAAAAGCTGAAAGACAAACAGGATAAGTTGGATCTAAGTAATCCAACTTTCCACTAAGCTAAAGGAATCCTGAGTGAGTTGTTGTAACATGGTAAGTGAGGGTGCAGAGCAGATAAGAGTCAAATCATCTGCATACTTAATGAGTGTAGCAGGGTGGGTGAAGGTATGACGATTCTTAGTGAAAATTGAGAAAAGAAGAGGACCTAATATAGAGCCTTGTGGTACACCTATGGTTGTTGGGAGTAGAGGAAATAGTATACCTTGCCATTGGACAGACTGCTGCCTATCTGACAGATAATTTTTAAACCAGGCAATGGTTGGAGGGGCAAAGGCTGGACAGGCAAGGGTGTCTAGAAGTAGGGAGTTGTGAGACCATGTCAAATGCTTTTGAGAGATCTAAACATATAGCAGATACAAAGTTGTTGTTGTTTCTGTGTTGGTTTACCAGGTTAGTAATTCATAGGGGAAAATGTAGCACTAAAAACTGCTTAAGGTAAGTGCAACCTTTTTCATACAGATCTTTTGCTGCAGTGGTTAAGTGAAGTATTCCTTGTGATATACTTGTGGAAAGCACAGTAAGGGCAGGCACATCCCATAAAAATACTGCCAGGTCAACATTTGGACACTCAGAACTGTGTATAACAGTAACTTACCAGTGCATCAGTGTGGGATCTACTTTTGTATTCTGAGTGGTGGCCAATGCACAGATCACTGGTGAACATTCAGTTGGGAAATGGTTAGCCACTTCAGTCATCATGCAGAAGCAGCATAACTGATGTGTGTTCTAAACTTGCTCATATACTTGCTTATTCTATTATGGGTTCACAGTTCTGGAGACAGACAAAGTAAGTCAGTTGTAGTTATAGAGGTTAACATACCCCATGTCAGGCCAGGTTGCCTCTGGGCAGTCAGTGTACTGCTACAGCTTCCAGTGACATCCATATTGTGCCTGGGTAGTTGTGACTGTGTAGATGGGGACTATAGTGGGTGTATGACTGAAGGTTACCTGTTGATTACCCATATTTCACTGTGCATATTTATGGGTAAGCCACATGGGTGGCAGTTTGTTGTTGGGCAGGGGTGTAGGTAATTAATTTGATGAAGGTAATGTGGGAGTTGGCCTGTGCTGTACAGTAGATTGTGTTTATATTACGTTATCAAACATTTACAAGTTCGAATATCATATGGTCATTGCCATATGATCGAACTCGTAAATGTTCTAAAACATAATAAAAAACAAAAAAAAAACACAAAAATTAACTCCCAAACATCTTAAGCAGGGGGGCAAGCCCCCCTGCACCCCTCACCTGGGTACTGCCTCCCCCCCGCTACTTAAATGTACCAACTCCGAGATTGCACTGCAGTGCAGAAAAGGGAAATCTTCCCATTCTGTGTTGTAATGGAGATCTCCGTTGATATGCTCGCACATCAAAAAATTAGAACATATGGTGCCGACCATATGATGTTTGATTTTTTCACTGTGCGATAACGTGATATAGACCCAGTAGATTATGGAATACAGCAAACTGTTATTTGTACATATTAGCATGACAAACTGAGATATAGGCTGGGTGGTACACCATAGATAATCTACTTTGACAGACACTCTTTTGTGGCATACTCACATGGTGTATTCATTTTCTACACAGCACCATTCCTGACGAAGATAAAGCACAAAAGAACAAGGTCTGTCACACACTAAAGAAAGTCTGGCTGTGGGCTGTCTATCTCCATGGCCAGGCTGCCCATCTCCATGGCCAAAAGCTGGTCAGGCAGCAGATAGTTGACTGGCCCTGTCATGACTATACTTGGCAGGATGTAGTGTTATAAATTAATGCCATCATTAGGCAGGATCACATCTATGAGCAGGTCAGATGCAGGGCTGCCAACATGATCTGTGGTACATTAAACTGTGCTGACCCCTTTGAACAGGAATATTGCACAATGGGAGTCAATACATAAACCTGTCCCCCCAAACCATTCTGTTGATGATGCAGAATAGGTTTATATCCTCATACTAGTTCTGATGCCATTTGACTTGCTGATATGCAATAGATCTATCTGTACTAGGTTGGAGGATACTTTCTATGGCAGTCACAAGTCACTTCTTAGCAATCTGTAGGATACCAGGTATAGTGACAGGGCTTTGCGCTGGTCCATGTAGGACATGTTGTTTAGGCCTTGTATCCTTTTAGTTAGGTGTCTCTTGGTGTTGCAGTTATTGAGTGTGTCTGGTGAGATAAGTGCCAAAGGGGAAATTATACTCAATCACTGGCCTAATGAATGCTGAGTAAAGGAGACAATGACATGCCTAGATCTAGACACAATCCTTTTTTAAAAGTTGTGCAATATAGAAGGACTTTCTTATAACAATGGACATAATGTTAGTCAAAAGTTAGGTCATTATCCATATAACGTCCCACATTTTGAACAACTCTGTCAACTTTTAGGGGCATGTTGTCAATGTGGTAGTTCCCTGGGGTTGATGACTTCCAAAAGGATATGATAATGCATTTTTGGCATTTCAGTTCAGTCCATGATTTTGGCACTTGATATTTATTTGGGACAAACTTTCCTGCAGGATGTCTATGTCATATAGGAAGTCAATGATTGCTCCTATCTTGCAGTCATCTACAAATGTAGTCAGCCACAGCCCTTTTGTATTGGCTTTTACTTTAGAGAAGTATTATTCTTTAACTAAGAACAAATCCCTTGTCCTTGTCTGAACCCCTTACTGTTCATGACACTAACTTTATTTCTCTCCTGTAATTTAGGGCTACAAGCTACAAGGGCACATGCACAAGGTAGGGTAAGGTAAGGTTATATTTTTCATTACTGCTGTTATTCAATGTTTCTATTTATTCTGGACTAGAATAAAGTACAGGTAATGGTTTATACGTAGACTGGGTCTTGTGCTTTGGTGCTTTCATAAGTGATGTCCTATCCAGTTTCACCACCATGGAGATTCCAGTGCCTGATGTTGAAGAGTAGTCCAACTCTGACAATGATGGAGGTAAACAGCTGGTTCAGTCAAGGAGTATGGTGTCAGTGTTAGAGACAGAGATTGGAAGCCGAGATCCTCCACCTAGGCCATGGACACCACCTCTGTGCCTATGGACATCACTGTTAAGGTTTAACCATAATAAAATAAACTTCAGTCATTGGCAGATTAAAATATAATTTATAAAAAGAAATAACACACGTGTGTGAGACAGTACTCAGTAAGTCATACCTCCTCAAACAAAAAAAATCATGATCTTTTTATAGGAAAACTTTAACAGAGTAGTAAACTTTATCAGTCATACCACTGCTAGCATCCAATAGAAAATGCTAATACAGTTCATAATACAGTTTATTTTTCAGACCATTACTAAATATCTAATAGAAATGCGTCAAGTTTAGTAAAAATAGATCTGCAATTTATTATCTACATTTCAGCTTAGTAGTATGGAATAAGTTTCTTTTTACCTTGTGATTTAGAAAGACTACTGCCTCAGGCTCAGGAAATGAAACTTAACATTCTTTAGTTTTCCATGTTTCCACTTGTACTGCTGCAAACACATACACTAACCTTTTAGGATACATGCAATTTACATGTTAACCCTTTACAATCCCTTATTTGATGCTAAGAAAGCATCACGCTCATATCATAAAACATCTTTTTCACTTGAAATATATTTTCATACATTTTTCCAAAACCTTCAAAAGCTAACTCTTCCTTTTCAATTTCCATTACATGTTCATTGACAGAATCTTTGTATCACACTTTTTCAAAATCATTAACATGCAAATTCTGTAGCAATGGGTTTGATCAAGATGCAATGAGTCTGGTTTTTAAAGCTTTGCATAAAAATAAAAGCAAAAACACAATCATAATAATAATAGCAATAAGCACAATACATTAAAACAAACTGCCTCCCCATCCTGAAAACAAACATTGTGAACTATCCACTTTTTTGGTATCTGACAGTTAGCCACTTTTTGGATGATTTCCAAATGACTACATATTGCATGCTCATTATCAGGAATAGATGAACAGCATTCCTCATGCATGAGTGAGCACATACCTCCATTTGATGCAAGTACTAAGTCAAGTGCCATTCCATTTTGGAGTACTACTCCATGCATGGCACTCTGCTCTAGAGTAATCAAATTAACAGGTCCACATTTTGAGTTGCTTAACACTTCTAATAGCTTAGAAAGAATTCTCAGCTCCTAAATTGATTGTACAGTCCCATAAACAAGTAATATACCAGCCCCATAAATGTATGTATGTATTTATTTATTTAACATTTGTTGACTGGGAAAGTCCAACTAGGACAGAGCCTATTTTCAGCAGAAGCCTGGGAAGAAACACTCCAGAGGCGCATGTCTTTGGAACGTGGGAGTAAACTGGAAAACCTGGAGGAAACCCACATGAATGCAGGGATGACATGCAGACTCCACACAGGCACCCAAACTGAGAATCAAACTGGAGAACCTCTTGCTGTGAGGTGGCAACATTAACTGCTGCATCATCACCAAGGTCTATATGAGAAAGTCCTTTAAAAGTTGTTTATTCTAAATCATGATGATAAATCCATGAAGCATCAACCTTTCCAAATTGATTTTTTACACTCTGAGTATCTCCTATATTACGAATTTTACCACTGGACAGGGCATCTATATGTCGAATGGCTGGAAGAATTCTCCCAATATAACAAAACCCTGACCAGTTTGCTGGCAGTCAGGGATATGCAAGACTGCCACAAATAAAATAAAAGTCTTTCAGTATGACCATACATTTTACTGCACTTCCACTATACATTCTTTGAGTAATATTACATTTGCGCTGTCCAACCTTGACAGTCCCATTTTTTGAATAGCAAGTAAAACCATTGACAGTCACTGAAACTCTAAGTGCATAAATTTTATTAAATGATGTGACATTATGCTGCAAAGTATTTTTACCTAGTACCACTGACGAAAAAGCTGTCCTCATATCAACTTCATTTACACGTACTGGAAACAATGGGATACCTCCATCATAGGCAGTAGGTATGTTGGCACATCCCCAAAAGTTACTAACATTTAGAGTCTTAGCATATGTATTCAAAGTGGCATGGAACATATTGAAATTTGGATGCCAATCTGCTGATTTCTGTCTAGATTTGATCAATCGTTTTATTTTTCTGTTAAGAAATTGAACAGTACTTACAGCTTCAGCAGGGATCAGAAAATGTAGCAGTAAAACAAAAAGAACAATTGCAGTAATCATGGCAACAATCAGACATGAATGATGAGCTGGGCAGGGTCAGAGTTGGTTTTCAAATATGTCCAGGCACAAATTTGTTTTGCAATGAATAGCTCATTGCTGCACTCCAAACACACTCCATAAAGATTGCCGTTGTAGTTTAGTTCCCATGAGTAGTGCTTGGTCACCTGAATCAGGGAAAATGTCCCCTTCTGATGTCCCCATATTGTCAGTCATCGGTTCTGTTCCTAGTCTCTCTGTTTTTCTTCTGGTATGAGAGGAAACCAGTTCATCATCAGACAAGGCTGCAGAGGGTAGGTTGAAAAGAATGGGTGGACTTTCCTCATTTGGGACTGCTTTTCAAACATGGGAGATATGGATCTATGTTGGAGACCCTTCGAGTTGAATGGCTGTAGCTGTGATGATGGGCACCAGAAATGGGCCTTTCCATCAAGGTTGGTGGGCATGTCATCTGGAGAAGGAACAAACAAATACCCAATTTCCTGGGTTGACATCATGTTATCACATCAGGATCAGGCTGGAAATGAGCGGAGATAACCTGTGAATGAAGATGCTGCAGAACAGAAATAAGTTGTTTAGAAAAGGTAAGCATTATTTCATCAACTACCTGCAGATCAAGATTTGTGTGTAGGGGTGTGGCTGGTATCCTCATAGAGTATTCCATGAGGATTTCATGAGGGGAGAACTTTCTAGGTGCACTGATTGCACTGTGGATAGTAAATAAAACTAAGGGTAAAGTTTCTGGCCATTTTAGACCCATTTCAGAAGTAAATTTTGCTAACTTAGTTTTCAAAGTTTGGTTCATTTTTTCCACCATGCCTGAGGTCTGTGTCGACAGTGATACTGCATCTGAATATTTAGGAAAAAAACAAAAAGCATGAATGGTCCATGATCAGTGCAAACCACACCAATTTTATCTAGAACAAGTGCATAAGCACTTCTGTCTATAACTATTAGACTTCTTCAAATAACAGAAACAAAGTGATACACTGCTATATAAAAAAACTTTTTAAATCACGTGACACTTTTGCACAAAAAAAAAAATAAAGCAACAATGTAAATAAAATGCAATAAAGGCATTAGTATTATGAAAGGAAAAAATATGTGTTTACCTTAAAGACACAAGGTACAGGGTTTGATTCTCACATGGGGTAATTGGTTAGGCTTAAAATACCCCATAAGGGTAGTTAGCCTAGTACGAACCTATGAACCTATTAAAAATATATCAATCTTTATAATAATATCAAACAATAAAAACATTTTGAGAATATTGCACATAAATGCATAATAATTTATTTAAAAAATTTCTAATGTTGGTAAGCTTTTAATTTCAGTAAGCAAGTAATGGACAGAGTCCCATTAAGTCCAAGGGGGATATGTGTATTAAGACGTAATTACCATAACAACTCTTTTTTCTCTAAAACTAACCTCAGGAACTCCCCCTGGGGTTGACGTCAAGCTAATCTAAGAAATTTAAAACAGTTCTCCGAGCATTCACTTAAATGTTTAAATAGGTCAGTATTGTCATTTTTTGTTCTGATGGCATACAAATGTTCATAAATTCTTTCTATCATGTTCAGTCTTTCCTATGTAGAACTCTGAACATTTCTGATGTAGGGCCACATAAACAACCCCTTTAGACAGGCAGTTGTGTCTGACATTAATACACTGTGTTTCATTTTTTATTACAACATGAACTGCACTGTCTGCACACAAGATGTCTTTATAAATCTTGCATGAACCACATTTAAACATACATTCCATCCTTGTTTCTTTTAAATGATGATTCAAGCATATTTTTCACACATAAAGGTGGTAATAAAGCTTTGGGTATATGGAATTTCATTATGAGTTACCCCAAGGTCCTTCTTATCAGAAAACACTGTTACATACTGGTTCTGTCCTCTACAGTCCAACAAAATAAGATAGTAAAAATTAGACCTCCTGTTACAAATCACCTCATTCATAAAGTTGTTAATAAAGGTCTCAGGGTAAACCCTCTTCAAGAACATATTTTTAAGTGTCACACATTCTTCATCAAAGTCATCAAAAGTGTAACCATACATGCCGCTCTGACAAATTGGCCCTTAATAACAGCTTTTTTTTTGTTTGGTTGGGTGGGAGCTGCAGTAATTAAGGAAAGAATTTGAGTAGGTGGGTTTTCTAAAGATCTTAGTTATTAAGTTTTTTTTTTGTCTTATCCTTCAATAAATTTACATCCAGATATGAAATAGTGTCTTCTCCTATTTCATATGTGAATTATAGGAAATTAAAGGTCTTCTTAATGAATTCTATAAACTCACAAATCTTATCCACACCAACCTTCCAAACAATAAATATATCATCCAGGTACCTCATATAGAGCTACCAGGAATCCTTTAAGCTACTACTAAGTATGTATTTTTTATCCCATTCTACCAATCACCATGTTAGCATAAAGAGATCTATAGGCTGAGCCCATGGCTACAGCTTTCTGTTGCATCTATCTTCAGGGACCTCTATACAGTTATTTCGCATGACATAGGGTTAGCATGGTTTATTTAGTTCTTACATGATTTTATTGTACTATCTCAAGACAGAGTTAACCTATATACTCAAATTTTGGACTTTAGTCTTGTATAACAATTTTATAGTGTTTGAGATTCATTTTTCCTGCAACAGAAGAATGTGATTTCAAAAGTTTATCAATTCCTTTCTGTTACCCGAAGAAGTCTAATAGTTACAGATGAACGAGCTTATGTACTTGTTCTAAATAAATGTGGTGTGGTTTGCAGTGATCACAGAGCATTCATGTTTTTTATTCTTTTTCCTGGTTTGTGTTTCTCTGGATTATTTTGTTGAATCTGAATATTTAGAACTTAACAAATTTGCTGAATAATCTGACTCATGAGTACCCCTATCTGACTGAAAACAACATGGTACACCAAAATTATGGATACACTCATAACAAATTTTCTTGGCCACTAAGGCTGCATCATTTTTTATGCATGAGTATGCTTCTACCCAGCTAGAGAAAACATCAGTCAAAACTAATACATATTTAAACCTTGCACACAATGGCAATTCTATGCAGTCACACTGTATACAACAAAAAGGTCCCCATGCCTTTTTAATATGCTGTGAGGGAACAGTCACAGCTTTAGAAACATTAAATTAAAGATATATATTACATGTTTGTACAAGATATTGAACAACTTCGGAAGTGTAAGGGGCATACCAGACAGTCAAAATCTAGCTTATTAAAGCATTTTTCCCAGATGGGAAGGCAAATGGTAAGCCCGTGTCAATTACGATAAAAAAATTGTGATGAAATAACCTTCCATCCAGATGGTACCAAAGTGAGTCCAGGGAATGACAGCAGCATTCACATATCCAATTTACCTTTTTAGAGTCATCAGCTTGGTTTTGAAAAGACAACACTTCTTGAAACTTACAGGTGTATTTTCAACTTGAAGAGGCTGCAGAAAAGAAGCCTGAACAGGATTTAATAAAACAGCCTACCTTGCCACTCTGTCAGCAAAGGTATTTCTCACTGATTCAAATGAGGTATCTGACCTATTAGTGGCACATTTAACAACATATATTTCCCTATGAAGAAACAATGCATTTAATAACTCATTTACAAAAACTACATTTTTAATTTTTGTCCCTGCAGAGGTTATATAACCTCTTTCTCTCCAAAGGTTTCCAAAATCATGAACCACTCCACACGCATACTTTGAATCACTGTACACAGTAATAGTCTTTCCCTGTACTAGCTTGCACACTTCAGTAATATCTACTAATTCAGCTACTTGAGCTGAAATATTTCCCTGCGATTGTCCAGTCAATAATACTTGATCAATACTGCAGACTGCAAAAGCAGCTGTCGATGGTCCATCTTCCCTTCTGATGCACAATCCACTGACAAAAAAAATTAAGTCAAGGTTCTGCAGAGGAGTATCTCGGATATCAGGTCTAGGAGAAAGCACATTGTTAACAAGAAAAACGCAGTCATGAAGTTCACCTTCATCAGCAGTAGTGATAAGAACAGCTGGAGTCAAGGGAGGGCATCTAAACGTTTACAAAGAAGGATTATTAAGTAGAGCGAGTTCATATGTGGAAGGTCTAGAAGCAGAAAAATATTGTGTTTTAATCTTTAAATAATTACATCCAAGTGACACCTCTACGTGCGTCTGCAGTTAGCTCCTACTGACACCTGTAGGTGTCAAATATTGCTTGTTAATATTTGCATCGATGATTCCAAAACCATGCTATGTACAAGGTCTTAAAAGAGTTAATCTTAAAGTTTACACAATGGCAAACTCAACTGCATTAATATTTGACCTCTGTCTAGTGAGGTTAAATAGATGTCAACTGTTGTTTTCATGATATTCATTTATATAGTTATAACTTTCACATTTTTCTAAATATCTCAACAACCAAGGAACAGAACTTCTTAGCCTCATATGAAAGCTGTTAGCTAGATCAATAAAGTGCTGCTGACAGTATGAGTGTAACTTAAATGGTTGCTGAGATATTGTAATCATCATCATCAGCCTCCTTTTCCCCATTTTCTAAATGGGGTCAGGGAATCATATTAACTGTCGATATCTCCCTCAATTCAATGCCACACGCCTGACTTCTTCAACACTCATGTCTGACTGCTGCAGATCTTCTTTCACACAATACATCCACCTCTTTGCTGGACATCCTCGTTTCCTCTTGCCTTCATCCTGTATGTACCATACCTTCTTCACCAGAATCTTAGAGTCTTCTGCTTTTCCTGCGCATGTCCAAACCACTGTGATCTGTTCTCTTTGATCTTTTCTGCAATTGGAGCTACTTTGGCTTCTACTCTTATGTCCTCATTTCTTCATCTGTCCCACAGATTGCATCCTACCACCCTTCTCAGGCACTTCATTTCCATCACCTCTAGCTTCTTCATCTGCTCTGCCATTACTACCCAGGTTTCCGTACCATACAGAAGTACTGGTTGCACCACTGCCTTGTACACCTTAATTTTCAGCTTCTTTGACATTCTTCTGTCATAGACTACACCTGACACTCTATGTCATTTGGCTACAGCCTCTTTGATTCTAGCTTTGACCTCTTCATTCAGATGTCCCCTCTATTTACCTGTTCCACTATCTTCCCTTCTATCTCAATTCTCAGCTTCTTCTAATTTCCTCAGTTTGCTGCCATTACCACTGTCTTGTCTGTATGTAGTTTCATCCCATGTGCCTTCAGTTTTGCATTCCATTGCTCTATATTTTGGTGCAGTTCTTGCTCAGAGTCTGCCTGTAATACCACATAATCTGCATTCAGCAACATTATTGATCTGTCTCCTACAACCTGCTTGCTAATGTAGTCCATCACCAGTATGAACAGCAGTGGGCTCAGAGCTTAGCCCTGATGCACACCCACTCCCACTGGGAATGCCTCTTTGAGGCTGAATACTGTTTGTACTTGAATCATTGGGTCCTTGTACATAGCCTACACTAATTCTACCAATGTTTATGGGACTTCAAACCACTGCAATACTGCCCAGATCAGTTTTCTTGGGAATGTGTCATATGCTTTCTCCAAATCTAAGAATGCCCAGTTGGACTCTTTCCTCATCTCTAGCTTCTTCTCAACTATCTGTCCCACTGCAAACATCAGGTCAGTTCTGCTGCATCCTGATCTGAATCCAAACTGCTCAGCTCCCATCTTACATTCTACTACTCTGCATATCTATTTATCAATCACCCTCTCTAGAACTTTCATGCAGTGTGATAGGAGTTTAATTTTTCTGCACTGCCCACAGTTGTGGATGTCCCATTTGTTCTTGTATACTGGCATGAGTATGCTTATTCTCCAGTCATCTGGGATACACCTTTCTCTCTACACTGCTATGAGTACCCTCAGGAGCCATTACTCCCCTATGTCAACCAGCATCTTTATCATATCTGCTGTGACCTTATCTGAGCCTGCTGCTTTCCTTGACTTCATTTTCCTTAGTGCTGTTCTTACTTCTAAGGTGGGCTCCTCTTCTTCTCTGATTGCAGGCTGTTTCTGGGGCAGTACAGCTTCTGTGGGGTTTTCTTCATTCAGAAGCTGATGGAAATACTCCTTCCATCTGCCTTTGATTTCCTGTGGACTGGTGAGCAGGTTGTTTCTGGCATCCCTTATGAAGGGTGTCTGACTGTCTTCTTTATCTTTCTGTCTTTGCCTTGTAACCTGATATAGTTTCTTTGTGCCACCTAATGAGTCACTTTCCAGAAGTTGGTAGAGTGCCTCTGATGCCCTATTCTTTGCTATTGCAACTACTTTCTTATCTTCTTTGTTAGGCAACCAGTATTCCTTCCTTCCCTGGTTGGTCTTTTCTATCTCCCACTTTTTCCTGCACTCCTTCTTTCTTTTGATGACTTCCTGGGCTTCTGCATTCCACCACTGGCTTTCTTTATGTACCTTATTTCCATACCTGACTCAGTTACATATCTGTTCTATAGTCCTCACACATGCTGTTTTATGGCGCTGACATTATTCTTCAACTCCACCTATTTCCTTCTCTTCTTGGGGTGCTAGAGGCCTGAGTAATTCATTGAACTGTTGTATTTTCTCTTCAATCAACTCCCAGGTCTTCAGCCTGGTCTCTGTTGACCTCAGAGCCTTCTCTGTCCACTGCTTGCAGCTGATTGTGGCAACCAGTGGTTTATGCTGTGGACTGACTGTTTCACTGGGGATGATTTTGCAATCATTGATTCTTCCCCAGTGCCTTTTCCTTACTAGGAGGAAGTCTACCTGAGTTGCATGTTGGTCACTCTTGTATGTGATCTTGTGACTATCTCTCTCTCTCTGGACCATGTCTTGGCTACTATCAAGCGATTTGTTAGACAAAAGTCTAGAGTGGCCTCTCCTTTTTTTTCCTGTTGTCCCACCCATGTGGACCCAGGCAGTCCTTGTATCCTGCTCTGTCTGTCCAGATATGTGCATTCAAGTCACCCATTACCAACACCAACTCATGTTGTCCCGCTTTATCTAGTAGGTCCTGCAACTGCTGTCTGAATGCACTCTTTTCCTCATTATCACAACCCTGCTGTGGGACATATGCTGAGATTATAAATACTGCCCTATTATTTTACACTGCAGTCTGATTGCCATGAGTCTGTCACTAATCCTGATGCTATCCCTCACTGCCTTCTGAAGTCTCTCTCTCACCACAATTCCCACACCATTTCTAGCCTGCCCCCTCCTGAGTAGTAGACTCTGGATCCCAAGCCGAGTGGCTTTGCTGCACTGTCCTTCCATCTTGTCTCTTGGATACGTAGGATGTCCAGCCTCCTCTGTATCATCATGTCATCCACTTTCAACCTGTGTCCCATCAGTGAACACATATTAAGTGCATCAATTCTTAGTTTGGCAGGTTAATTGGTTTTATGTCCAGCATTCATTATACAGAGCTAGACCAGGTACCCCAAGCTAGGCAACTGGACACCAGCTGGCCAGTAGCTTATTGACCCAGGGCTGCTGGGTTTTATGGCAGGCACACACTGGTCAACAGTGGCACATACACCCTTCTCACCATTAGAATGGGTCCCTGGCATAGGTTGGAGTAGGCCGGATCCACAACCCACTTATAACCAGTAACTACCTATGCCCATTTGGTAACATTGTTCAACATGACCGAATCACTTACAGCCATATTTTGCACCATTGAGTGGCTATTCCTGCCATGGCATGCAATCTGTGATCTGTGTTCTCGTATCTTGAGGATACTGTGCACCACAGTAGATGAACCAAAGTGGTTAGTCTGTACAGCTCTTCCCCTATAGGGTACCATATACAGTCTGTGCTGCGGCCCACAGCTCCATTTATTGGTGAGTGTGAGATGGAAACATTCAGCATGTTTTTCAGAGGTGGGAGGAACCCCACAGAGACAGAGGGAGAACATGCAAACTCCAAACAGGCATTGGTCAGAAGTCAGGATTGAATCTTGTACCTTGTGCATGGGAGGCAAAGACTTTAACCATTATGGCAACTGGTCTCTTCTGAGATATTAAGATATTGAAAGTTGTTTACAAAATATTACAAATGTAATAGTTACTGTATTTACTGTGACTTATAAAATTTGGTTTAAGACCTAAAACCTAAAGAATACTACCCCTATAAAAATAGTTTGTGCTGAAGATTTTGCCAATTACACTTCTTTCATAACCCCTCAAGAGATATGAACATTTGTTTGAAATGTGAGGACCATAATTTGATTCCATCAAAAGGCTTAGGCTCCACCAATTGAAAGTTACAGTGCAAACTTTCTGAGCTCCATTGGAGTGAATGAGTTAATAACAAAGCATTAACAGCATGTGGAATTGCAACAAAAGAATCATGTCCCAGATAAGTGCTGCTGACATGCAGTTGCAGCTACAGCGGTTAATGCTTGATCAAGATTTGTACTGTAATAAGCAACTGGTCTAAAGTCAACGTTTCTTTTCTGTACTAATAATCCTAATGCTACCTTGATGCTTTCACAACAGAAAAGAAAGAATACTTTAGAATTGTCTGGCAGTCCTAATGCTGGAGTATTTGAAAGAAGAGATTTTAACTGAGTAAAAGCTTGTTCATGGCATGGTTGCCATGGAAGGGGCTCGGGGGTGTCCTTTTTCAATAGTTCTAGTAAAGGTTTAATTAGTTAAATTGTTGGAAACCCACTGTCTAC
This sequence comes from Protopterus annectens, assembly GCF_019279795.1. NCBI lineage: Eukaryota > Metazoa > Chordata > Ceratodontiformes > Protopteridae > Protopterus > Protopterus annectens. Next base: position 1,949,490,883 of record NC_056741.1, read on the forward strand.
AAAAGCGTGCTAAACCAAGAAATGCTCTAAGTTGTTTTACAGTAGTAGGTCTCGGTGTTGTCTGTATAACTGTAATGTGAGAGGTCAAAATGGGCCATGCATTTTCAGAAATTACATGTCCTAAATACTGAACTTGTGGTTTCCAAAGCTGAAACTTACATCAGTTTACTTTAAATCCTGACTCAGCCAGTTTAGTTAAAAAGAAAACAGTATCAGTCTGACAGTCAGCAAAAGAATTACATGCTATGAGAGGATCATCTACATACTGTACTACTGCAGACCCACAAGGTAACTGTATTTTAACTAACTGCTTTTTCATTTCCCTTGAAAATAAGGTAGGTGATTCTACATATCCTTGGGGTAAGAGTGTCCATGTATATTGCTGTCCTTTATATGTAAACACAAATTACTTTACTGGGCCCTTTGGGGGTATTTGGGGATACTGACTATCAGGGTGTACTTGGATAGAAAAGAAAGCTGAGGAAATATCAATAACCAAAAAGGTAGTAGCAGAAGGGGGAATTCAGCTAAGAATAGTTGCTGGGTTAGGTACTATGGGAAAAGGCACAACTACTGCATTCACAGCTCTCAGAACTTGGACAAATCTATGTGTCTTTGCCAGGTTTCTTTACTGGCAAAATGGGTGTATTAAAAGGACTCTCAGTAGGAATAATTATATCTTGTTACAGCAATGCTGAAATAACTGGTTCATTTCCTAATTCTGCTCGTGCAGAAAGAGGATATTGTGCAACCATGGGTAGAGGTTCATGAGGTTTTAAATTAATTTGTACTTGTGTAGCATCTCTAATAAACCCTACCTCAATTTTATGGGTTGTCCATAAATGTGAAGTAACGGTATTTAGTAATTCTTCATCTGATAGCTGTACGGGTTCTGTGTTAGTATGGAAATAAAAGAGCATTTCCTGATCCAAAATACCTGCAACAGCACACATCTGCATCACCAAAGACTCATTGGGAACATTTAAATATATTCTATCTGGTGTACATAATATTGCATGTTGGTCTGTCATTGGTCCCAAATGAATGGGAACTGAAACTGTCTCGGGGTAGTCTAAAGAGAGTCCTGATACCCCAACTTCTCACACTGAGTTGCGAGACAAAGGGAGATTCTTGGCTGCAGAAGCATCTGACATCAATCCAGTAGCTCCAATATCTACTAGAAAGGGAATATTGCTGTCTTGAACTTTAATGTTAATGAATGGTCCTTTCTGGTGTACAGGTATGAAAGGAAATAGCTGTGATTCCTGTTTATGGCTATCCTATTTATCTTGTTGCCAAACTGGTGGCTACCAAGGAGTGTTCAGAGTAGCAGGTTGTTGCCTCACATTTTGGTGGACATTTTTCTGACCTTGTAGTGGCAGCTGATTATCAAATGGATTGTTAGACTGCGTTGGCACCTCTGTTGGCTGCAGGAAAAGACAATTCTCCCTCCAATGACCATTTTGGCTGCAATTAAAACACAGATTTGAATTTCATCCCTGTTCCTGTCCTTGTGAATTTGGGGTATTATTAAAATCCTGAAGAAATGGTACTTGATTTTGAGAAAATTTAAATCTATTACTTCCCCCTATTCCTCTTCCATTTCCCTTCTATTTTTAGTAAACTATTGGAGCTGTAAATTGTATACTTTTTCTTGTTGTTCCTTTTGTCACTCTCATTTTACATGAATAAGGATGTCTGCTAAATACTGAACCTGATTAACAAGTTCATAAGGCGCCAAACTTGGCCAGGTTAAGAAAATCTTTTTCAGCTGATCTCAAAAGGTGGGCAATAAACCATTGACAAAAGCAGCTGAGAGACCACTTGCTGCCAGACCTTCATTAGATTCTGTATAACCTGAGAAGGCTTCAAAGGCATCTGTCATATGTTGTAAATAACATTCAATTGACTCATCCTCTTTCTGTGTGACTACTTTTATCCAGGACCAGTTAGGTAACAGTCGACATACTGCATTAATAGCCTGTAATAAATGAGTCCTAGCTGCCTGAAAAGCCTCTACGTCCATATGCTGGGGAATAGAATCTGGTATATTAGCATGATCTGAAATATGTTTTAACAGATCAGGCAGAATGGATGTGTTCATCACTGCTATGAGATCCTCTAAAGTAGGATTTTACAACTGATCATATCATTTTAAGATTCTTGCATATTTTGCTGCATTTGTTCTGATTTATGAGGTTGAGTCCGAAATAGTTTGGAAATCAAACACAGACTAAGGGAAGACAACAGTTATAGTAGAAGATGCTGTTTCATGTCTGCCATAGGCTGGGTTTGGGACTTGTCACACTGGATGTAGGTGGGCTGTTGGAGTAACTACACTATCTCCCTCTTCCTCTGAGGAGGAATCAGAATCATCTTTATTTGGATTAACTATATCAGGATGAAAATAACCATCTGCATCTATAATTATTGGAAACTGAGTAACAAATTTATGTGAACATAGCTTTTGTCATCTAGAAAGAGAAGATAATATCTCCTTTGTATGTCATCTCAGAAAGCTCATAAACATCAGATATTTTAGACCAGATATTGTCTGAAACAGAAAAAGATGACGTTTCAGGTTGGCTTGAAGAAGGAGACGATTGATGAGCTTGAGTTGTTTGGTTAGTGAAGGTGGATGACTCAGAAGGATGCCCTCTCTGAGAAGGTGATGGAGTAATAATCTCTGAGGTGGAAGAAGGGATTGCAGAATCCTGCTGGTCTGGGGGAGATGATTGTTCATTATAACGTGGCAGTGGTACGGTAAGTGATGCTAAGCAGTCATTATCAGATGACTTGCCATGGCTAATTTGTAATTTCTGTAATTTCCTAAGGGGAAAGAGCCCATTGCCACCCTGTCCCTGACAGCCAGAATATTGTAGATGATTAACCTTCTTATTAGCTGCTTGTAACTGTTTTATGTTTAGCTGCATTATGTTTCAAACTACCATTTGTCTTTAGATTCTTCCTGCCATGTATTAAAGGCTGACCAGCAGCCAGCAGGGACATTAATATCTTTTTCTTTAAGTCTTTTTTGTAAGTTTAACAAAATATTTTTTATCCAAAGTACTTGCAGGTGGGAAAGTCAATTTACCGTAATTTTTAGTGAGCTCATGCCATTTATCTAAGTAGAGATAGGTATCTTTATTACAATTCTGAAAATATGTCTTGCAGGAGTACCATATTCCAGTTTTTTAAAGTACCTACATTTGCTCCTATTGTAAAAAAAAACTTATAATGTTAATACAAAAAAGAATAAAAGTTATCCCAGTCACATACTAACCCACATGTATACAAAAGCTACACTTGCCTGTTGAGACCTGAGAGTCTGCCAAGACTGAAATTTCCAAAGAGAGGTTGAATTGTGAACTGATGCTACATCAGACACATTAGACATAAAACTACCAAAGGGCCCAGTAAAGTGATTTTCTGTAGAAACAGCAGAAGAGGCAGTCCAAAAAAATCTGAGTCTTTAAGGCACCATCTGTTAAGGTTTAACCATAATAAAATAAACTTCTGTCATTGGCAGATTAAAATACAATGTATTAAAAGAAATAATGTGTGTGGGAGACAGTACTCAGGAAGTCATGTCTCTCCAAACAAAAGAGTTCATGATGTTTTTATAGGAAAAACTTAAAAAAAAGTAGTAAACTTTATCAATTATACAACTGCTAGCATCCAATAGAAAAATGCTAAGTAGTACAATTCATAACACTGTTTATTCTTTATTACTAAATATCTAATAGAACTATATCAACTTTAGTAAAAATAGATCTGCAATTTCTTATCTACATTTTTAACTTTGTATGGAATAAGTTTATTTTTATCATGTGATTTAGAAAGAATGCTGACTCAGGCTCAGGAAATGAAACTTAATATTCTGTACTTTTCCATGTTTCCACTTATATTATTGCAAACACATACACTAATCTTCTAAGACATATGCAGTTTTCATTTTAACCCTGTATACCACCCAAGATTCACAAGCACCACATGAAGGACAGGTTGGTGCAAATCTATCCAGTCTGAACAGTATTTATTCCCTTTTGCCTCAGCCCTCAATGTCTGTTAGAAGCCTCACAGGGTGTAAGGATTGCCATGTGGGTGCACTTATTGCTGTCTGTAACTGGCATGGGTTCCACCCTTCTCCAGAACTAGCTGTAACAATGTCTGCAATCCAGTGAAAGTGTAGGGCCATCATGAAGGCCTGGCTAACAACACAGTAACCTTAGCTGAGATGGTACATGTCTTGCAGGGTGTATGTGAAGATCTATGGGACTGCATGTCCAATTTATGTTGCATTTTTTACTGGACTGATAACCTACTGGTGCAATCTAGGACCTGCCATGCACCTAAGTCATTTGCCAGGCATGTGTATTTAGACATTTCACCTCTGTTTCTTCAGTAGGTTTCCATTATGGACAATTAAGGCCTAGGGTCATGATCAAGCAGTAAAACCACTTCTACAGCAACATTAAGTATGGAAGTGTGTATGGGTAGGATAGGGATCCTCAAGACTGTGATGCTTATGGCAGTTTGATGTGTGGTGCAGAACGTCACTCACAGTCACTCACCTCAGCCACCTCAGGATAAGGCTATGTTACTACCTGTGATAATTCTCCCATGTAGAGAAGCAAGGACAGGATGTCCATACATCTTCCATACATGTCCTTGACCTGTCCATAAAAGTTAGTCAGAGTGCTGCAACACCTGCTGTTTGTGTCCCGGTACACACACACACACACACACACACACACACACACACACACACACACACACACACACACACTCATTCACTATTACTACTTGTTCAACACCCACGCACACACACACACACACACACACACACACACACACACACACACACACACACACACACACACACAGTGACAGTGGCCCTTCCTAAACCATTTTGTATTAGCCTACTCCATTTCCACCTCAGACACACATTTTACTCCTTTATTTTCACTTTGTGCAGTACTCACACATTTCCCTGTTGAAGACATTGCATGGTTGTGCTCCCGCCCCATCTTTGCAAATGATAATTTTGCCTTGTCCTTTATTTCTTGGGTTGTCTATGTCTGATGCACAATATGGCCAGTCTACAAATGAGGAAGCAGAGGCTGGTTGTAAGTTTCAACCAAAGTAGTGAATTTTTGATGTTCACACATTCTTACAACAAGACTGGTGTAGCTTACCTTGACACGTTAGTATATAAGGATGGAGAGAAATTGCATTCCAAAATTTATAGAAAGGACACTTTTTCCAACGATTATTTATCATATGCTAGTTGTCATCCTGAAAAATTAAAAAGGAATATATACAAAGGCCAATGTATTAGGGCCATGAGAATGACTACTGCATACAACTTTTTAGTTGAGGAAATTAATTTTATACACAATATGTTTTTTGATAGGGGATACCCACATAAAATATTGAATGATGTCGACACTTATGTTTTGAGTCTTTGGAATACTACTTACAAACCATTATTAGGACTAGGAAAAAATTATATTAAAGGGCATCAGGATAGAATAGGGAATTACAACAATAAGAATGAAGACAAGAATAGGGTTTTTATTTTAGTGTACAACCCACATGCTAGCAACATTATAGAAAGCATCAAGAATTATTGGTATATTATGTTTAATGATGAGACAATAAAGAATGTAGTAGGAGAAAAAACAGGTTTTGTATTCAAGATGGGTGCTAACATCAAAAGATTATTAGAAATGGGAACTTCACATAGTAAGGAGACATCCACACATACCACTCAACATACTACAAAATGTGGGTCTTGTAGTCAGTGTAGTTATATTATTGAAAATAAAGAATTAGTATTGAAAAATGTTATGAGATCCAAAATTAGATTTATTAAGGGTAACTGTAATACTAGAATGGTAATATATATCGCAATATGTCAAATATGTTTCAGTTACTACGTGGGAAAAACAGAGAAGTTTAAAAAAGTGCATCTATGAACACATTTACTATATTAAGAAAAAGATGATAGAAGTGTACTTTTTAAACACATAGACTCTAGAGGTGAGGAACATCATTTTAAATTTGGGTTGTTAGATTCAGTTAGACATGATCCCAGGGGTGGAGACAATAAAAAAATGTTAAACTATCGAGAAGCATGGAGGCAAATACTTGTGGATGCCACCACTCCACCAGGATTAAACGACAACATTTCTTTAAAAGCTATATTAGAGATCAATACATAGTTCAAATTGGTATTGATGTAAAAGAGTTTTATAATTAATTATTTAAATATGGTATAGTACAAAACTATGAATTTATGGAATTTTAGGAATTTAATAAGTACATGAATTTTATGAAATTACATAAGGTGTCTAGTGTAAGGTATGCAAAAATTATTATATGGAGAAAGTTGTTTTATATTTATCTAATACACATCATATTATTGTATATTATGCGTTTACATTATGCATTTATACTTAATGTACAATTGTTTAGACAATGTATATGTGTATGAATGAGTAATGAAATAGTTACTGTTGTTTAGCTATTAATTGTAAAGGATACATTGTAGCTTTAAATTTTGACCTGGACTGTTAGAATTGGCGCCAAGGAAGTTTTAAAAGGTGGATGATACTTCACTGAGATGTTCTGAGGAAGCTCAAGATTTTTGAGTGAAAGCGCTTAACCGAATTTTTGGATTACATCAACCGAAGTTTCAGGTCATTTTTATAGACTTCTAGCCGAGCGTACATACCATTATTGGTTACTTTTAATGTGTGTTTCATGCTGGTTCATTTTGTAGCATATCACTTGTGTTATTTATTTTTTATTTTTTCATTTACCAGTACGCTTTTAATGTTTTGTCAGCTTAACCTCGGTGTGTTCTAGAGGAATAAGTGGATTAAATTGTCGTTTCGTATAATAAACCTGGTTTTAGCCAAGTGTGTCTGCTGGAGGTCCTTGAAAGAATTTGTTTCGTTTGATAAGAAAGGACAACTGTTTGCTAATTTTGTGAGAGGAGAACATTATACAAGTGACCAGTGTATCTGCATTTATTTTGATGTTAGCAATTGATGATTTTATGTGTGCCTGATTACGTTAGTCAACCCTCTAGCGAACCAAGGCGTTGGATCACTTATTGGGGCTCCGTGGTTTTGAATATTTGGTTGCACCTTTTGGGTTGCTATTCAACTGTTGTTTTATTTTCCATGGAGAACACCGGTGACAATACTCCTGTTATGGACACGCTAATTAAGGATGACATTGTTATTTTGAAGGAGGAGATTGAGAGACTTAGACAAGACTTGGTCAAGTTGTTTGACCTTGTCAAGATCAACAATGATAATTCAGGGCACACTAGAGACAAACTATTAGGTCAAACAAGTATATCATCTTCAAATGAACAACAGAGGACCATTATCGGAACTTCAAAATATGGGGAACAACAATGTTTAATGTCTAAAATATATAAATCTGGTCGTAAAGAACTTAAGTCTGTGGACAGTCTAGATTCTTTATTGGACAGTTTTCCTATACCCAATGGTCAAGAACACACACACACAAAGATTGCCCTATCGATTTATTTAATGTGGACAACATTACTGAGGTAACCTACAGTAATAATCGATCGGGATTTAATTGCACTTTTGATTTTTCTATCTACGATATCAAGGATGATTTTAAGTGGATGGGAGCTAAATCCAAGAAGAACAATCCCATTAAAACATAGTCCAATGTAGTGGACAGACATGAACATCAAACGAAAGGTACTGTAAATTTATCTAAACCACGATCACATGTTATTAGTCATGAAGAACATGCAGATGGCTCTGGCACAAACATGTTTAATAAATTTGTGGAAACCAACATTAATTTGGATAGTTCTGGGACACGTTCTAACATGAATTACAAGGACTATGAATCTTTAGGGACATTAAAGGACATGATTTTTTTGTTATGAAAAAAATTGAAAAGTATAAATAATGTCAAGGTAGATAATGCTTATTTACAGAAGTGTATATCCATGAGAATTGTCCCGAAAGGTTGAAGATTTTTCAAACAACCTATGGGTTTTCAGTTGAATGATGAGATTATCAAGGAATTTAATCAGTTTTTTGATGAGTGTGGAATTAATTTTATGAGACTTACAATTAAACATAATGATGACAAGTTAGTCCAACTCATACAAAAAACTAAAAATTTGAATCACAAAATTACCACTGATTTACTTTTTGTTGAGTGGGAGAGGATGTATAACAATCAGTTTGTTTTAGCTGAGAAATATATACACACTTTGGGTGAGACAAAACACAAGAAAATCAAGAGAGACTTGGAACATTATGAGAAAAAGAAAGTATATTATTGGGGGATGAAAGAACAAAGGTTAGATGAAAGGAAAGAATATGGACAGTCAAATTTCAACCAAATTAATAATTATAATAAATTTGCAAATGACAACTCCCATTTTCAGGGGGACCACAATCCCCAGGGAGATTATCACCGAAATCAAAAAAGAAAAAATCAGTTGTCAGGCAGATATCATTACAGGAATCAAAGGTGATTGAGGGGAGAGACAGTGAAGAAATTTGTTGTAAAGATGTGGTTAACAATGGGTGAACTTATACATGGAATGGTTTTAATATATACAACTATGTCAACATAGAAATTACCAAACTACATTTCACCTTGCTTTCTAAAGGAATGAAATTTGTACCTACTCCCAGATTTCAAATAGTAGACAGTATTATGGAATCAAAGAAATTTACTAGAAAATTAAATCTAGCTGTCTTTTTTAGCAAAACACCTAACAATTCTATAAAACAATATGAACAAAGAGAATTTAAAGTTCCAAGTACATTTGTGCCAACACAGCACCCTACTATAGATGCTTATGAAAGAATTGTATCCAAAGACATATACGGGTTGTACAATGTTCAGAAGAGAGTTGCCCAGGAGAACAATTTAACGCTAGAAGAAAGGAAATTACTTAAGGAGATACAGACTAACAACAATTTTAGAGTTATGAAACCGGACAAGGGAGGGGAAATCGTACTTTACGATAATTTGGAATACAGTAATAAGATACATCAAATATTACACAACTCGGGGAACTATGTTACTGCATCTTTGAATGAAATCAATATAGCATATCAGAGGGTTGATAGTTATATTGAGGAATTTTTAATTGATGGTAGAATTGACAATGAAATTTACAAGTTCATAAAGATAAAATCCCCCAGGTTGACTACCATTGTAGGTATACCGAAAATCCACAAAAATGTATTGGATCCCCCATTTCAACCCATTATTTCCGGTAGTAAATCAAAAACATATTTCATGGGGAAATATATAGATGTAAGGTTGAAACACATCTATAAGAATATACCTCATTCAGCCAAAGATTCCTGGGACGTCTTAAGGAATTTCCCCACACAAATATGGAGGGATGATTACACGTTTGTTACTGTCGACATCATCGACCTCTTTTCCTGCATACTGAAAACCAAAGGTTTAGAGGCTTTTGCCAATAGTATCAGGAAATATGCAGGAATTGAGTGGGATGAAGTGAGTTTAATTACTGAAATGTTGGACATCATTTTGGATTTCAATTTCATATACTTTGAGGGAGAGTATTATCGGCAGACCAGGGGGGTGGCAATGGGAGCAGCTTGTGCTCCCATATATGCCAACCTGGCCATGCTTGATTGGGAGGACACTATTCTTTTTACCAGTCCATATTTTAAACATATTGCACATTATGTTCTATTTTTGGATGACATTTATTTTATATGGAAATCAAGCGAAGAAAAATTATTAGATTTCATTCGGTTTCTCAACCAAAGTAGTGAATTTTTGATGTTCACACATTATTACAACAAGACTGGTGTAGCTTACCTTGACACGTTAGTATATAAGGATGGAGGGAAATTGCATTCCAAAATTTATAGAAAGGACACTTTTTCCAACGATTATTTATCATACGCTAGTTGTCATCCTGAAAAATTAAAAAGGAATATATACAAAGGCCAATGTATTAGGGCCATGAGAATGACTACTGCATACAACTTTTTAGTTGAGGAAATTAATTTTATACACAATATGTTTTTTGATAGGGGATACCCACATAAAATATTGAATGATGTCAACACTTATGTTTTGAGTCTTTGGAATACTACTTACAAACCATTATTAGGACTAGGAAACAATGATATTAAAGGGCATCAGGATAGAATAGGGAATTACAACAATAAGAATGAAGACAAGAATAGGGTTTTTATTTTAGTGTACAACCCACATGCTAGCAACATTATAGAAAGTATCAAGAATTATTGGTATATTATATTTAATGATGAGACAATAAAGAATGTAGTAGGAGAAAAAACAGGTTTTGTATTCAAGATGGGTGATAACATCAAAAGATTATTAGTAAGGAGACATCCACACATACCACTCAACATACTACAAAATGTGGGTCTTGTAGTCAGTGTAGTTATATTATTGAGAATAAAGAATTAGTATTGAAAAATGTAAAAAACACACAAAGGAAGAAAAAAAACCACACTGAAAACCAAATCTAAAAATTAAAGTGAGCGCTTTCGTTTACTGCATTAAGTAAACTTCATCAGACAATACAAGTTACAAATGTGCTCATATTTAAATATAAAAAAGTTAATTAGAATGACAGCATTTCCTTTTAAAACCAAGCCTCCTGTTAAAGAACCAAACCTCCAAAAAAAAAAATATATATATAATAAACCTGTTTTGAACCTATCCAAATAATACATTCAATAAACAAGGTACAAAAAATGAACATAAACATGTATATATTAACTCTATACATGAATATCATCTCAATAAAGCCTTCAGTTTTAAAATACTTTTAATAGATACGGAGTCATTTAAACCAGGGGTAGAAAGGGCATTTAATCTAAGTTGCCAAATTAATTCCCTTTCTTCAATTTTCAAATCTATGGGTCCCCCTCTCACATTCTCATAGTTTTTTTTCAATACCTAAAAATCTAAATTCATGTTCAGGGAAAATATTAATATGTCTGGCTAATGCATTGTTAAAATTCAGTTTGTAAATTGCATACATGTGCTCATAAATCCTGTTCTTAAATGGCCTCCCAGTCTTACCTACATAGAAAGCTGGGCATTTAGAGCACATAGCCAAATAAACTAAACCCTTGGTGTTACAATTAAATTTTTCCTTGATGTCATAGGTCTTCCCTCTAATGATGAATTTACTACCAACTTGTATATATTACAAAAGGTAGTAATAAAACTCAAAAATACTTTGTTTTTGAGTTTTATTACTACCTTTTCTACTGACGCCCACCTTTTAAGATCTATTTTGACTAAGAATTGGTGTTTTTTATTTGATGATGCCAATATTAGACAGCAGGTAGGCGATGGTCCTAAAATAGTATTTAGAAAGGGTTTGAACTTGAAAAACATGATTGAGGGGGTTTATGTGAGATGCCACGAACCCCATCGGGGCATGTACAAATGCCAGGCTTGTCGTTGGTGTCAATATATACAAGTTGGTAGTAAATTCATCATTAGAGGGAAGACCTATGACATCAAGGACAAATTTAATTGTAACACCAAGGGTTTAGTTTATTTGGCTATGTGCTCTAAATGCCCAGCTTTCTATGTAGGTAAGACTGGGAGGCCATTTAAGAACAAGATTTATGAGCACATTTATGCGATTAACAAACTGAATTTTAACAATGCATTAGCCAGACATATTAATATTTTCCCTGAACATGAATTTAGATTTTTAGGTATTGAAAAAAACTATGAGAATGTGAGAGGGGGACCCATGGATTTGAAAATTGAAGAAAGGGAATTAATTTGGCAACTTAGATTAAATGCCCTTTCTACCCCTGGTTTAAATGACTCCATATCTATTAAAAGTATTTTAAAACTGAAGGCATTATTGAGATGATATTCATGTATAGAGTTAATATATACAATGTTATGTTCATTTTTGTACCTTGTTTATTGAATGTATTATTTGGATAGGTTCAAAACAGGTTTATTATATATATATATATTTTGGAGGTTTGGTTCTTTAACAGGAGGCTTGGTTTTAAAAGGAAATGATGTCATTCTAATTAACTTTTTTATATTTAAATATGAGCACATTTGTAACTTGTATTGTCTGATGAAGTTTACTTAATGCAGTAAACGAAAGCGCTCACTTTAATTTTTAAATTTGGTTTTCAGTGTGTTTTTTTTCTTCCTTTGTGTGTTTTTTACAAGTTTGTGCTTTTCAGCATTTGGTTGGATTATTAGTATTGAAAAATGCTATGAGATCCAAAATTAGATTTATTAAGGGTAACTGTAATACTAGAATGGTAATATATATCGCAATATGTCAAAGATGTTTCAGTTACTACGTGGGAAAAACAGAGAAAAGTTTAAAAAAGTGCATCTATGAACACATTTACTATATTAAGAAAAAAGATGATAGAAGTGCGCTTTTTAAACACATAGACTCTAGAGGTGAGGAACATCATTTTAAATTTGGGTTGTTAGATTCAGTTAGACATGATCCCAGGGGTGGAGACAATAAAAATATGTTAAACTATCGAGAAGCATGGTGGCAAATACTTGTGGATGCCACCACTCCACCAGGATTATACAACAACATTTCTTTAAAAGCTATATTAGAGATCAATACATAGTTCAAATTGGTATTGATGTAAAAGAGTTTTATAATTAATTATTTAAATATGATATAGTACAAAACTATGAATTTATGGAATTTTAGGAATTTAATAAGTACATGAATTTTATGAAATTACATAAGGTGTCTAGTGTAAGGTATGCAAAAATTATTATATGGAGAAAGTTGTTTTATATTTATCTATTACACATCATATTATTGTATATTATGCGTTTATATTATGCGTTTATACTTAATGTACAATTGTTCAGACAATGTATATGTGTATGAATGAGTAATGAAATAGTTACTGTTGTTTAGCTATTAATTGTAAAGGATACATTGTAGCTTTAAATTTTGACCTGGACTGTTAGAATTGGCGCCAAGGAAGTTTTAAAAGGTGGATGATACTTCACTGAGATGTTCTGAGGAAGCTCAAGATTTTTGAGTGAAAGCGCTTAACCGAATTTTTGGATTACATCAACTGAAGTTTCAGCTCATTTTTATAGACTTCAAGCCGAGCGTACATACCATTATTGGTTACTTTTAATGTACGTTTCATGCTGGTTCATTTTGTAGCGTATCACTTGTGTTATTTATTTTTTATTTTTACGTTTACCAGTACGCTTTTAATGTTTTGTCAGCTTAACCTTAGTGTGTTCTAGAGGAATAAGCAGATTAAATTGTTGTTTCGTATAATAAGCCTGGTTTTAGCCGAGTGTGTCTGCTGGAGGTCCTTGAAAGAATTTGTTTCGTTTGATAAGAAAGGACAACTGTTTGCTAATTTTGTGAGAGGAGAACATTATACAAGCGACCAGTGTATCTGCATTTATTTTGATGTTAACAATTGATGATTTTATGTGTGCCTGATTACGTTAGTCAACCTTCTAGCGAACCAAGGCATTGGATCACTTACTGGGGCTCCGTGGTTTTGAATATCTAATAGAACTATATCAACTTTAGTAAAAATAGATCTGCAATTTCTTATCTACATTTTTAACTTTGTATGGAATAAGTTTCTTTTTATCATGTGATTTAGAAAGAATGCTGACTCAGGCTCAGGAAATGAAACTTAATATTCTGTACTTTTCCATGTTTCCACTTATATTATTGCAAACACATACACTAATCTTCTAAGACATATGCAGTTTTCATTTTAACCCTGTATACCACCCAAGATTCACAAGCACCACATGAAGGACAGGTTGGTGCAAATCTATCCAGTCTGAACAGTATTTATTCCCTTTTGCCTCAGCCCTCAATGTCTGTTAGAAGCCTCAAAGGGTGTAAGGATTGCCATGTGGGTGCACTTATTGCTGTCTGTAACTGGCATGGGTTCCACCCTTCTCCAGAACTAGCTGTAACAATGTCTGCAATCCAGTGAAAGTGTAGGGCCATCATGAAGGCCTGGCTAACAACACAGCAACCTTAGCTGAGATGGTACATGTCTTGCAGGGTGTATGTGAAGATCTATGGGACTGCATGTCCAATTTATGTTGCATTTTTTACTGGACTGATAACCTACTGGTGCAAGCTAGGACCTGCCATGCACCTGTCATTTGCCAGGCATGTGTATTTAGACATTTCACCTCTGTTTCTTCAGTAGGTTTCCATTATGGACAATTAAGGCCTAGGGTAATGATCAAGCAGTAAAACCACTTCTACAGCAACATTAAGTATGGAAGTGTGTATAGGTAGGAGAGGGATCCTCAAGACTGTGATGCTTATGGCAGTTTGATGTGTGGTACAGAACGTCACTCACAGTCACTCACCTCAGCCACCTCAGGATAAGGCTATGTTACTACCTGTGATAATTCTCCCATGTAGAGAAGCAAGGACAGGATGTCCATACATCTTCCATACATGTCCTTGACCTGTCCATAAAAGTGAGTCAGAGTGCTGCAACACCTGCTTTTTGTGTCCCGGTACACACACACACACACACACACACACACACACACACACACACACACTCATTCACTATTACTACTATTATTACAGCCCCTTGTTCAACACACACACACGCACACACAATCACACACACACACACACACACACACACACACACACACACACACACACACACACACACACACACACATACACAGTGACAGTGGCCCTGCCCAAACCATTTTGTATTAGCCTACTCCATTTCCAGCTCAGACACACATTTTACTCCTTTATTTTCACTTTGTGCAGTACTCACACATTTCCCTGTTGAAGACATTGCATGGTTGTGCTCCCGCCCCATCTGTGCAAATGATAATTTTGCCTTGTCCTTTATTTCTTGGGTTGTCTATGTCTGATGCACAATATGGCCAGTCTACAAATGAGGAAGCAGAGGCTGGTTGTAAGTTTACATGCATCACAAATTAACATAGTGAAAATGTTTTAGAACAGGCTGAAGCTTTGTGCCACCTGTTGCCTGTTTGCCAGTACCATAGCATATTGCACTTACTCCAGTCTAGCATGTTAATCCCTCTGTTACTGTGTCCGTACATGTATCCTCATCTGGCTCATCTTCTGCTGCCTGATGTACTGGAAGATGATCTGCCTGCATAAGCATAAATCTCCATCCTACAACTGCTTTTTCATTATTATGATTTGTATCATTGCACCCACTGGGAATACATTTGCATATGTGCTAAGGTCATAGTGCAGGGCACCATTAGACACATTCAGGCAATGAAAGCATACCTTTAGCAGCAAAACACATGTTCAACAATGACCCAGGTATGTAATAGGGCATACTATCCATTGTCAGTCACTGTCTGTGAATTTCTGATAGGTGCCATCAGTTAGGGCTATCTGGCATTTCCAATAAGATACCCCTGGGGGAAAGTCACCCCTCACAAAATGTCAATTAATGTCACACTTATGCCATATATGTATGAGTTATGGTAGCTGCCTTGGTGGCCTGCAGACTCATTACAGATAACACCCTGTGCATTACAAGTCAGCAGGCATTTGCTAGAGTTATAACCTTTACAGTCTACATGCCTGCCTTTATTTTAATGTGGGGTGGTCTACAGACCGCAGCACCTCAGGGAATTGGACTATATTCTTGAAATCCTACATAATTCTGGTTTTCTCTTTTGGGTTAAATGGAAGCAACATATGCTCCCCACATGATGCAGCATGACATTGAGAAACCAAAGGTGTATTCTCAAGGAAGCTGTGCCTGTGATACCCTCACTCTGTCCCATTTTGGTCAAAGAAAGGTACCTGTAGCTATTACTTTTAAAGCCACATATGCTTTAGTATCCATTGGGATAAGTAATCCATGGCACCCAAAATCCTGCAGATAAACACATCTACAGTTCAGGTATGGTATCCTTGTCCACGTGATACTTGTCCACAATGTCAGTGTCATGAAGGCCATGAAATGTGGTAAGATGACATAGACACTTTGAGGGTGATATCATGCACCACCATGATGCTTAACAGCACACTAGCCTGTTGCATATATGTATTCACTGAAACTGTAGCAACACCTAACAGATTTCTGCTATTCCCCTGTATGTACACATGGATTTACTGTGGTCAATATCTGTGGTAATCGCACATCATATTGAGCTCTTTATATGTTTCTGAATTGCTCTGTCATTTTGTTGTCTGTCATTTGCATAAACAGAGACATTATTTTTTTTTAAATAATTTTGCTCATTACCATGTGTTGTGCTGCGGTAGCGTTGTCGCTTCACAGTAAGACGTTGTCCTGTTTGATTCTCAGCTAGAGCGTCTTCTGTGTGGAGACATGCGTGCATGGGCGTACCTTCGTTGAAGGTTGTGCATCAGGGCCGGCAACTCGGCATGTAAAAATCTACTGCCAATCATTAGCTGACCGGAGTTCTGCTGTGACGAACCCTAACCGGGAAAAGCCGAAATACACAATAACCATGTCATTATACCATCCTTAGCATATTTGCAGAGCAGCTATGTTGCTTCACATTTTCCACTCAGGCTTAGTGCAGCTATGAATCTTGCACAACCTGGGCATGCCCTCTCTAATTTGCTCAATTGCCTTTCATTGTGTGACAAATCTTTCTGAATCCCTGTGCTAGATTAGAATCAGTGGGGAAAAGGTATAAAAATGTGATATAGAAATCAATTAGTGAACCTGCTAACAGTTTGACCTACAAATTTTACCAGGCAAAAACGTTGGAGGGCATTGTTGCCATTTCATCACACTTATATTTTTACTGTTATGCTTAATATGCAAAGTGAAATTAATAAAATAGGTGTGGACTATTTTAGTGAAGTGAATGCTGCTTAATATTTTTTGCTTTATTCTGATACACTTTTACTTGAAGAAAAACGTTAACAGTTTTACATATAAGGTTTTATCTGTCCAGGTGGTATCACAGATGAAGTTAGACATTCATATTTTGTACTTAGACTTATTGATGTTGCCCTCATTTAAAAAACATGTACTCAGCTGTCAAAATGTTGCCTGTATACATAACATATTGGAAAAAAAAACATTCGTTTTCAAATGTTGCCACTTCTAACGATAAAACAGCTAGTTCTAGAGGCACATCCTCATAGGTGTATCTCTATACTGTAGTGTAAACATTAGTTTCGATTGTATTAAACATTCTGTGCAGTTTTAGTAATGAAGTTTTCAGGAGATGTTGACAGAAGGACTCATTTTATTGCACTGAGTATCACTTTGTTTTATGTTGCTGCCAGTCGTAACATTCTAACTATTTGTTTGCCTTTTTTGTTTTGCTGTTTATGGATCTTATTACAAAATAGCGTTTTTGGCGTGTTTGGAATTTTCTTAACATCCCACAAAAAAAAAAAAAAAAAAAAAACAGAACCGTGCAGCAGAGCACAATAGCTTTAACAGGGATTGTTAGGCAACACAAATGAATATTTACATAATTCCCTGCAACTCAAAGCTCTCAGCTACCGTCCCCCTAAGTGTGGACGCAGTCATGGAACCCTTACAATTTCAGCTCTCAGCATGAAAACATGTTTAGACTTAAGTAATTTCCATGAATTAATATGATTTAGCATTGATATTACAGTCTTAATGTGTATGGTAGATGATCCTTCCAACGTGGAATTTTTAAGACTCAAAATAAACGCTCATCATAACAAAGCAAAGTTTTGAGGTGTATGTTCAGTTTGCACGTTCTGCACCCATATCACCCGCCCTGATATTCACCCTGGATACTTGAACTTCTGGTACTTCACTCCCACTAGTTTTTATTATTTATGTTTGCGCAGCTGGGAACGTCACTTCCGCATTGCCGTCTAAGGACAGGAGACTGGAAGGAGCAGAAGAGGTTGTGAACTCGGTATACCTTTGAGATTCAGCCCTCTGAGGAGGCAGTGACACTTGTATCGTTATGTGAAGTGCAGCAGTTTGAGGCAGGATAAGTGCATCCACGAAGAGAGGTCCCAAAAGAGATTGGTGCAGCGTCTAATGAGCAGTGTCTTTGACTCTTTGGAGTTATTTCATAGCACCAGCGAATTGGAGATTTCCAGGTATAATTACACTGCCTGTAAAGTAACTGCCCCATGTGACTGATGGGCATTTTCTTTCAGGACCTTTAACAGTTTATGTTGTCCCGTGTGTGGTATGAGCCAGTTTCGGAACACATTGTGTTGTACTAATTGTAGGATTAGGTAAACTACCCATTTCATTTGTAGCTTGCTAAGCTGAACTTGCAATTTTTTTATTATTACTAAGGGTGGTGGACTCTGGCATTTCATTTCATGTGCAAATTTTTGAGTAAACTGTTTTGTTTCGAGCAAAAAAAAGTACAAACTCGGTTGTGATCGTGGATTAACTGTACTTGGTGCTCTCTTAGGTTTGATGGGTGGGATGACAGTTAAGATTCCGGTGTGTATTAGCTATACTGTAGGACACATCACATCATCTAATGAATAAATCTGTGTAGGTTAGAGGTAATCTTCACAGAATATTGTAACTTTCAGGCTCTGTTTAAAGGAGATTTTAATTTTATATTTGTAAACTGGACTGATGGACTTTTGACCCTTTTCAGCCACGACCCGAGCTCCCAAGTTGCACGGAGTCATGAAGTGGTATACGTGATTATAGGTGACTACACATAGTGATAAAACTTAAATGTGGCTTGCACGCAGGAGGCACTTGTTATTTACACAATATTTGCAAAACATAAAAAGTAGTATTTAGAAATGAGATGGTATTTCTTCTAATGCGACATGTGCAACCCATTTTTATATATCAATACTTAATGAGAATCTGGTACTACTAGTCTGCTCTAGTATTTGTACTTCCCATAGTACTTTAATTCTGTTTGTATATGTGCTTGGATTTTAGGTTTATAACCTTCACAGTTTACTTGCACTGTATTTTTAGTAAGTAAGCTTTAGGCAAAGTGAATAAGACTGCTGATATGGAGCTGGAGGCATCCAATGGAACAAACTGCTAAGGCATGGAAGCTTGGCAGTGCAATTCTGTATTGATAATAAAGTTTTACAGTAGTGTCCAGTTTATATGTTTTATGCAGCATGGTAAATGTAATTTGCATCTAAAGGGAAAATATGTGGCAGAAGTCATCAAGGCTTACCTGGAAGGTTGGTGTACATTCACTTATATATGAGTGGGTGGAGGTAGGGTTTTGAAAGCATGTATATTTGACCACTTCACTGGCTTCATGCTATTAAAATAGCAATAATGAAATACTTGCCATTGCTCAAATGTAATGTACTTATCCTGACTGCATAAAAGATGAATCCTTAGAAATGGTGGTTGATGTTTAAGTAGTGTGAAATAACGTTGTGCCCCCTCTCCCCAGACATGGAGCTTCTAGTTATTAGTGTTGATATGTAGTCAAACGTATAATGTGTCATGGCAAAACCTAATTCAGTTCCAAACCAAATAATATGCAATGGCAAAAAAAAAAAAAAAAGGTTTTAATACAGATCTATACACTTGAAAGAAAACAAAGTGTCGTAATTATATATATATATAAAAAACCTAGCATGCTTGCTCATTGCATCCCTTGTTTTTTTTTTGTAATACTGTAATTATGTTTGTAAATACTTTCCTTCAAAGCGTTGTCTTTCCTGTACAGACAGGTTATCCGCTGTGGCGACCCCTAACTGAGAAAAAGCCGAAATAAGAAGAAGAAGATTAATCTAACAACACTAGTGACAACTTCCACATTTTTGGTAAAGTGTTGCTCATCAGTTATACTTATTTTTTTTTCAAGCAGAATTTTGAATTGCTGTCCTTTTTATGAACAGTGGTCCTGAATCAAATTGTTAAAATGTCAATTTATTTAAAATAATCTTTTTGATGAAAGAAGTATTGTTACAGTAAGTTAAAATCATTTCCCTGTTAAAGGTTTTTCATTGTCCTTAACAGCATTGTCAGTCAAATGAGTCAGTAAATATTAACTGTGTGTTAAACTTTTTTTTTTACCATATTTTAGGCTTAGTGATGCATATTTGTTTTATAAGCAATATTGTTAAGATGTTTAATATATATTTGAGTATTATTTGGTTTTATATAAGGTAATATTGGTGCAATTGATTAATGTGTGAACATTTAATATCGTGACTCTGAAGAGTTTTTAACAGATGTGTTGGTGTGAGTGATTTGATTCTTTTGAAGTCTCAACATGGAGACAGAAACACTTAATCCAATAAAGGTGTACATTTTGGAGTTCTACAGGGTTGTCTTGTGTTGTCTATGTATGGCTGTTAGTTTATTTGTAAAATCAGCAGAATTTATGGATTATTTTGGAGTTCTACAGGGTTGTCTTGTGTTGTCTATGTATGGCTGTTAGTTTATTTGTAAAATCAGCAGAATTTATGGATTATTTTTGTTTTATTTGTGGATTGTTCTAAGGAAACTATTTTGCTAGAACTTTCAGGATCCATGGAAATAATTTGTAAGGCTAATGGCAATCTGATTCATACATTTTCAATTTTAGATCAGTTGAAGTATGTACAAAGTCCACTGAGAGGTTTGGACATGGAAAAACATTTAATTAGGAAATGTTTAATATTCCTCAAATCAATTGAAAAACAACACTCTGATAGTAGTAGAAGATGAATTATGTGTTCTGCTTAAAACAACATTGTACAATTAATTGAGTTCCTTTCTAGGCAAAATAAAATCCTCATCCTGTTACTAATATTCCCAAGAAAATCCTCAGTTTTGTTCAAACGAACCCTTTGAGAGATTCATATCATTTGATCTTTCACTTTTCATTGATGCTTGACCAGGCTAGCTTACATCTTGCTTTAATCAGTTATGACATTTTTTTAATTCTGCCTTCATTGAACAACTCTGATGAATCATGTCCACTAATAATAAGGGTATGGGAAAGGTATGAGAAGCAGTTTGAAAGCAAATGTTTGCAATATGTAAATAATAGTAGTAAGGTTGTTAGGTAAATGATAGTAATCAAACCTGTCATGGTTGCACAATACCCATATAAAATTACTGAAAATCAAAAGAAGTAAATTCATGGTCTTAAGGAATTGGAAATGTAGCACCTCAACTGCAAGTAAGGTTTATAATATGACAAGTAAAAAATTCAGATTCTTGCTTTACTTAGCAAAGTCTAATTTTGAAAACAAACTTTGTGAATTGGGCAACAGCAAAAATTCTGCTTGTGTCTTAATAGGAACTAAAGAACACCTAACCGCATTGGTCCTGTAATCCGTAAAGGACAGTTTATGAATGAGGGAACTTTTAATTCCTATTTATCAACGTCTGTAACAAAGGGGAACGTTATTTATTTTTTGTGATTTAGTAACTAGCTCCATGAAAGTACCGAACTTTGTTACAAATCGAGTATCAAATTCACTATTTAGAAAAAAGCATCATTAGTCCTGGAACGGATAACATTCCAAGCAGTTTCTGGAATAAGATTTCTAGTCTTATGGTTGCTAGTCTCATGTCATTGTTTAATTTGTTATTATGAACTATTATGGTTCCTGTGAGCTAGAAATTAGCCAGCATAGTGCCTGTACACAA
Source organism: Protopterus annectens (assembly GCF_019279795.1). Classification (NCBI taxonomy): domain Eukaryota; kingdom Metazoa; phylum Chordata; order Ceratodontiformes; family Protopteridae; genus Protopterus; species Protopterus annectens. Next base: position 1,949,512,530 of record NC_056741.1, read on the forward strand.
AGTGGTATTAAGGGTAACAACTGTAGACCTATTAGTTTAACATCACTCATGGGCAAGTGTTTTGAAAGATACTTATTACATATTATTGAAAGAGATGGTACAGGTCTAATTTTACTAATCTAGTAGAATTTAATGTTTGTTCGTAAAGATATGGATTTTGGTATTGAGGTTTGAATACTTCACCTTGAGTTCTCAAGGACTTTCAACTGTATCCTTCATCAAGTTATCATTGTCTCTATGAAACATCTTCCAATAAACCCATATATAATCAAATGACTTGGCATCTGGTTGAGTGGTAGATATCTGAGTGAAAATGTATTTATTATTATTGTTATTATTATTATGAGTCTGTGAAAGTACAAGCTGAAGTCCTGTAAGACTCTGCCCTGGGAGGGACCAGCCCTATTTAGTTCAGTTTTTTTTTTCATTAATGCTACACTCTAAATCTCTAGTTTTCCAAGTATGTTGTAGGTAATAAAATAAGGGCGCTTTTTACAAGAACTAATGATATTGGCAATTTTAATGCTTATCCATACTTGGCAGAGAGGGCATGGTTTACATATTAATCAAGATAAGTACGATTTTTGTAAACCTTTTCCTAGGTCTTATCTATGTATGGTCATTTCAAAATATTATTGTAGCAGAGGAGTACAAAGATTTGGGGATTATGTTTAATGTACGGGTCCAAATTATAAAAAGTAAAGCCAGGAGAACTTTGAGGCTGATTTTAAAGACTGTAACTTCACATGAGCATGCTATTTTAGAACAATTATTTGCCTCTTGTGTTGGACCAGTGATCAAATGCATTTCTTTGTTCAGTAAGGGAACTTAACCGCTTATAGAAGTTTTCCATATAATGTCAAACTAGAAATATTCTGTCCTTATTCAGTTAGTTAAAGACAGTTCTGTAGGGGCAAATTATGCAGAGCCTTCAAAGTTTGTCATAATGAGGATTTTCATTTTTAATAAAAATTAATAAATTATCTCCAGAGGAGGTTATGTAAAAGTTGGATATTCTGCATTCAAACATTTTTTTCAGCTAGAATTTGTTCCATAAATTAAGTAGCTGGGTGTATTTAAATATCAGAAATATCACTCATGCACTTTGATTACCATGGAAATTCACATGTAGTGTTGACTGCTTAGTTCATAAGGTCTAACTATTATCTTAAAGTAGGATATTTTCATGTGCCTATTATACATTTTCTTATATATATCTTCTGTTTCTAAAGAGTTAACCTTAAAAATAAATAAATTAAACACAGTAATGAACAAAGGATACCAAAGCTAGAAATGACCGAGTCAAACATACCATATAGACCCAGATGTTGCAAGAAATGGGAGTGCTGTGGAGCTTGTTTCCTTGAAAAGGATCACTGCCCCAAATTGTGTGGTAAGCAATACCTTCAAGTACAGATAAAGGAAAGTGGAGGGAAGCTGACATTGCGGAGTGGAATGTAATCCTCGGTCACGTCCCCCACAGATTTCCAAACCATCAAAACTAAAGGATGGGATTCAAAGATATCTGGTTTTAACAAATCAGAGACCTTCAGTATCTGTGAACTGCATTACCTGTTCATGGCAGACTGCAGTTAAATGCCTTAATGTGTAGTCACAAATGGATAGTGTTGTATTACAAAATTAAATGAAGCTGTGCAGTGTACCTGTAGATGTGATCGCTCTTCAATACATAGATATGTTACTGAAAGGAAGGGAGAGCAAGCAAGCAAGCACAGGACTGTAGTACTAGAGACTGTGTTCAATAGTAAAGGGACTGAAGGATTGGGACATGGTAAAGCCAAATGGAGATTATTTGGAGCTGAAGTGGAGTAGGTGTGTAAAGGTGATGCTGTTTTACTGTGTAGAGGTCAGCTTCTTCTACTGTGTTCACGTGGTGGTACCCTTAAACACTGGCATTACTGCACATGATGCCCCTGCACTGTCCCAGTAATAAAGGAGCCTCAATCCTCACCACTGGTACACACTGGGAGGATGACAAGTACACACACACACAGTAAAGTGCAATTTCCCTTAAGAGCACACAGAGATCACAGTCAGTCTGGGGCTGGTTTCTCCCTCTTTCTCCAGATCCCCCAATAAGACTCCCAACCAGCAGAGCTGTAGGGTTGAGATCTCGGCTGAGTGGCCAAGCCAAAAACTCCAGTTCCCTCTCTGTCCAACCAGTGCTTCATGTCCCTGCCCTAGTAGCTGACACACACACACACACACACACACACACACACACACACACACACACACACACACACACACACACACACACACTTTGAGGTTTGATTTACACACACATTCAAAGGGGATCCAGTGTCTGTATGCTTGGGACGACATGATCAACAAACCACGATGCTTTGCCAGAGATGGGTCTGCACCTGTCACCCCTGGGATTCAGGTTACTGGCTAAAGCTCTTGCCACCCCTATTAGTGCCTTTTTAGGTAAGGTTCAAAGGACAAAACCACCACCGTAACAGATACAAGCACGCAAAATCTGAAGGTAATGCTACTCAGTGGTAGAAGTCTAAACCTCAAAATGCACTGTCTCGAGGCACTCCTAAAAGTGGAGAACATCGATATCTATGCAGTAACTGAGACCTGGTTCAAGGCTCCAGAGAGCACCCCTGCAATACCAGGCTACAACTTTTACCACACTTTTCAGCCACCAAACCAAGACCGAAACAGTAAAGGTGGAGCAGTGTCCATATTCACCAAGGATATTCACACCTCCAGGCTAGTTGCCCAACACAATGCATCTGAAATTCTCCAAGTGCAACTAACACTAGGTAAGACTGCAATCCAAATGGTAGCTTGCTACAGATCCCCCACCATGCCCCAAGATTCTCACTACACCTTTCTAAACATACTGGAAAATATTAAGATACAACCAAACACCCTAATACTGGGTGATTTCAACTACCCTGCCATTAACTGGGAAAACTACTCTGGTACCAACACCTTTTCCCAATGGTTCCTAGAATTCATAAATTCCAATGCCCTGGATCAACTAATCCATTGTCCCACCAGGGGCTCCAATATCCTAGACCTGGTCATTACCAACATGGGAGATAGATGCTCCACACCATTGTCCAGGTCTGACCATAGGCAAATCACCCTTGACATCCACATCCCACCCCCCCCCAGTAAGGAAACCTCCGTAAAAAACTTCTCCAAACCCAACTTCATGCTACTCAAAAGTCTGAAGTGACAAACTTCATGACACCCATTCAGACGGGAGCTGAAAGTTTGACTGCTGAATCCTACACTAAGGCACTGTACGAGCACATCCACTCATGCATGAATCGTGCCATCCCAAATAAAACCAAGATACTCTCCTCCAAAAAAAGGAAGCCAATCCGGTGGTCCCCTGCCATAAACAAACTATACAACAGAAGAAGGAAACTGTTGCAGAAAAGAGGAAAATCCCAGGATGCAAAAAACTCCCTTACCAGCCTTAGTAAGAAGCTGAGATCCCTCATAAAATCCTCCAAAGCTAGTTACGAAAATAAAATTGCCAAAGATTCCAAAGACAACCACATGGCATTCTATAGTTATGTCAAGCATCTAAATGGCAATGCTCAGATATGCTCTGAGCTGCAACAGAATGGCATTAAATATACTGATCCCAAGGATATTGCCAATGTCCTGGCAGATCAATTTAGTGCCAACTTCACCCCACTCTCACCCCCTAAAGGGCCCATCTCAATACAAAACGATTGCCAAATTCCGGTAATCACAGCCACACAGGTAGAAACCACACTCTCCAAAGCTAAGAATACAGCATCCATGGGACCAGATGACATCCCAGGCTGTGTACTACATGAACTACAAAATGAACTGGCACCTCGCCTAAATGTCATGTTTAATCATAACCTCACCTCAGGCTTTGTGCCCACTGAGTGGCACACAGCTACAGTTATCCCACTCCACAAGGGGGGAATCCACAGTGGATCCTGGGAACTACCATCCTATCAATCTGACGAGCCTGATCTCTAAGAGCATGGAATGCATTATCATGGAACTTATAAACCAAGACAACAGGAACCTTCAAGTACTGGACCCCACCCAGTTTGGGTTCGTGAAGGGCCGATCTTGTCTCCTGAACCTGATTGACTTCTTCGAATCAGTCTCCAGAGTTGTGTACAAGGGTAAGGTGGTCCACACAGCCTATTTGGAACTTGCCAAGGCCTTTGACACCATCCCCCACTCTGGAATCATAGATAAACTTACTAAGCTGGGCATAAATCCCTACGTTAGTCGATATGTTGCCAACTGGCTGACAGATGGAACCCAGACTGTAAAAGTAGCAGACTCCAAATCCAGCTCCAGACAAGTGACAAGTGGAGTACCTCAGGGTTCAGTCATGGGACCGCTCTTGTTTGACATCTACTTCTATGAAGTACAGGCCAACACTAAGGGACTCTGGCTAACAAAGTTCGCAGATGACTGCAAACTGGGAGCCATTATTGAATTCCCAAATGATGTGGATATTCTGCAAAAGGGCCTTACAGAAACAGATGCGTGGTGCCAGAGCCATGGGCTCAAGCTTAATGCAAAGAAATGCATAGTTATCCCCTTTGGGGAAAAAAAATGTACCCATAAATTACCACATTGGTGGCAGTACACTAAACACTGAAAGTGTGATGAAAGACTTAGGGACACAGGTGGACAGTGGTCTCACCTTCAATAACCACATTGCCACAACAGTCAGAAAATCCTTCTGTGTGGCACACCTCATCATTAAGGGCTTTTCATCCAGAAAAAAGGAGGTCATTGTCCCACTGTACTCATCCCTCATTAGACCCATTATAGAGTACAATGCCCAGTTTGGTATGTACCTCACAAGACATCTGCAACAGCTGGAAAGGCAGCAGAAATACCTCACTAAAAGAATCACAGGCCTAAAGCAGATGCCCTGTGCTGACTGTTTAAAAAAACTCCAGCTATTCTCTGTGGAATATCGTTTACTCAGAGGCGATCTCTGCTTAACATACAAGGCCATGTCAAACCCTGAACTGTTGGATATGCTCCACTTAAAGAAATCCAAATCCCTCAGAGCCACATGCTCCAGGGATCTAAACCTTGTCATCACAATGAACAAAACATGCTGGAGGGATAGGTTCCTGACCCAGAGACTCCCCATTCTCTGGAATAGACTGCCCATACATGTCAAGCAGAGCACCTCCTTGGCCCTCTTCAAACGGAACCTTAATGACTGGATGGGAGATAGGAAACTCACCCCGGGGATCACGTCAGTCACCCTGTTAGACAGGGGGTCCAGGGAAGTAAATATTGTGGGAAGAAATATCCAGGGAATTGTTATGGCTAGGCTTGTATAGACCCTAGGGCCGATAGCCTAGTACCAACCTATGAACACACTCACACACACACACACACACACACACACACACACACACACACACACACACACACACACACACACACACACACCTGGGACAGGCTGACACAGGTTTACTAGCTATGTCCCCTTCTGACCAGACTATAAGGTAGTTCCAACTGCCACCAGCAACCCTTATCAGCTACTTATAAGGCCCTTAACTAAAAGTGTCCAATCCTACTATGTAATGTTACTATTAATCCAAATGACAGTCTGACCAAGAGCAAGGCTATTTAGGAATGGCCTGTACAGTGTTGCCATATAGATATAAAAGTACTCTAAGAGCTTAAGTATGTCTCACAAATATCAGCCACAAAGATAGGTTTATATTTTATAGTAATAACAGAACAAGGCAATACTCAGTAAGTAATCAGTTACATTAGTGTTCAGAATCACAGGAAATATTTAAAACAACATTACAGGGCAGTCTCAAATAAATAAAGAAAACATCTTGGCTACACTTTACTACATTTTTGTCTGAATCTAAAAGAGTTACTATTGCCCTATAAACTTACTTAACAGCAAGGCAAGTGCAGAAAGTGATGATGAGTGGATGTTTCCTGATCTTGGATGACATCACTTTTTGTCATCTAACTTTAGTTCCCAAGCTAAACCCCCTTTGTCAGAAACTAACAGAATTTAACATCTCTGTGTGAAAAATACATATCTCTCATGTGTTTGAAGACCCTGTAAATCATAAAGCAGTAAAACACTTCTGCATCTCAAACCTAGTAATTACTTCTCTTCCAAGACAATACAAAAACTTCTAGCTCTAGACATTGTGTCTGCTACTGAACTGAAACTGAGAACTTTTATAGCACACACATAAAACAATTTAATTTCAACTTATTTTCTTAAAGTTTTGCAAGTAAACTCTCTATGTTCTAGTTTCTACTGTTGTTAAAATGTATACATTTACACAATTCAATAGTTTATATACATTTCTTTTCTAAGCCAGCAGGGCATGGTGTGGTTAAATTTTAGTTCAGTTCTTTACACTTTTACACACATTTCTGTATGAATCATATCAATATTCACAGATGACATACAATTATTTTCAAAATTCCAAGTAGCTGGCCTGGCAGTATTTCCTTTTGTGACATTTTTCCCCCCTGAAAACTCAAGCTAGTTTTTCAAGTGACCCTTGAGAAGCATTGCTTGAGAGGGTTGGCTACACCCCATTCCCTGTCTTGAGAGCCCATCTGCGTTGATATTGCTAACCCCACTGCAGTGCTGCACTCTCTTATCATATACCTGCAACTCTAGGCTCTACCTTAGTAACTTGGCATTTTGCTGGCTGGCTCAATATAGCCATGTTAAGGGATTGTGGTCTGTAACTTCAGTGAATTTCCTTCTATACAGATAAGGCTGAAGTGTCTGCAGTGCCCACACTATAGCTAAGTATTCCTTTTCTACAGCTGCATAGTATTCCTCCCTGGGTTGGAGCCTATGACTGAGATATACGGCTGAGTGCTCTTCTGCCTCTGAAGAAACCTGGCTGAGTACAGCCTCCACCCCATGGTTTGAAGCATCCATCTGCACAACAAATTCTTTGCTGTAATTTGAAGCTCCTTTAAGCTTCTGGAATGCCTGCTCACATGCTGTGGTCCACACTACCTTATCTGGCGTGTTTTTCCTAGTCAGGTCTGTGAGGGGAGCAGCTATGGTAGTATAATTGAGGGCAAATTTTCTGTAGTACCCTGCTGTTCCTAGGAATGCCCTCACCTGCTTTTTGGTAACAGGGGCAGGCCATGCCTGAATGGCTTCCACTTTGGCAGGTTCTGGCCTGATCTTACCACTTCCCACTCTATGTCCTAGGGAGGAGACCTCTGCCATACCCACCTGAAATTTGCTGGGATTAATGGTTAACTCTCTCCTCTGTAGTCTGCCCAGCACCTCTCTGACATGCTGAAGGTGATCATGCCAGGAATGGCTGTAGGTGGCAGTGTCATCCAGGTAAGCAAGGGCAAAATCTCCTGCTCCTGCTAGGATATGATCTTCCAGCCTCTGGAAAGTCACTGGGGCATTTTTCCTCCCAAAGGGCATCTTCATGAACTCATACAAGCCAAAAGGAGTCACAAAGGCTGACCTCTCTCTAGCACTGGGAGTCAAAGGCACCTGCCAGTAACCCATGGTAAGATCAGTGGTGGTAAGATACTTGGCCCCACCCAGCTGCTCTAGGGTTTCATCTGTCCTAGTAATGGGGTAAGCATCTGACTCTGTGTGACTATTTAATTTCCTGTATTCCACATAGAACCTGGTGCTGCCATTCTTTTTTGGAACCAGCACCACCGTAGAGGCCCAAGGATTGCTGGACTCCTGGATTACCCCTAGTTCCAACATTTCCTGTATCTCCTCCCTCAGAGTCTGTTTGACTCTTTCAGGCACCCTATAAGGGGCTTGCTTAATAGGCCTTTAGGGTCCTGTATCCAATTGGTGCTGCACCAGGTGGATGCACCCTGGTTTCACAGTGAACATGTCCCCAAACTACTGTAACACTGCTCGAATTTCTCAAACCTGGGTAGGGGATAGCTGCTAGGACATTGCTACCCCTTCAACTGAGGTGTCAGTCCAAGTCTCACGGAGGAGATCAGTCACCAGATCCTCTCAGATTCCTGCCATCCACTGCAAATACTCAGCACAAGGCCCTCCTTATCATGGTAATGTTTCATCATGTTAACATGGTACAGTTTATGCCCCTGCCTCTAGCCTAGCAGTTCTACCATGTAGTTAACATCACTGACCTTCCTTACCATTTTGTAGGGTCCCTGAAAAGCTGCCTGCAGTTTGTTGTGTCTGACAGGAATGAGAACCATTACCTGCTGCCTTACAGCATACTGTCTGACTCGAGCATTCCTGTTATACCAGACCTTTTTCTGCTGTTGGGTTTCTGCCAGATTCTCTTGGGCCAAGCCAATGAGTTCCTAAGCCTTGTTCTGAGGTTTAGGACATATGCCACAACAGACTCCTTGTGGGATTCACACTCTCCCTCCCACATCTCTTGAATCAAATCTAGAGGTCCCCTCACCCTATACCCATACAACAACTCAAAGGTGAAAAACCTGTGGATTCCTGGGGAACCTCTCTGTAAGCAAACAGATGGGGCAAATATTTGCCCCACTCCCTCTTGAACTGGTCTGCAAATGCCAGTAGCATCATCTTGAATGTAGAGTTTAACCTGTCAACATGACCATTAGTCTGAGGATGGTAGGGGGGGGGGGTAGTCTTTAGGTGCTTCACCCCACAATGCTTCCACAGACAAGCCAGCAGGTCTGATGTGAAATTGGCACCTCTGTCAGTCAGTAATTCTTTTGGGAAACATACCATGCTGAAAATCTCTAACAAAGCATTTGCCACCTTGTCTGCTTCAATGGAGGATGGGGACACCACTTCAGGGTATCTGGTAGCATAATCTACTACCACTAGGATATACATTTCCCTGTTGAGCTTGGGGTAATTAGAGGCCCAACAGTATTCATAGCTACCCTCTGAAATGGCTCCTTAATCACAGACAGAGGCATCAAAGGAGCTTTCACCTTGTCTCTTGCCTTGCCTATCTTTTGGCACTGCTCACAGGTCCTGCATTACCCTGTTACATCTCTGGAAATCCCAGGCCAATAAATGTTCTGCATAGTATGTCTCTTTGTATGCTTTATGCCCATATGACCTGCAAAGGGAATATCATGGGCTATAGCTAGAAGTGTCAGATGGTAGGCTCTGGGCACTACCAGCTGCTGTATTCTCTCACCTTCTAGCCCTCCCTCAGGGGTCCACACTCTATACAGTAACCCTTTGTCCCAGTATACAGATTCCCCCTTTCCTTGAAAATCCTGTGTCTCACTAACTACCTCCCTCAGATTTTGTAATGTAGGATCTGAGAGCTGTCCCTGTCTCGACTCTCTCTTTGTAACCCTTCCCAGCGCCCCTTCCACAGGAAGTCTGGTATCCTCCGACATCGGCGCCTCATGGTCGGCATGGGTATTACTAATTACCTCTGCTCTTGAAGTCACTCTGTCCAAGAGAACATCAGAACCCACACGCAGCTGTGGCTAACCTTCAGTCTTGATGCTACAGGGTAGCTCCCTCCCTAAAGTAACCACTTTACCAGTCCTGGCTACAAGTGTGCAGTCTCTCTGGATCCCCCCAGGCTACCAGACCCAAATGCTTGTCTCCAAACCTGACTGCATGTAACTGCATGCACACAAGGTCCTGCATTATCAAAGTCATTCCCTAACAGGACACCTGCTGGGATATCCTCAAACACACCTACTTGCTGGCTTCCTTTTCCACCATCCCAGCCAAGGTGAACCCTAGCCAAAGGTATATGAAATGGGGTCCCTCCTAAAGGTGTGATTGGAGTAGACTGTCCATGCAAGCAGTATGCCTCTTTAACCATTGCAGGCCTCATAGTCATTAGGCCAGAGGCTGTATCTCTCTTAGCAGTGGCCTTTTTCCCATCCACTAAGATAGGATATAACCTCTTTTGGTAGTGTAGTAGCCTTGTTGTCTCGAGACAACTTACTGCTGGCATTTTGTCATTCCCACTTACTGGCTCTCCCACCTTTTTGTTCACCACTGTATTTCCATGGACATCTATGTGCTACATCACCCCACTGGTCACATTTAAAACATTTAACCATTGGTCCTAGATGTGTACCTGGACTAGTGGTGTCCCCTGCTACTGTTGGACTCTGTTGGAGCAGTCTGGGCTACCCACCATGAGTTCCCTTAGATGTTTGAGCAGCATTGGGTATCCCTTTCCTGTGCAGTGATGCCCTGCTTGCTAGGTATATGTCTCCCTTCTTCCCCAGCTCATCTGCAGTATTGCATTGTCTATCAGCTAACCAGATTCTCATGTCCTCAGGAAAAGTGCTAAGGGCTTGTTCCCTCACCAAAAAGTCTGCCAGCCCTTCTGCCTTGTGTCTATGCTCACAAAACTTTTTCCTATAAGCTTCCGGTGTTAACTTAAAACATTCTAACAAACAATTTTTGACTGTATTATAATTTAAGCAGTCAGTATCAGATAATTTAGAAATAGCAGTTATAGCTTTACCATGGTGGAGTAAGGGGGTCAGGAACCATACCCAGAGCCCTTGGTCAACATTATACTGTTTACATACTCTTTCAAACATATGAATGAAACTATCAAAATTACCCCTTCTGTAAATTGTAGAAGAAATGTACTGACCTGTGTTATTCTGGGGTCCAATTACTCTCTTTCCCATTGCCTCCATGACCCTGGTGAAGAGTCAGCATCTTCTTCTCATGTTGCCCCTGCCTTGCATTCTCCTCAGCCTCCGGATGTCTCACTGTCTCTTTTGCTTCTATTTGCAAACATTTGGTCTCCAGACGGATTTTTAAGTCCTCTGTGGAAAGGTTAAATTGTCCATTTTCTGAGAGTTGTACATCTCCAAGGCCAACTTGGTTGTATTCCTGATTGCTGTTCTGAGATGCAGCTGCACCCAAGGCTACAAACATTTCTGCCTTAGGTTGGCATGCACCAGTCCTTTAGCCTGCTACATCTCAACCAACTGGCTCCTTGTCAGCTTGCTGTACTCCTCTGCTGACATGCTTGCCTGTTCTCTCGGACTAGCTAAGCTAACAAAAAAAATAAAACAGTTATGATATGAAACTCTGAATGTTCACTGTGTGGCTGATTGAGAGTACAAATACCTTCCTTAGTGACCACTGTTTACAGGATACAGGAATTCAATATCCACACCACTACAAGTCAATTAATATGTGGTGTGGCTATCCCACCACTGCCAACCAATAAATATGTTACAACCCTGCACTGGCCCAGTAATCAAGGAGCCTGAATCCTCACCACTGGCAACAGTTGGAGACGTAGTACACATACAGTAAAGTGCAATTCAAGATCACAGTCTGGGGATGGTTTCTCCCTGTTTCTTCAGATCTCCAATAAGACTCCCCACTGGCACAGCTATAGGGCTGAGATCTCAGCTGAGTAGCCAAGCCAAAACATCCAGCACCCTCTCTGTCCAACCACTGCTTCATGTCCCTGCCCAAGTAGTTCACACACACACACACACACACACACACACACACACACACACACACACACACACACACACACACACACACACACACACTTTGAGGTTTGAATTACATACACACACACACACACACACATGGGAAAGGCTGGCACATATTTACTAGCTAGTCTCCCTTCTGCCCAGACTATAAGGTAGTTGCAACTGCCACCAGCCACCCTTATCTGCTACTACAAGGCCCTTAACAAAGGGTGCCCATTCCTACTGTGTAATGTTACTATTAATCCGAATGGTAGTCTGACCAAGAGCAAGGCAATTTAGGAGTGGCCTGTACAGTGTTATCATATAGATATACAAGTACTCTAAGAGCTTAAATATCTCTCACAAATATCAGCCACAAAGTAGGTTTAAATATATTTAATAATAAAAGAACAAGACAATACTCAGTAGGTAATCTGTTACATCAGAGTTCAAAATCACAGGAAATATTTAAAACAACATTACAGGACAGTCTCAAATAAATAAAGAAAACATCTAAGCTACACTTCACTATATTCCTATCTGAATCTGAAAGAGTTACTATGCCCTAAAAACTTACTTTACAGCAAGGCAAATGTAAAAGGTGATGAGTGGATGTTTCCTGGTCAAAGACAAAATACAAAATTCTCTCTCTCTCTGTCTCTATCTGTCTCTCTCTCTCTCTCTCTGTCTCTCACTTCTTAAATTATTATCGAATATTACTGCTTGGATGGCATCACTTTTTGTCACCTGACTAATTCCCAAGCTAAATCCCCTTTGTCAGAAAATAGCAGAATTTAACGTCTCTGTTTGAAAAAATGCACATCTCTCAGATGTTTGAAGGCCATATAAGTCATAAAACACTTCTGCATCTCAAACCTAGTAATTACTTCTCTTCCAAGACAATACAAAAGCTTCTAGCTCTAGACATTGTGGCTGCTACTGAACTGAAACGGAGGGATAACTTTTATAGCACAATCATAAAACAATTTAATTTCAACTTATTTTCTTGATATTTTGCAAGTTAACCCTCTGTGTTCTGTTTCTACTGTTAAAACATATACATTTATACAATTACAACAGTTTATATACATTTCTATTCTAAGCCAGCAGGACATGCTGTGGTTGCATTTTAGTTCAGTACTTTAGAAACACTTCTGTATGAATCATATCAATAGTCAGAAATGACATAGAATTAGTTACAAAATTCCAGGTTGCTGGGCTGGCAGTATTTCCTTTTGTGACACCGCAAGCCCAAGCTGTTCAGTGTAGAAGGACATTATGCGGTGTTGGGTGAAATGGGTCTCTAGTACAGTGTAGTAATGACCAGTAGGGCATAATGTGGGCAACAACAGGCCAGTGGGACATGGTGCAGTTCACTATACTTGCAATATGGGGTGAGACTCCAGAGGGAACTGTATGGAAAAGGACATAGTCAGGATTTTAAAAGAAATCCGAGAACTGATTAGCTGTACTGCACTTGCATAGACTTTAGTCACTGTTGTTACATATTATGTGTAGATATATAAGGCTATAATGGAATTTGGTCACTGCTGTTACATATTATGTGTAGACATATAATGCTATAGTGGTATCATACTGTCACATGGTTGTCCAGCTCTGTTTTTTGGGAAAGATCCTTTCTATGTGTAGTGGCCATATGTTCACTCTGCCTGCATGAGTTTTTCCTGAGTGCACAGTTTTCTTCCCGCATCCCAAACATAGGTGACTGGCTTGTCTGTGTGTGTGTTTGTCTGTCCATCCTGTGACAGACTAACAAGCTGGATTGTCTGTGTGTGTTTGTCTGTCCATCCTGTGACAGACTAACAAGCTGTCCAGTATTAGTTTCCCTGCTTTGTCCTACTGAGTACAAAAGCTCCTCAGAAACTCTAACATGGAAAAAGTGAGTCTTGGAGAATGAATGAACGAAGAAGCAGGAGCAGTCTTACTGTGAGTTTTCAGTGTGTGCTGTGCCAGTTTCTACTTCTGCTTTGGACTAGAGAAGTGACCCCATACCATGACTTGAAAGCTAGGATAAGAACATTAGCATACTGAGAAGGCTTGATTACTTACATTTGTACCAGCAGCTGCTATTGTACATTGCTTTCAGGTGTAGGGTAGTACCTTGCCTCATAAATGAATTTTCTTGAAATTTGTTCCAAAGTGTGCAATCATGGTGAGGGAGGCAATCTCCATTGCACTCCTGTGCCTCCAGTGTAACTATGATTGTGTAGTTGTGTGAACTCAGAATGGTTATATTTGGAAGTGAGGGGACAGAGGTTCTCACATGGGGAGTACAGGTGGGCTTGTTCTACCTGTAGACGCAATTGTGTTTTCTTTATATTTTGTAACATTCTTTTATTTTCTACCATTTATTTGACTTGGTGATTTGCTTTTTTGTTTGGCGATCATGCACTTTTTAGCATTTTAAGGACTGACATTTATTAGAAGAACTTTGTGTGTATCATGTGTGCACAAACCTATACTTGTGTGTAACATATTGGTTATACTATAGTAGTCTGTGTGTTTTTACATGCCACTTGTACTACTATTAAAGTGTAACTGCCCTATATTTTTTTTCACTAATTTGCATTGACTTTTTGTATTTCCTGTGTGTTTTTAAATGCTTATAGTTGTAATAAGGTGTACTGTATTCCAGTAAGCCACACATGCTTGGGCAGTATGCATTATTGACTTCACTTGGTTTTGTAACAAAAAAAGTGGACAACATGTTGGGTATCTGTATGCAATTTGTACCTGTGATCATGATTGCCTACTCTGTACTGCTTAAAACCTAGTAACACCTAAAAGAAATCCATGGTGCTGCTTAGTTTGTGCTAATTGTTAAGGGTAGTGGGCAGATCCACAGATGACCCCTTTCAGACACAATCTAGGCATAATTACACAAGATAGCAAATGTAATAAAAATAACATTATCCTACACTTGGAATAATGGAGTTGCCTGCTTTTCAGTGTACATTTCTCATAATGTGTTTGATCTTTTAGTAAAGGAGGAGCTGTACAAAACTGAGAGAAGTAGATCTAGAGAGTAAAGTTAGTACAGGAGTTGGGGGGGGGGTTTGGATAGAAGTTTCGGGCATACCTCTCGGCTATACAGATTTTCGCAGCATGCCCAGATTTTTGCCTCATAATTTTGGTCCATTTTTTACAAAGTTGTGGTTTTCTAGGAAATTATTGACAAATCATTGAAGATTGAAGTCAGAAAATGACAAGTCATTTGAGTTTCAGACTTCATACCCTTCATAATAATCATACTAATGCAAAACCTGTTATTCTATCAATTTTCTAAGTTTGTAAGACCACTATATAAAAATTGTCCCTATTTTTGCCCCCCATTATTTATGGGTTTGTCCACATTTCTTGCTCTAAGGGGTTGGGAGGTATGGTTGCGGGTGGTATGTGATGAGTAGGCTGTTTTGTTGCTACATTGTTTTTCATTGCTTAAGAGAAAATGTATATGTACTGTCTGAGTCAGTGCATTATGGTTTATACAACTCCAGGTCTCATAAATCTATATTTTTGTGTTCCTTGGCTTGTTGTGAACAGCAGATTTTACCCTCTCAATGGCAGATACAAGGTGGGTGCCTTTTTGCCTTTAAGATGCAATATCCTCATCTTTTATTTGAATATAGCAGTTCAGATGCCTTGTGTCAGTGAAACAGTTGAGAAGATAAAGGAAGAGCAGGCTGCCTTTACTTAGAAGTGACAGCAAAGTGTTTTCAGTATGCTATTAGGCTTTGTCACAATGTCCTTAACACACTGTGTTTAAGGAACTGAAGCAGTTTTCTTTGCGTTAGTACACTGCAAACTTGGTAGGAATCCAGGCTGTATGTAAACTGCCTAACTCTGCAAAAGTCTAGATTTTATATAAGTAGCCTAAAACTGAAAACAGTTTGAGTCTGTGCGAATTTTCTCAGACTTGGCCAGTGTAAGAGGGTTCATGTCACTTGAGAACATTCTGCAACGGTTGCTGCAGCAGCAAAGAAAGACACAAATAATGTGTCTGCAGGGAAGCACTGTCCTTGGGAGATGATTCACTGTCTAGCAGTGATTTTGTTTGCTGTTTTTATGTCAGGAGTCTAGCCTGCTGTGACAGATCCACCTAAGTGAGAACAGAAACTGTGTGGGTGCGTATCACAAATAACAAAGCTTGTCTTGCATTGCGTACCGTTTACAGAAGGTTAGTCTGAAGTGGGTAGTTAAGTTTTGCTTGTTTCACTGCTAACATTCATTTAGAATGCTAGTTGAGTGAAAGAGTTTGAAATGGATTGGTCAAATTGTTTGCAACACAAGTAGTAAAGTCAGTCATTTAATGTCTTTTAGGTTAAGTTGCTTGTTTGGTGCCAGGATCTGTGGTGTTACATGGGCCCTAAGATCCCTTAAACCAGGCAAGAATAGTATAGTATAGTAGAATAATGCTCTACTCATAGTTCCATGCAGAGAGGCATGATGGAACTTGCCATGCTAGCATGAAAGGCAGGAAAGACCCTAGGCTTCATTAATATTTTGCTTTCATTAAGATTGGTGTCTGGATACCAAAACCTGAATTTGAGGATCCAGTATTTGTCACTGCGTGATGAGCTGGTAGGTAAGACTTCTTGATTAACCAGAGATTGCTTCCACATTCTGGTTAAAGCCTTTGCTGCCCCTAGTAATATCTTTTGGCTTTTCCCGGTTAGGGGTCGCCACAGCAGAACTCCGGTCCGCTAATGGTTGGCAGTGGATTTTTATGGTGCCGAGTTGCCAGCCTGACGCCCAACCTTCAAAGAAGGCACACCCATTCATGCACGTACCTACTTGCATGTCTTTTTAACGTCACTCAACCGCGGGGCGGACGTGCAGACTCCACACAGAAGGCGCTCGGGCCGAGAATCGAACCGGAGAACCTCTTGCTGTGAGGCGACAATGCTAACCACTGCACCACCTTTGCTGCCCTTATAGTGCCTTTTTTTAGGCAGTCTGTTCATACTGGTCATTCCTACATAGCAAATGCAAACCAAATTTGGACAACATCATGGTGGCACTACTCAGTGCTAGGAGTCTAAATAGAAAAATGCCAGAATTTGAAGCCTTCCAGCAAATGGAATGCATTCAAGTCTGTATAGTTCAACCTAGTTTTGGGGCAATGGTAGCACTCCCCCTAAAGAAGGGTTTAACACATATTGTGCATTCAGACCCTGGGTAACTGTGGAGGAGTCTCTCTCTTTTCCAGAAACACCATCACCCAATGTCAAATTGTCCACAACCCCAATTTGGAGATCAACATTGGCATTAATAAATCCAAGTATTACTTCAGTACTTGCCACAGATCCCCATCAGTGCCCCACAAAGATCATGGACATTGCCTTTAACTCCATTGAGGCTTTAAATATAAAACCAAATTCCTTCTTGTTAAAGGACTGCAATTACTCAGCCTTTGCCTGGCACACTTACACTTTAAAAATGGATATACTGAGCATTTACTAGTCTTTACTATCAATGCACTGCAGCAGATTGTAAAGTTAGCCACTAGAGTGTCTAATATCTTTTGATCTGGTCCTTGGCAACCTAGCCTCTGCCTGTACCCCACAACATATCCCCCAGTCTGTAGCTAAATCAGATAACAAATCAGCTCTTTTCTCTGTCAGGCTTAATGGTGCCATCCCACCAGCAAATGAAACCATCTTTTGGGATTTCTGCAGAGCAAGCCACTTCTACTTGTAGAAGGTCTAGGAAAAATTCCCAACAATCCCCTGTAATGGACCCAGCTGAGAGGTCTGCCACATTCACTTCCAGTTTTTCCAGTGTCTAAACAGTTGTGTGGAGTCTGCACCTGTTTTCCCTAAATATAATAGCAAATCCGGGTATAAATCTTTAGGGTGGAACTCTGTTAATAAACTGTGTGACAAAAGAAGGAAATTTAATGAAAAGTTGAAAGAAATGCCCACCCCACCCCCTACTTCAAGACCCCACTGAAACATGCCAGCAAGGAACTTAAGGTCAGTATTAGAGAATGTAAAGCAGAGTATGAACTTAAGGTCTCTTTATATAACAAAGAAAACTACATTTCCTCCTTTAGTTATGTCGGCAAACTGACGAAGCAGTAATGTTCCAAGGTGTGCTGCATTTATCCACAATAACACACATTTCTACCCTCAAGTGATATTGCCAATATATTGGCAGACAAATTTAGTGCTAACTTTTACCATACCTATTCATATTAAGACCACTGTCCCTGAAAATGTTTTTTCCCAGGTAATCACCTTTAAACAAGTCATAGAATCCTTTTTTAAAGGCTAAAAATAATGAAGGGGAGGGATACCTACTGTACTGAGTGAGGCTGCTCCGTGCTGAAGGTCGCATATACAAGTCTTGCTATTTTAAAATGTAAACAGTTTTTTTTTTCTTTTTAAATAATTGTATTGTGTTAAAATATAGTAATGCGCTCTTCTGTGTGTGGGTAATGCTCTTTTAGCCACACCTAAACGTGAATTTTTGCTTAACAAGTCATATATGACTGCATGTCTGCCACTGTATGTCTGAAGAGAGGGATTGACCAAAGGCCACCTACATGTATGTCCTTTCAGGCACTTCTAGTCTCTAAATAAAATATCCTGCATGACAGAGTATGTCTTCTAATGTACTGTGTAGAATTGTTTGCATGTGCAAAAGTATGTTGTCCCTAGGAGATATAGCAAATATTTGTTGGCTGATAATGGAGTTGTGTATTCATGCATTCACAGGTTCCACTGGTGTAGTGTCACACAAAGCAGAACAATCTAGCCTTGAGGTCAGCAGGTAATCTGTGGCTGACTGCAGTGACAATATTCAGGTACATGGTCTGATGACAAAGTGGAACAGTCTGAAACACTACAGGGAGGGGGTCACTCATGAAACACTACAGGGAGGGGGTCACTCATTAATCACCATCAGAGAAGCTCTCAAAGAGATACTGCTTGGGCATACAGCCTCACAGAGCATGACAGAATTCTGTACCCAAGATTCCCACATGAACTCCACTTGTGTCTCGAGCTCACACATCATTTGGCATGCATACTGCATGCGTTGCGGGGTGTGGTGCTTCTATAACTACAGGACTGTCCCTGATATGGCTGTGACACTTTGTGTTAACCAGTGGCTATGCAGTTAATGATATAGGCTCATACTGCTGCTAACTTACAGCATTAAAGAGATGGTGAATGTGCTCCATAGCTTGTAGGAGGACGTGCATCAATTACACAGTGACTTACAGTATAGGGTCAGGTTGCTGGGGGAAACTGCTGTTTTATAGCTGCATCTGTGAAACTTATTGTGACTGACATCTGGTCTGCCTTACCAGATCATAGAGGGTTTGGATGCGAGGTGGTTGGGGACAAGCAATCTTACATTTAGAGTACACAGCTAGTTGGTGAGACAGCATCATTGTCCTCTGCAGGCACATTGTTTGCCACCCCTCATAGTAATGGTGTTGTTCAGGTTGACAAATGGGAAGCCTCTTCAGGGTGTATTCATGCATTCCTATAGTTATAACTGTTTTTTTTCCTTTCAGATACTAGATTCAGTACTGACACTATAAGTTGGCTCATGAACACATGCAATGCTTACTTAATGGCAGCCTTACCCTGATATAGGAAGATGCAATTATTGACTCCACACAACATCCTAGAATACATGGCCACTGTATTTACCTCCTGTGACCTCATTACTGTGTCTCTCTCCCACTTGTGCAAGCCATGATGTCAGTACATGTGCTGCCCTGCATAGCCTGGTTGAGAGAACTTGTGCATAATTTTTATTCTGTTTTGTCTGTGTCATTGCTTTACTTGTAGACCAGATGCTGTCTCTTTACCAGTGTTGCAATGTATTACAATCTCCTCTGCCTTGGCTAAGGTTCTAATGTTGCATGTTCCTCCCATGACTTTCCACCCGACTGTTCCAATCTGTTGCTGTGACCTGTATGGCAGGCCCTGCAATGATATTCACCTTCTGCTCCATTTGTTTGCAACAGTATCTTGTTGTGGAGCCTGACACATGCAACAAATATTTTGCTGCATATGTCGAGACTATATTGCAGTACTCTTTGTTGAGATGGGCTAAACAATATAATCATCCATTTAATAGCCTGCTGTACTATTGCATGCTTCTGCATGTATAAAACATTGCATATTGAAGTCCTCAGTAAAGCTTCTAGGGCATATCCAGTATCTTTTACAATTCACAGCAGGCAAGAGATTTTATGTGACCTGCTCCTGGCATGCATGGTACCTGTGTGTATAGGCCTGTATGTCACTGTGGGAACTTTCCTCCCAGGATTTGTTGGCATAGAACAGATGTATACCAAATGTGTGGATTATGTAAACTGGCTCAGTGGCACATAGACACATTATAACTAATGTCCTGGGTATTAGACCACCTGTCAGTTCATGGAGTAGAAGCCCTTCCTGTTTATGTATCATAGGACGTCTGGGCCAGGTGGGGCTTTGACCGTGGGATGGGTGCAGTTTGAGTTCCAGGACTTTTGGGAAATGGACTTTTTCATTGAAGGCCTTAATGGTGCTGATTCTGTCCAAGGCTGCCCTGAGGAACTAGATACACTTCTCCACATGTTGCCTTTGCTGTAGTGTAATGTCAAGGTACTGATTTAGAATAAACAAGGCTGATGCCTGCCGTATCCCTAATGTATCCCCTAGAGGTCTCTAGAAAGTCTAGGTAGTGAAGATAGTCATGTATATTTTCCATTATATTTTTAGAGCAACATAGTTTGACCAAGTCCCCTGAGATGTCCATGTCTACTTGGAAACTGTTCACAGTCTGGTGGTAGTACATCAGGCTTTCTGTTACCTTTTCCTGTGGTGCAAGTTATCACAAAAGAGGATACTGACAGCCCAGCTATCTGGAATTTTGTAACTGGCTGTGTGTCATTTATGAATGTCAGCATGCTCATGCAAGATGTTTGCGTTACAGATGTATTAAAACTGTATGTCATATTGAGCAGATGTGTGCTGAAGATTGTAAAGTACTGAGCCGAAATATATATGCATTATTATAACTGTTTAAATGTATATATTTTAACAGGGGAGACTGAAACACAGGAGATTAACTTGCAAGACTTCAGAAGAATAGTTGAAATTAAGTTACTTTATGGCTGGGCAATAAGCAAAAAAGATGTTATCTTTCAGTTTCAGTGCAACAGGAGAGAAAATGTCTAGAACTAGAAGTTTTGTTGCATTGTCCAAATGTGGAGGAATGTAAATTTATTTTACGACTTCTACCATTTGCCAAAAGATCTGAGGTCTATGTATTTTCACAGGTAGGTGCTAAATGCTAGCAGCTGCAGTGGACGTTTTCACCTGGGATAGTCAGATGACAAGAAATGATGTCATGCTGCAAGCTATCCCAGTAGTAATATTTGGGATATGAATTTAAGAACTCTCAGAGAGAGACTGAGCATTTTGTATTTTGTCTTTGACCTGATAAGAACATCCACTCACCACATCTGCCTGCTTGTTGCTCTGTAGGAAAGTTTTACCAGGGTACAGTAATTTCTTTTAGATACAGTCAGGAATATAGTGAAGTGGTAGTTTATATGTTTTCTTTATTTATTTGAGATTGTCCTGCAGTGTTGTTTTAAATATTTCCTGTGATTTTGAACTCTGATATAACTGTGAATATGTACTGATTATTTTCTTGTTCTTAAACCTTTCATTGTGGCTATTTATCAGACATATTTAAGTTCTGAGAGTACTTGCATATTTATTTGGTAACACTGTAGGCCACTCCTAATAGCCTTGCTCTTGGTCAAACTACCATTTGTATTGAGTAACATTGCACAGTAAGATTGGACACTCTTTGTTAAGGGCCTTAAGTAGCTGATAAGGAGTGGCTGGTGGAAGTAAAAACTACCTTATAGTCTGGGCAGAAGGGGGCATAACTAGTAAACCTGTGCCAGCCTTTCCCAGGTATGTGTAGAAATCAAATTTCAGTGTGTGTGTGTGTGTGTGTGTGTGTGTGTGTTTGTGTGTGTCAAGTCAGCTACTTGGGCAGGGACACAAGCACTGGTTGGACAGAGAGGGTGTTGGAGGTCTTGGCTTGGCCACTCAGCAGAGATCTCAACTCTATAGCTGTGCCAGTGGAAAGTCTTATTGGGGAATCTGGAGAAAGAGGGAGAAACCAGCCTCGGACTGACTGTGGTCTCTTGTGTGCACTTAAGGGAAATTGCACTTGATGCAGAGCTGCATCTGGCAATACTGTGTGTGTACATGTCATCCTCTCAATGTATGTCTCCCACTGGTGCTAGTGGTGAGAATTGAGGCTCCTTGATTACTGGGCCAGTGGTGGGATATCACACAAGTGGCCACGATTCACAACATATACTTGACACAGAATTAATTTGCTGCCTCTGCCTTTCTAGTACTTCTGCTTTGCTGTTAAAGAGTGTTGTTCCTGATGAAATACTCTTGACACTTTTTAGTTCATAAGCATTGCTGTAGTTCATAGGCAATTACTGGGTTAACTGCCCTTCTGGGCCACTTGAGCCTAGCCAGTTTCCCTCAAAGGTAAGAATCAAGCCCTGTACCATGTGATCAACAATGTAACCATTATGACAGCTCTTTAAAGTCAACATTCAAGCTTATAAAAACTTGTTTTGTATATCACTGCAGTTAATAATTGTCATTTCACAATGGATATTACTATGTATTTATAAATTTTTTCATAAAAAAAAAGCTTGTTCTGTATATGATCAGTTGTTTGACTTGTATTGTTATGTACGTGGTTCTTTACTTATTTTTTACTGGTTGGCGTGTTTTTGGTATGTACTTGGGTCATGCCTGAAAAGGGGGTGAATGACCAGTCCATCTACTTGATTGACAAACAGCAATGAATAAACATTTTGAATGTTAACTTCAGTGCATTCTAGTGCTTGCTCATGTTCTGTGGCTATTATCATGTGTACCACAAATATCGTCATTTTAAAATGGGAAAAAGCAACGCCATGCATTGCTGCCATTTTATTCATATTTGAATCAGTCTTCCATTTTGTAAATTTGACGTGCACTGCGTACCAATGCTAGTTTGATAATTGTGCTGTCACACTGTCTTTGAGTCATTTTCCTGTGCATGACCACATTCCATACTAATTTGCTATGTGCCCTGTGTTGGCAATCTACAAATTCCAGCCTATAAGTCTGTGGCTGTTCATGCAAATTATATACTTTCAAACTTTCAAATGTTCCATCTTCACTTTTATTATTTTTATGTATGTATGTATGTATGTATGTATGTATGTATGTATGTATATTTTTTCTAACTGATGTGTTTTTAAGAGTGTTTCATTGCTGTAACATCTGTTTTTTTTTTAGTCATGACAGATAGAGACCAAATGTGTGACATACCATTTATGGCTAGTTTAAATGTTTTATTAATTTGATACTAGTCTGAAGAAGTCTGTTGTAATTTGATGAAAGTGCTTTCTGGTGTATTTTATTTTTAACCTTCATTGAGATGTCTTTTGGTCCTGAGGTTCTGATTCCATTATTTTTTTTTATTTTTGCACTGCTCAGTTAGATGCATTTAGAATCAGTAGAACCATTTAGGGTTTTCATCTTAGATTATCTCAGACATGCATTGTATAAAGCTGTCTGGAGCATCTTTTCTATCTGGGAAGGTAAGAGCACTGGATGACAATTTATTGAGAGACAAAAAAAAAAGACCAGTACACTGTTGTGTTCTCTGAAGTGTTTGTGTGCAAGAGAGCAAGCAATGCACTGCAAAACTGTTCTTAATGGAGATGCCTCATTTATTGCATTTGCTCTTAGTTGTCATTCTGAAAGTTTGTGTCTTTATTGTGTTTGTCTCATCTCCTTAATCACCTACATTTGGAGCTTATTTGGTAACACTTTTGTAGTCCATGAATTATTTCCAAAACATTTCAACTGTTTATGCGTTTTCTTTATTGCATGACTTATTTATAGTAACTGCTTATTCAGTACTATGTAAAAATTTGTGTGCGTTACATGTTATTGTTTCTGCCTTGTAGGTTTTGAATATTGGCATGTAATGTATACATACAGGGTAAAAGCAGGAGGAAAGGTGGCCAGAAAAACTAAGCTCAAACTTGGGGAAATGTAGAAAGTTCAGATAAAAGGGAGCTCTTTCATTTTATAGGTGGGTAAAGGGGAAATGTTGAAACGTTAGGCCAGGTTCCACGAGATTTGCTCATTATGCTGGTGTAAGGCCCAACTGTACAGCAAGCTCGCAACAGAGGAAGTCGCATACAGACAAAGTCTTTTAGAATCTGTGCCCTTTGTAACATGCATGGGATGGGTAGGAAAGCATACTGAAGTAGTATGACTATTAGATAAATATTTTTTAGTATTCAGAAAGGAAAAGGAGAAATTCGTTATAACCAGTCACTAGAAGTGCTCATTTATTCAGAGCTTCCCTGTGCTTGGCTTGGACCCCTGTGACTACAAGATAAGGATTGTTTCTAAAACTATCTGGACCTACAAAGCTGATATAAGTAATTCTTTTGCACTTGCACTAACTTTCTTGGAGGTATTTAATACTTTTGTGCTGCATTTATTGATTTGGTTGAATTTATCACTGTGTTTTTCACCCTGCACTTGTTGAAGAAATGCCATCTGTTACTGTTACTGCTCTTAGGTTGTTTTAACAGTATCCTAATATTTCCTAACCTTATTTGGTACTGCAAAAGCTGTTCTGAGTTTGCCAAAGTTCCCCTGAGTCTGCCAGAATATTTCTAAGTTTTGCAAGGTCTTTCTGTGTTGTAGTTCACTTATGTTGTGCACTTTTTCTGTATTATCGAACATTTCTCAGGGTTAGTGAACTTATTTCCAAGGATTCTTGATACTGCAGGAATTCAGACTTTTTGTTCTAAAGCGTTTGTTACTGCAATTGAGATGAAGACCTGTTTGTTTTACATTAAGAGGGTTCTTTTGCACTCTGAATTCAACCTATCCAAGTTGAAAACAGCTGGTGGAAAGTTTACTGTGTCTTTATCTGAATGGCCTGAGGGATTAAAACTGTGTAAAAGTCGTTCATCTTGCTGGTATAAAAGATGCACAAATGCAGTTCCCTGGGCCTTGTATATAAGCAAACATCTCCAGTTTAAAATCCTCTATAGGAAATGCTCTCCGTAGTCTCCCACTGTACACACGTGCTTAAAGAGCTGCCAGTTTGAGCAGAGGGCAGCACCAATGGAGGTTATCTAACTGGAGCTGCTCAACCCTGGCAAAATCCAATGCATCCAATGCTAAAATCTAAAAACTAAAAACCTTGTGAGTTTCCTTTGCACTTTGCAAACCACTGTGCCGTAAAATACAGTCAGCATTGTCCCCACACAGCAAGATGTTCTTCAGTTCAATTCTCGGCTGGGGTACTTTCTGTGCGGAGTCTGCATGTCCTCCCTGCATTCGTGTGTTTTTCTTTCAGGTGCTCTGGTTTCCTCCCACATTACAAAGACAAGTGACTGCAGAATTTCTCCCCAGGCCTCTACTGAAAATTTGCTTGTTCCAAGTCAGACTTTTTGGTAAACAAATGTTAAATAAATTTTATAATTTTGCTTATTTTTTACTGCATTTTTCTGCACTTTATAAAAGCTGTTCTGTTGCTTTAAGCAGCTAGAACATAGTGTAGACTAGACTTACATCTGCTGAATCTAGACTGTATTGTTACACTGGCGCACTGTTCCAGCCATCTTACATTAAGAGGGCCCTGCCTGCACCCTTGTGGCAGAAGTGTGTAGTCTGAGCCACATTTGAGTTGGAGATTACTGGAGGAAATCTCATTGTGTGCTTTCCCATTGGTAGTTTAGCTTAAATGTGTTTAATTTCACCTGTATCTAAGCCTGGTATTTGTGGGTAGCTGCGCACTGTTAGCCTTTAATATAATAAAGTCCCTTTGTTAATCCTAGAGCAAAATCTGGGTAAACTAGCCCACTCCCCAGTAGTAGTTAAGGTAAAAACCTGCCATAATGGATGGTCAGTTTCCAACCATGGGCATCCTGAGGCAATGTGTATAATTGCCTCATGTATACTGACAACCACTTACTCCTAAAAACAAGTGCAATATGTGAGAGATATAATTACACTATGAATTTGGAATTAATTCTGTCATGTAACAACAAACCGGACCTCAGACAATTTGTCAGTGCACACACACACGCACACCACCTTTTACGCAAAACAAGGTCACAACATGTAAACCTACATACTCGGAGGTACTCAATAGAAACTTACGAAAGATCAGCGACTTCCCAAGTGCAAATCACTTGCAGACACTGTAAAGCAAATAAAATCCACTACACATAACACACACACCCCGGTTTCTCAACAAATAAGCCGTTAAGGCAAAACGCCTCAAAACCAAATGTCCTAGTCACAGGCAACTCCATAGTTAGAGACATAGATGTTCCCCTCACCAGGCTGGACAAGAAAAAGGTCATGGTCAGCTGCCTATCAGGTGCCAGGTTCCATCAAGTCATGCATGCAGTCAAGTCACTTAACAACAATGTCATAGTACATGTTGGGTTGAATGACTTGAGACTTACCTCTCTGGACTATATGAAAAGAGGGGTCTACTTGAAAACCCTGACACGCAAAACACAGATGACAAGAACACAGAAACAGGAAGATCGACAACTGAGATGACCGACAGTTTAAAAGCCCGATGCTGAGAACACTGACATGTTAAGATAAGTGTGCGACAGTGACAGACTTTAGGGTTAGGGGCGGGTTAAGTGAGTTAGGGTTAGGATGCGGGTTTGGTGAGTGTGCGATAGTGACGGACCTTAGGGTTAGGGTTTGGGTTAAGGTTAGTGCATAGATAGTTGTGTATGTAAGGTTTAGTGTAGGTTTGTAAGGTTTTTGTTGTGCTTGTGTTGTGTGTGTGTTTTTCGGAAAAGGTATTTGTTTTGTTTTGTTTGTTGTCAGTATTGTGGTTTGTCGGGCATGTGAAGATTTGTGCTTTTAAACTGTCGGTCATCTCAGTTGTTGATCTTCCTGTCTTGGTGCTCTCGTCGTCTGTGTTTTGATGTCGGTGTTTTAAAGTAGACCCGAAGAGGGACATGACTGAACTCTCAGATTGTGTGTTCTAGGCAGGTATGTCCCCAGCCCTAAGCAGCATTCTACCTTCACCCAGGATGATTCCACAATATAGACAAAAAAATGATTGTCTTCAACAATTGGCTTAGCTTCTGGTGTCGGTCCAGGGGGATCCAGTGTCTGTCAGCCTGGGAAGACATGGTCGACAGGCCACGCTGCTGTGCCAGAGATGGTCTGTACCTGTTTCCTCTAGGTTTTTGTATACTGGTAAATATGCTTGTCTCCTCCATTGTACTTTTTTTAGATGATGTCAAAACAACAACATTTCTGAAGTAAAAAAATCCACTCAAGACAAAGTCAAGGTTGTACTGCTTAATGCTAGGGGCCTAAGCAGGAAGCCGCACTCCTTGGAACTCCCTGGAAGCACTCCTCACCTTGGAAGATGCAGACATCTGTGCAGTTCCTCAGACATGGTTCAGGGCCGCAGAAAGCACCCTGGCCGTGCAAGGCTGCAATGCCTTCCACACATTCAGACTTCAAAACAAGTATGAAAGAACCAAAGTTGGAGGTTTATCTATCTTCATTAAAGCCAAATACACCTCAAGACTGTTTAAACAGTATGACTCTCTTGAGCTACTCCAGGTCCAACTAACTATAGGTAAAACACTCTACCACATTATTGCCAGCTATAGGTCACCCACCAAGAACTAAGAGAAGCACACCACTTACCTGGACTTACTAGAGTCACTCACTATACTGCCAAACACTTTGGTCATGGGAGAATTTAACTATCCTTCCATCGATTGGGTGTCATACATGAGCACAAACATGCTCACCCTGAAGTTCCTGGACTTTGTCAATACAAATGCCCTGCAACAGTTAGTCTATACCCCAACAAGGGGTTCAAATGTCCTAGACTTAGTACTCACTAACATAAGGAGGTCACTGCATTACCCACTGTGTGTTTGCCTCCCTGGTAAGGTCAGACAATAAATCTGCCTTGTTCAAAGTAACAGTCAGGCCTGACACCCCCACAGGAGCAAAAAAAAAAAAAATGAAAAAATGAAAAATTTCTCCAAAGCAAACTACAGCTTACTAGGTGATAGGTATAAAAAGTTTCAACCCCCAGCTAACACAGCTAACAATGACTCCTATGCAGAGGAGTAGACAGATGCCCTGCATAACCACTTAAACAACTGTATAAACTTGGCTGTACCTGACTGCATCAAAACCAGGTCCTCCCAAAAAGAAAAACAAGCCACCCTGGTGGACCTCAAGTATAAATAGGTTATATAACAAAGGGAAGAAACTGATGTCCAAGAACAAGAGGGAACTTAGCAGAAGGCTACCCTCCACAACTTGAACAAGCAAATCAGATATCTTGTAAAGTCCTCTAAAGCTAGTTATGAAGCTAAATTAGCATCCCTAGCTTGGGATAGTCATAAGACATTCTTTAGCTACGCCTGAAATCTAAAAGGGAATGGCCTGCTATGTACCAAACTTTTTTACAGTACCCATCATACTGAACCTGAGGAAATTACCAACCTGGTAGCTGACAGTTCTGGCCAAACTGCACTCCCCTGTCCATACCAGTCATATCCCAAAGCATACCTGACACCAGTCCACTACCTAGTATCTCCATAGAGCAGGTGATATCCGCGCTCTCAAAGGCCAAAAACACAGCCTCTATGGGACCAGATAACATCCCACATTGCTTACTAAAGCTAAAACAAGACCTAGTGGAACCACTTGGCACTCTGTTTAACCTCAATCGGAACCTTGTCTTTGTTCTACCAAAGTGGAGAACAGCAACAGTAATCCCCTTGCACAAAGGGGTCTATCAACTGACCCTGGGAACTATAGCTGCATACATACACCTAACCGGCCTTCTCTGCAAGACGATGGAAAGAATCTTCTTGTACCTTATCATCAAGGTCATGGGTGACCTTCAAACTCTTGACCTAACCCAGTTTGGCTTTGTTAATGGTAGGTAATACCTATTGAACCCAGTGGACTATTTGAGAATGTCACCAAAGCCCTGGATGAAGGCAAAATGGTGCATACCACCTATATTGATTTAGCCAAGGCTTTTGACACAACCTCCCACTCAGATATCATTGAGAAACTCTCCCAGACAGGGATTAATCCCTGCATCACTAGATGGGTAGCCAACTGGCTCACCGACAGAATGAATACTGTCAAAGTTGGGGATTCCACCTTGACCAGTTATCAGTGGGATACAGCAAGGGTCTGTGCTGGGCCCTCTACTATTTGGAATCTATTTCTTGAAGTCCAGGTGAAAGTAGATGGCTTGTGGCTTGCGAAGTTCACTGATGATTGCAAACTGGGCACAATCATTGAATCCCCAAACAATGTTAACATATTACAAAAGGAGCTAACACAGACAATGATTGGTGCCAAAGCCATGGACTAAAACTAAATGCAAAAAAGTGCGTTGTTATTCCCTCTGGCAAAGAGGAAGTCCCTGCAAATGATAATATTGGCAGCACCCCCTAAGCTGAAACCCAGTGGTGCGATAGCAATCTAAATTTCAATCATCATGTGTCCACAGTGGTAAGGAAAGCCTTCTATATTGCACATCTCATAAGTAAGGGCATCACATCCAAGACTATAACTTCTCTGTACTTGACCCTCATCAGATCACTAATAGAGTACAGCACTCCCTTTTACATGTATCTCACCAGAAACCTGCAACAGTTGGAGAGACCACAGAGATTTCTCCCCAAGAAAATTTAGGGCCTCCAAAAGATGACTTACGTGGAAAGACTGAAAGCCCTGTCACTGTACTCTGTAGCTTACAGGTTGCTAAGAGGTGACTTGTGCCTGGCCTACAGAGCAATCTCTGACCCTGCCCTAATGGAAATGCTGCACATCTGCAAATCAAATGGGACAAGAGTCACTTGCTCCAGGGATCTCAGCCTAGCCTTTGACATTAACAGAACATGCTGGAGAGAAAGATACATCTCCCAGACACTGCCACTGCTGTAGAATAATCTCCCAATTCATGTGAAGCAGAGCTCCTCAATGATCCTATTCAAGCTCAACCTGGACAATTGCATGGATGACCTTAAATTCACCCCAGGGGTGGCACCTATGTCCCGCATAGCCAGGGACAGTCGTTGCTGATCATAGACTCTCTCCCTGTGAGTAATGACCATTTAACCAAAGTCAGTTAGGGAACAAGGGTATAACATGGCTATGGTTGTAAATGCCCTAGGGCCATTTGCCTAGTAAACTCCTATGGACCTATACGAGGGCTGAGGGTCATGACAAGAACTAAAAGGTAAAAGGTGTATATGCTAACCCCTACATATCTGCTGTCAGAGATCTGAGGCGAGAACTTGTAATGCCACAGGTAAATGTATCTGTTGCAGAACAGTAATGATACTTGGAAAATGGAAGGATTCTGATGTTGATTTCATGCCACAAAAGTAGAATGAATACAGACATTGAAAACTCAACTTTTTAGTTTGACCTCAGTTGTAGGGAAATTTATGGAATCACTAGTTAGACTTTACCAAAGCATTTAACATAACTATACTAATGTTTGTGAACAAATTAGACCAATTTGTGGTAGGTCATGGCATAGGTGGAACACTGGAGAGACAGAAGGATATAGGTAATAAGTGGAGGTCATCCCCATAAATTGTTGGTGACAGAATACAAAGGAGATTAACACATGGGCCAGTCTTGTCTTGTATAAAACAGAAGAAGTGTGACATAAAAGTACAACAGTTTGCTGATTACACAGACATGTAGTGAGGTTAATAAAGGTGTGGATAGTCTGTAAAAGGCATATTAGCACTGAAGGAATGATAGAAACATTGCAGTTGAAATTCCCAGAAAATAAATTTAGTAAGGTATTGGCTTGCATAGAAGGAAATCACTAATATAAAATGAGATGGCATCATTCTGAATAAGCAGTGCTTAGACCCCACTTAAATTATCAATTATAGAACTCTTCTTCAAACAGACATGGACAGGATAGAAATGGTTCTGGTAAGGATGACAAAATAATGCTGATTCTTTACTACGAGTTAGTCAAAGAGATGGAAAGACTAGAAGAACTAATATACACACACACACACACACACAGACGTGTGTGTATATATATATGTATGTATATATATATATATATATATATATATATATGTGTATGTGTGTGTGTATCTGTATACAGTATGTATACACACGTATAGCTATATAGATATATATGTATATACGCACACGCATTATAATATATACATATATGTGTGTGTGTGTGTGTGTGTGTGTGTATGTATGTGTGTGTGTCTATATATATATATATATATATATATATATATATATATATATATATATATATATATATACACATAACCTGTACAACAGGAAGAAACTGTTGCAAAAGAGTAAAATCCCATGAGTGGAGAGGCTCCCTGGTCAGCCTCAGTAAGAAGCTGAGACCCCTTATAAGATCCTCCAAAGCTAGCTACGAAAACAAAATTGCCACTAATTCTAAGGACAACCACAAAGCATTCTATAGCTATGTCAAGAATCTCAATGGCAACACCCAGATCTGCTCTGAGTTACAGCACGAAAATTACAGAACCAACTGATATTGCCAACAACCTGGCAGATAGGTTCAGTGCTAACTCTACCCCCCCACCCTCTAAAGGGCCCATATCTATACAGGAAGAGTGCAGAGTCACTGTAATCACAACTACACAGGTAAAATCTGCACTCTCTAAAGCCAAAAACACAGCATCCATGGGACCGGACAACATCCCAGGCTGCGTTTTACACAAACGTCAGAACGAACTGGCTCCCCACTTAAGCACCATGTTCAATAATAGCCTCACATCAGGCTTTGTGCCCACTGAATGGCGCACAGCAACAGCTTTTCCATCCCACAAAGGGGGAGCCACCACTGATCCCGGGAACTATCGACCTATTAGCCTGACGAGCCTGGTCTGCAAGGCCATGGAATGTATCATCATGGAACTCATAAACAAAGGTATTGGTAACCGCTGAAACTCTGGATCCCACCCAGTTCAGGTTTGTGAAAGGCAGATCATGCCTTCTAAACCTGATCGACTTCTTTAAGGCAGTCACCAAAGCCGTAGATGAGGGTAATGTGGTTCACACAGCCTATCTTGACCTCGCCAAGACTTTCATCACCATCCCCCATTCTGGAATTATAGCTAAACTCAATAAACTAGGTATAAATCCCTATGTCACAAGATGGGTGCCAACTGACTCACTGACAGAACCCACACTGTAAAAGTTGCAGACTCCAAGTCTGACCTGAAAGCAGTGACAATTGGAGTACCACAGGGTTCTGTCCTGGGACCTCTCCTGTTTGGTATCTACTTCTCTAAAGTACAGGCCAACACAGAAGGCCTCTGGCTAACGAAGTTTGCAGATGACTGCAAACTAGGAGCCATAGTCAAGT